>NW_023604295.1:133578675-134053653 GCF_014898055.3 Talpa occidentalis | reverse complement strand
AGATTCTGCGCTGAGTGCTTTGGAACCAAACCCAGAAGTTCTTGGCAGACATCCTGACGCTTTTTCCTCCATTCTTTAAAAAAAAAGCAAAACAAAAATTATTCCACTTCAGGAAAAGAATGCAAAGATTTTGTAGACCCCACTGGAGTGGAAATAAAACGTCTGCGTGGCTGTAAGGTGATGGCGCCATCACTTGAAACTCCTACTGGCAGATTGTGTGGGAATTGATATCTGAAAAGGCTGTCTTCAGAGTCACCCCGAAATCTTATTGAACACAGCATATTTGATAGATAAATAGGACAATGTTTTCTTGCATTGATTTTTCTTGTGCAACATAAGAACAGCTCGTTTATAAGAACAGACACAGATCCCCTGGCCTCCTGCGCTGTTCATACCATTGTGTGCAGAGAACCCACACCCTTGGCATGAGTGGCCATTCCAGCAAGTTCTTGCTGCTGTGAACACTTACAAACACCCCCTTGGCTGTTTGGATTCGCATCTTGGCCCGTCGTTCCCTTTATGTGATGTTTTTCCATCACAAATCATTTTCTCTGCTGCTTGTGTTACACGGCTCCTTCTAGGTGTTTGGCCACGGGAGGGAGGAGGCACACCGTGTTGTGGATTCTGCTGGGTTTGTGATGTCTATTAACTCTGCTGGTGATTTTTCAGGATCAAGAACGTGGGGTGACTTTTAATAATGTTTCCTTCCTGATTGGAGAAAATGGAGAAGTACCCAGAATCGCTTGTGCTTCTCCCTTGCAGGAAGGAGACGTCCTGGGAGCAGACTACTCCTTGCTGAGCTTCAAAGACAGCACGTTCAGCCAGGGATCCTTGTGCCTCCAATCGCAGAGCATGTTCCCTTTGCTAATAAAGCTGAGGGACAGAAGCCGCCCCCACGGGCCTGGCTTCAGCTGGGGAGGGAAGACCCTGGGGAGGGGTTCTCTGGCGTGACTCTCTTCTCTCTGGCAACCTGTGCTTCTAGACTTTACCCTGTTCCCTCCCCTGTCCTTTCTGCAATGGATGCGTGGTCGCCACACGGGCCCCTGAGATGGACAGGGAGTCAAGTGCCACAGGGTGCCAACCCTTGCAGTGGGCGGGGGACAGCATAGACGATGAGAGGGGCAGTAAATTCTCTCCTCCACCCCCCAGGCTCAGCCTCTCCTCTGCCTGCAGGTAGCTGCCAGGTGTCTGTGTGGCAAGGCACTGAGGGAGGCCCACCTGGAAACACTCACCCTCAGAATTACTAAGAATTCGGACTCAACATTCTCGAAGCATGTCTCCTGTTTCGGGCAATGTTCTTTGAACGCGCCGGTGACTCTGGCTTCTCAGGTTGGTCTCCTCTGTGCTGCTCAGTCTTTTCGTGTCTGGTGATTTTTGTCTGTTGTGATTTTGCTTCTCCTTAGAGAAGTGGCACCCATGGGTACCTGGGTACAATTAAGATGCATTCTACTGGAATGGTGTGGATTCTGCTGCCAGCCTTTGGGAGGTAAAACTGTTTCAATTCATTGAAGATGTTTTGACAATTTACAAATTACTGATGGGAGGAGATGGGCAGCTGTTGGAACCAAAGGACATACCCTGTGGGGCTGAAGTTTTTGGGGACATCAGATGGCCCATTCCATTGTCAGAGGACACGCCTTCCAGAACCCCCTTCCCATCATGGCAAGGATCTAGATTTCCATCTTCCTGAAATGCACCACCCACCCCTGCCTGTGTGTCCTTGAGTTGCCTCCTGGCTTCGGCAGAGAGGTAGGTCCAGAAGGGCTTAGCCCCATGTCAGAGTGGGATTAAAGTGGAGAGGAGCTGATGCTGCATAGGGCTGGTGTTGGCGAGTATCGTCCAGAGCGCAGAGCTGGACAAAGCTCTGAACTAGAGGCTGAGGACACTGGGAAGAGAGGTGATGCCTGCTGCAGAAACTGATGTCGGCCTTGGAACGCCAGACTGCCTCGCCGGGAGCTTCTGGGCCCTTCCCTTCAGCTCAGTGAAGGAGGGTCTGAGCCAAACTGGATCAGGAAACTTGCGTCAAATCTTTTCAAGTCCCGCTCAGCTCATGGGACTGGGGGCAGTGTAGAAGGGGATGGAGTCAGGATGGACTCTGACCCTGAGTTTTGTGACCTCTGCCCCTGCCACTCCACCTAGGCTGAGGCTCTGAAAAAGATTTTGTGGGGACCTCATGCCCTATGCCTGGAGTGTGACAGCCCTTAGTCACCCAACCTTTTGTTATAAGCACATTCGCCCTCGAGGCATAATCCACCCCGGAGGTGGAGCCGTGGTGCATGGCAGCGAGCACCATCCCTGTGCTTCTGCATGGATGACGCCGCTGGAGCCCGCAATGCCGTGCCATGGCCAGGAGTCCCCGGCTGGGGTGATTTTCAGCTGGTCCACCTGCTCTTCAGGGGCCTGTTCTTCAAGGGCTGGGCAGACCCCCTGCTACTCTCAAGGCTTGAAGTGTCCTGTGTGTTTGCTTCTCCTCTCCTGACCCTATGGGTGTCTGCCCATTCCCACTCTATGAAGCAGGGAGGGGTCTCCTCTTTCACTCTCACCAACTAGAAGAAAGAACACATTAGCAGGGCAGGGTGCCACTGTAAAAGGGCACCCCCTCCCCAAACATCGCTCATGGCCCTCCATAGGTAAGCAGGTGATGTCCTTTCTCTAACTATGCAGCTGCCCACACAGGAGCCGGAGTTGGGGGACCTGACTTCCTCAGCACCCTCTGGGCTAAATATAAGCCCCAAGAACTATGACCAGCTGCCCCTGGCATGGAATTCAGTATCAGGTAATTTCTACAAGGCATATTCAAAAATAACAGGAACTTGAAATTCCTCAGCTCTTACTTTACTCCTATCTTAAAGAATGTTCTTCTAACTAAAAAGTGAAAATCAAGCCCAGGAGAGGATTGCATGGAAGTATTTTAGTAAGCACAATTGGATCTCAGGATGCAGAGAATTTGCAGATGTGATGGAGATGTCATTTGGATAATCTCTGAGGAATCATGAGAAATAACAGAGCTATAAGAAATGGGGATATTTTAGTTGTAATTTTATAAAAGAGAAAAAAGGCAGAGTCTGTAAACTATGGATTAGTGAACTTGACATTGACTCTTGACAGGAATCGGCAAGGGAATAGTGGACAGTGGTTCCTGAGCTCTTAGAAAAGGAAGCAGTGACCATGAAGAGGAAATACAGGGTCATGCAAAACAAATCATGTCAGACTGGTTTCATCTCCTTTTATGGTGGGTTATTTGGCTGGCAACCTTGTGAAGGAGATTGATATGCTGTGTCTACCTTCTGGGAAGGAATCTGACATTGTCGCTCAGATGCCAGGGGGATAAGACAAGAAGCAGGGTATCACTTGCTGTGTTTAGGTCACAAACAACAAACAATTTCTAGCTAGTTTAAGGAGAATGAGAATTTTATTCAAGAATATAGGGCAGACTCTCTTGAGAGGGCTAGACAGTATCCTTGAACATCACAAATCAGAACCAGAGAATCCAAAAATCATAAAACTGGTCTTTTGAAGAGATGACAGCTTGGCAATACTGGCATGAACACTACTGACCCTGGTTTCCTAAAAAGGCTGTCAAGTTGTCTCCACCCTCGGCCAGAATGGAATCCTTAAAGTCCCAAATTCTTCTTTGCCCCTCTCGTTCCTGGGTGAAAGCTCATGATGCCTCTGATTAGTGGAGCCCAGATCGCATGCCTATCCCCTAGCTGCAGAGGAGGCTGGGAAAACCAGTAGTGGTGATTTTCCTCCCCGGCCTTCTAAAAGATTCATAAGGTAGGGAAATTGCCCCAAATAGAAAAGGGGTTCAGATGATGGGCTGTCATAGTGAATGGGTAATGTCCTCTGCCCAGGGTAGAGTGATAGGGTAGTGGGGTAGGTTTATAAATGGTTGAAGGATCATAGTCTAAGTTTGCTACTAATCAATCATTTCTAATCACAAGGAAGGCTCTTACTGGCATGCCGTAAGATCCTGCATTCTTGTACTACACAAGGGTTTTGTTTTTTTCTTTTTAAATCAGTGGCTTGACTGAGCCAGAAAATAGGCTTATTTTATTTGCAGGTGACACAGAGCTAGAGTGGAATGCTAATACTTTCAAGGCCAAATCAATTGCAGACAATCTCTAAAAGTCTGGACCCATCGGCCCAGATGACAAGATAATGTCTACCCATAGCAAATGGCAGGCTCTGTTTTTGAGTTAAAACAAAAAAAATCCAACTACTCAAATAGGTAATTGCTGTTAAGAAACAAGCCATAGTTTAATATGGTCCCCACGAAAGCTAATTAATCCTGGGCTGCATGAATAGAGGCTGTGAGGATTTAGAACAAAGCCTCTGCCTTGCCCTGCATCAGTTAGACCACAGCTAAGTCCTGTGCCAGGCGATGAGCCGTGAACTTACCAGGGGCCCAGTGTTGGAGAATATTCAGAGGGAGCAGCAGTGTGGGGAGCCCTCCGGACCCTGGGAATGGGAGGAATAGTAGGAAAAACTGCAGGAGCGTGGTTTGTGAAGGGAAGCCTTGAAGGGAGGGATAAGCACGTGCTTACCAATTAACCGCAGAGCTTGCACATGGGAGAGGAATAAGATTTACCCCACGGGGTGCCAAGAAGTGAAACTCAGGCCAGTAGTTTAGGCTATAAAGACTCTTCAGGAAAAGGAAGACTTTTCTCTGAGCACTCCAAAGCTGGAGTAGTAAGTGGGTTAGGAAGTGCCCTGTGCCTGGAGTTATTCCAAGAGACAGGGTAGCTGCAAGACTCTTGAGGGGCCTCGTTATGCTTAGCGAGAGAAAGATCCAGTGAACTTTCAACATTCACACTGTTTTATGAAACTGTTGGGCATACAAAGTTAATCAACTAGCTCTAATGTACATGTGAGCGTTTGAAAAGCTTTTTGATATAGAAAGTTGCATGAAGATCTTTTGTGGATGACCTGAGGCTAACAGCCTGCTTAGGAATGTACACAGGAAGTTCTGAACAAAGCCAGAGCTATGGGGGCGTGGGGGCCTTACATAAGGCCCCTGGGCCTGTTTGGTTTAGGTTCTGTGAGTATGGGCCGTGATAAGAGAGAAATCATGCCAGGAACACAGTTCCTCTCTTCAGGAAGAATTCACATCAGCCCAGCTCCAGTCCCAGGAGCTCTGTGCTTGCTGGCTACCCACATACACACACCAGCAAGCTACTCCCCGAGGACAAGCAAAGCACAGCACTGTCAGTCTCTGATTTAGCCTTCACTGAATACTTGGCTGCACCTAATTCTTTTTTTTATTTTTATTTTTATTTATTTATACAAGCACTGGGTACAGTCAGAAGCGCGGGAGGGTGAGAGAATTCACCAGAGCCAGAGCAGGGAGCAGAGCAGGCAGAAGGACCGAAGTACACTGCTGAGGGGAGCAGCGGGCGGCAGGAGAGGTCTGCGCGCCATGCGGGACCCTCCTCCGGTGTCCGGGGAGCAGCCGGGGATCGAACCGGCGATGCAGAGGCTGCGGGCAGCTTCGCAACCCAGCGCTCAACCGCTGCGCCACCGGGGAGGCCCTGCACCTAATTCTTAATGGAACTTAAAGAATGTCCTCATTTTACCTAGAGTGCGGAATGCTTTATTTCAGTTACTCGGGAATCATTACAGTCACAGAAGCCTGTGGAATGCAAGGGGATTAAGTGCAATTACCCAGGAGGAAGCACACAAGGACATTTAACTAGAAGTGGGCACCAGGAGAACAACAGTTTGTGTCTCTCACCCTCAGACCAGGAGAGAAATAATCCAGAGGCCCACTAATGGGAAGCAGCACCGTCTTCCTGGTTGAATACCTGGAGCATTCCCAGTCACTGTGGATGCCACGGAAGGAGGACAATTGTAGCAAATATTTACATTAGTATTTTCTGCTTCTAAGAGACCAGTCAGGTTACAGGATGAGAAACGAGGAGAAAATTAGACACTGCCCTGCTTCTATTCAATCAGGATCTCAGCACTCACTGACTACGATGCCATTGGGGTATCATTGTTGATGTCTTTGCCACCTATATGGAAACCAGTTGTTTCTCCCCCAAATACTTCTCCAGATTAGATTTCTGGCAGTTCAAAGGATGCCTGAATGTCTTTCCAGGGTCTTCTAATAGCCCCTCAAAGTGTAGGCAAATTCTTGGCAAACAAGGCCACCTTTGTGATTGGAAACTTTTGGGGGCAGAGGGATTTTCAAATGTATGCAGTGGGTTTCAAAATTTATAGTGACATCTCAGCCGTGCAAATACAGAACTTTATTTTCTCTCTAACTGCTCTCAATTTGCTTATGACAGAGTGGAAAAACCAATCTTAGCACTTTAGGATAATTGACTCCCTGTGGCTTAAAAGCCTCTTTTAGGTAATTCCTTGGTTAACTCAGGGTTTTAACTCCAGCAGGGCTGCTTCCCCCACCCCCCACCCCCGCCCCGACCCCCCACCTCCCCAGTCCTGGGTCTGAGGTTGCTGTCCTTGGGCCGCACTGACCTTCTTGGAGAGGCTTCTTCCTTGGTCATGATGTCCATCTTGGTCCCACTGCCTTTGCCAAGGGCCACCTGTCCGCTCTTGGTGGCTGTGGTGGCGGCTCCCTGCTGACCAGGCCCCATCTCCCCAGTGGTCAGCCAGTTTTCAGCTCTCCCAAGGAGCTATGGGCTCATCTCTTGATTGCCCCACAAGAAGGGAAGTGAGGGAGACTCAAGGTGGGGTGGTCATTTGAGAGGCTCGATCAGTCAGGGTCTGTCCCAACAATACTTCTATTCTACTGCGTCCTTGCTGGGCAGGTGGTAAGGGGTTTAGAGGAAATGAGACCTAAATCCCTTATGTCCTTACTTCCTCTCCTTCCACCCTCCCCCCGCAGTGGAATTTCAACTCAAGACACAGGGCTCTGCTCCTGCCCACAGCTCTCTTACTCCCTCCTCTCCCTCTCTGTCTAGGGTCTGTCTGTGGCGCCTGTCTTGAGTCAGGAAATATTTTCATTGTTTTTTTTTGTTGTTGTTGTTGTGATGGGGAAATAAACTTGTATTGTGAACTGCATCCTTTAGAAATTTACACCTATAAACTCTGTGGTCTGGCCCTCTAAGCTTTTCACTATCATCTTAAAGCTTAGTCCTTCTGGAACTCAATCCTGAATCTCCTACCCACCTCTCTCACGTGACTAATTCTTGTCAGTCTCTTCAACTTCAGATGTTGTGAATTTAAATTCATGCAGCACCTCCCCTGGCAGCTTTGTTTGGGCTGTTTCCATGCTCTCTAAGTAAATCTCATCAATCTGATGGGTGAAGAGCCCATAACTTTGGGAAAGAAAAGAACCTCAGTTTAAACATTTTACATATTGTTGAAAATGGTGATAACCCACATGCTTCCACTCCAAATAAATGAAGATCAAAATATGTGAATAAAAGTCAAGATGACAACACTCTGCTTTGTCCAGAGGGAGTAGCAGGTGTTCCTGGTAATAGCTCAAAATAACTTACCAGGTGTGTTAATATTTCTCTGTCTCCAGGCCATCCCACAGAGAAAAATCCCAAGTAGGTCACACTGTCTTCACCAAAAACCTAGCGGAAGCTTACACCATCTGGATTTCTGTTTTCGTCTCTAAAAAGAATTGGTGGGTTTTAAAATTAGCACAGTGGTCATGATTTGTTATGTAGCTTATTGTCCCAAAGATTTACGTTTTACAGGGGAACTAGATTTCTGTCTCTGAGTCCACTCTGGGCCAGTTTTCTGTCATTTCTGATGTATTTTTTGTAAACCTCTGTTGCAGAAATGATGGTTCAGCACTAAGGTCCTCACCAGTGACTCCTGGGATAGCTGCTGTGCCCAGTGTCCATAGATTTGCCCCAACTTGTGTGCCGCATACCTGATTGGCTGTAAGGCAATTTTGTTGTACAAAAGAAAATAAGAGGGACATTAATTTAAGTGGAAATGATAAAATATTTTTTCATTTGTGCTAAAATTTCTTCCTTCATTAAGAGAGGTATAGTTTCCAATACTAGGAGGCATATTAGTAACCGACCTCAGTATTACACTGTGAGACCTACTATTTTGCCTGACATGGTATTTCTTATGCCATAGGACATATATAACTGGTCGTAAAAACCTAGACTACATTTCAGTGGTCTGTCACATGCCCAGTCCTTCTGTTTCACCAATCATCTAAAGTAGATTCTGTGCCAAATAGCACAATTCTGTCTATATCATGTTCTCTGCTCACTCTCAAATAGCAAAAAAAAAAAAAAAATTTGTCACAAAACTTATACTCATCAAGAATCACATAAACATGTCCTTTGGGGGCGTAGGAGAAGCTTAATTATTCTTTAACTCCAACTTCTAATATTGTGCAATAAATTTGGTAAAGACAGCCTTGGAAAGCAAGCAGTTGTAGCTACATTAACTAAAGAATTCATAAACAGTGCTCTCAGAGACACTTGGGAATTACTAGCCGCCTCTTCTGCATTTGCCACAGCAGGGTAAACGGCTGATTTTGATGGGGTGGGAGGGATGATGGGTGCAAGCCCACGGAGTATTTTAAGACCACTCTGTCTACTCAAAACTGTATAGCGAACAACTGTCAGGATGAACTATTGGGCCTCCCTGGTGGCACAGGGGGTGAAGGTGCAACCTATGAAGCTGTCCGCAGCCACTGCAGCACGAGTTCAATCCCCAGCCAGGGAGCTACCCACATGGCGCAGCAGACCTCTCCTGACTTGCCTGCTGTGCCCCTGAGCAGTGTGTTTCAGTCAGTCTGCCTGTTCTGTTCCCCACTCTGTCTCTGGTGAATCCTCTCACCCCCCCCCCCACTTCTGGCCTGTACCCCAGCTCTTGTATGCATAAATAAATAAATCTTAAAAAAAAAAAAAGATGAACTATCAACCAGTTTTAGTGTCTTTTACGGCAGAGACGCTTTATGTCAAAACTATCTTATGGCAAATGATTTTGCAGCAGCAAAATGCTTATAACAGAGAGCTTTGGGCCTTCCTTGCAAGCGTTGCTGCCCCAGAGCTGGCATACGGGACCGCTTCTCCAGCCGCCCGGCTCCCCGGTGTCCGGAGCTCCCAAGTAAGTATCTGTGGGGTCTGAGCCTGGCTGAGGAACTTCGTGATGATTCCAAACGCAGGTGGTGAAAGTGGTCGGTCGGGTGTATGGGTCTCAGAGAAATGGTTGAACTTGGTGCAGCCAAGGCTGGACTTGTCGGTAAAGCAGGCCGAGGGAATAAGAAAGCAGAGGAAGTGGTTTTTAAGGAGGAAGGGGGAGAGCATTCTTTTTAGCCTACCTTTTACTCGACACTTTCCTGCGTGCTTGGGGAGGGGGCCAGAGGGGATGCAGGTTTTTGTGGAGTCTGGGGGCCTCTCTTAAGAAAAAGAATATAAAATTATATATACAAAATTAGTTAAGAGTGAATAGTAAAATCACAACAGATTACATTTAAAGAAACTAACATATTCTGGTTTCTCTTCAGCTCATATAAATCTTTTTTTTTTTTTTGAAGATTTATTTATTTATTTATACAAGCACTGGGTACAGTCAGAAGCACGGGAGGGTGAGAGAATTCACCAGAGGCAGAGGGGAGAGCAGAGTAGGCAGACTTACGAAGTACACTGCTGAGGGGAGCAGCGGGCGGCAGGAGAGGTCTGCGCGCCATGTGGGACCCTCCTCCGGAGGCCGGGGAGCAGCCGGGGATCGAACCGGCTCTGCAGAGGCTGTGGGCAGCTGCTCAACCGCTGCGCCACCGGGGAGGCCCTATAAATCTTTTTTTTAAGATTGATTTATTTATGCATACAACAGCTGGGGTACAGGCCAGATGTGCGGGAGGGTGAGAGGATTCACCCGAGACAGAGTGGGGAACAGAACAGGCAGACTGACTGAAGTACACTGCTGAGGGGAGCAGCGGGGGAGACAGGAGAGGTCTGCTGTGCCATGTGGTTTGCTCCCTGGCAGGCCAGGGATCGAACTCATGCTGCAGAGGCTGCAGATTGCTTCATAGTGTGGTGCTTAACACCTTGTGCCACCAGGGAGGCCCAGCCTTAAAAAAAGAACTAGCAATGCACACACCAGAAAAAATATACAGTATTTTTATTAATCAACTGCCTCCTCGACTTCTATAATACTTTTCCTCTCTATATTCTCTGCTGTTTATTCTCTGGTCACCTTTCTAAAGAAAACAAATATATTTTTTACATTTTTATTATGATATTATATACATAACTATATAAGTTTAAGGTGAACAGCATAATAATTTGACTTACTTAGCTTGTGAAGTGATTACTGCAGTAAGTTCATTACCATCCATGATATCTTAGAGACAGAATAAAAAGAAAAAGCAAAAAGGAAACAAAATGATTTTCTCCTTTTGATGAGAACTCTTAGGATTTACTCTCTTAGCAACCTACATATATGTGGTAGAACTGTAGTCATGTAGTACATTGCAATCCTAGGACTTAGCTATGTAAATACAAGCTTATACTTTGTAACCACCTTCCCCCAGTTTCCCTGCACCCACACCTCTGGTAACTGCCAGTATGACCTCTTTTTCTCTGAGTTTGTCTGTTTATTAGATTCACAAATGAGCAAGATCATGCAGTCTTTGTCTTTCTCTGACTTCTTATACTTAGCATAATCGCCTAAATGTCCATCCATGTTATGACAAATGGCAAGGTCACACTGTCCTCACCATAAATTTAGTGGAAGCTTATTTTTTATGACTTAGTAATACTCTATTGTAGGTAGGAAGGTAAGTAGGTAGGTAGATAGAGAAGTTGTGTGATATACCTTCTTTTGCCAGTGGTCTCTAGGGTTATTTCCATGTCTTGCTTATTGTATATAGTGCCGTGAATATTAAGGTGCAGATACTGGTTTAGTGTTTTCATTTCTAAAGAAAACAATTTTATGATTTCATTTTTTTTTTTTTTAGAGAGGATAGAATCATTTAGTCTTTCCTCTGGCATGGACAATTGAAATATGTTTACTGATAGTTTGAAAGTGTTGTGATTGCTAATGTCACTTAAATTCTAGGGTTGTTAAGTTTGGGATGGCCTCTACCAAATTCCCTTTATAGATAAAATCTGGAAGAATTTTTGCCTAGATTGCCTTCCGGCTCCATATATTTCCAACTAAGTTTTCGGTTCATGATCTGACATATGTGGGTGCCAGAAGCCACGGTTCATATCGACATTGTGATGTAAATTCTGGCCCTGTGCCTTCTTGTCATCAAGCCGGGTGAGCTGGCACAACGGTGGTAGTTTTCCTGGCAGCCATTTCTGCATCGGGATGACTAGCAATAACCTTAACTATACACAGACATGTCTGTGAAACAGATGAAAATACTCTACTAAGTCTGGTTAATGTGTCCTTAACTCAGCTTCCCCTGAGCTGACTCCCCCAAACAGTGCTGGCCATTTTCATGCCATCTAACTGGGTGTGGGGGTGGGTATTAGAGTGGAATGTGAATAATTTTAACCTTCTGAAGACCAAATACGTCATATTTGTATATTTTTATTTAAAAAACAACAAACACTGTACTAGTCCTCTAAAGGAGACCATGCAGAAAAAGGATTCTGAAGTTTCAATTTCATTGGCTTCACAGTGTAGCCATAGTAGATGGGATGGAAGATGCCGAGCAAAGATAGAAGCTAGATTCTTGCTGAGAAGACTGGCACAAAAGAACCTGACCCCACAATGGCCACTTCAGTGCCTTGTTACTGATGTCATTTTGAAGGAGAGGTGAGGGGTGGGGATGCATAAAGCACTAGGGAACAACTCAAGGGGAGACTGGGAGGCTTTTCTGCAGGCCCTGGAATGTCTGCCTGCCCCAGTGTCCACTAGCATAGTCTCGTCATGATGAGTTTCAGAAGAGAAATGCCTCCGCTGCTACCTTAGCTTTGTGGATGTGATTGTTGGCATTGCTCTGTTTTTCTTTTACGCTATGTTGCTGCTGTGTGCGACTATCAAATTTGTCTTCAATTCGACGCATCGGTGAGCACAACCATACTTTGGTGGATCTATAATGCCCTGACTCTGCCATCCTAGTGTGCTAGTGCTTGGTGGGGGAGGATCTGGGGAGACACGTTGACTTAGCAGCCACAAAGGCAGCATTGAGCTGAGGATTTACAGTTGTTACCCATTAGAGTATATTTTACTCTGCCTGGAAAAGTTAATGTGTTTCCCGGTTGCTACCAGGGAAGGAGGAGGCCCTGAGAGATCTTGGTTCAACAATGACTGTCTTATATAACAGAGTCGTTGGCTTTACGAGCACCCTAGGAACCACTAGGAATAAGAAACAAGAAATACACGGAACTGGTTGTGAGGCTGTCATTTTCTCCCTTCGATTCAGAAGGCAAAACATAAAGCCATACTGTCCTGGGACCTCTTGCTTAAGAAATGTCTTTGTTTAGTCATCTTGGCCAGAAAGATGACCAGGAAAGTCAGTGTGAAGTAGAGAGTATGTGCGGTTAGTAAATGAGGCTTGTCCCGTCACTGCCGTGTCTGACTGGCGTCTTCAGGACTCCCTTCGATGCCATCATAATTTTAGGGGTGATGCTTAAGTAATTATTTCTCTTTGCTCTGAATCACTGCCAAAGTCAGATAATTTCAAAGCTGGGCGCTCAGGGGAGAGAGGTTTAGATCTTGATGAACCAAGCATGGGAGAGACTTGGAAAAAAAATAACAAAAAACTCGAATAACCTTCGGTTGGTGAGCCTATACATTTCCTTAATGTTACTTGGTCATGGCAGGGGTTGATATTGGAAAGACTGCAATTTTCTGCACCCCACATAAGCAAGATAAAACTTG
Source organism: Talpa occidentalis (assembly GCF_014898055.3). Lineage (NCBI taxonomy): Eukaryota > Metazoa > Chordata > Mammalia > Eulipotyphla > Talpidae > Talpa > Talpa occidentalis. The sequence goes on along the minus strand of NW_023604295.1, from coordinate 134,040,873 downwards.
GGGAAAGGAGTATTGGTTTAATTTAGAAGGGTTCTGGTTTTTATTTGATACTAAACAAGTCCTGTGACACTGCAAGATTTAGCCAGCATTTCTAACATGCTGTGAAGGGTCTATGAGAGACAGAAGCCAAGGTGGGGCCTTTGAAAACACAGACATCTGTAAATAATAATCTTTGGGTCTTTCATCTGTGGTAGCTTCATTACTTTACACGATTTTATTCTAAATTTAATTTTGATCTGACGTCTTCTGTTTGGTCCCCAAATGCTATATGCCAAAGTATATACATCATGAGGACAAGAAATGGATTAGATGGTCAAGTTGAATTATGTTATTCTCCAACTGCTCATCACCTTTTGTTTTAAACCCCAGCTCTTGAGTATATGTGTCACAAACCTCATAAAATGTAAGCAGTGAGCATGCAGGACATTAACAGCATGGATAAGTTTTTGGAAACTTTTGTGAAGTGACATGTAGCAAAACCAACTTTACCATAGACTAATATTATGATATAAACAAGAGTTAAATTCCCCCTGTGGATTTCTGGCTACAAAAACATCACCAAACTTCTAAATAAAGACCCCCAAACACTTCTGATATGAAACAATAATTTGTTCTTATTCATTTGTTCATTTTTTCATTTGTTCATTTCCCAAACCATTTATTCCAGTTCAGGGTTGCTGGTGGCCAGAGTCTATCACTGCAGCTCAGGATGCAAGCAGGACCCCACCCTGGACAGTGTGCCCTTCCACCGTAGGGCACATCACACACATGCCCACATTCACTCTGACTGGGACAGTAAGACACGCCAGTGAACCTCTCATGCATATCTGTGTGACGTGGGAAAAAACCTAGATCCCTGCTGAAAACTCCCAGATGTGGGAAGAAGATGCAGACTCCACAACACACAGTGACTCTAACCTGGAATCCATGTTTTTCTTCATCAACATTATCATGAAGTGACATTATTTGAGAACCTGCTGTAGTTTTCAGCGTGAAAGCCCAAGATATTGATGCTTAGGTTTAGCTAATAGAACATGTCTCTTCAATTTTCTCCGCACTTTGCCAGCCGGGTGCTGCAGGAGGTTTGATCACTCTCTCTTTACCCGGGAAACTGGAGTTTCTCAGAGGGCGTTCATTTCCTTCTGCATAAACCTGAGCCTAGGCCTGACTTGGGCTTGTTTCTGTCCCACGTCCTGCAAAGTAAGGAGTCATAATGCCTCTGGGAAGATGAGTTTTGTTCTCCTGAACAATACAAATGGTGGAGAGTTGGTTTTGTGGCGCAAATCAGTTTTGTGTCACAGCAACCATGAGATTCCAGGCCATTTTGTCTGCTGTGGTAAACACAAACTTGACCACAGATAACACGAGAACCCAAGTATTCTTCCAAAATTTCCATGAAGAAAAATACAGCAGCAGCGTGGTAAATAGGAAGCAGTAGAAGGGAGCTAGGGTTGGCGATTTTCCAGGATTCCTCGGTTGGAAAGGAAATCAGTGAACGTGACCTTCGAAACCCAAGACCTTGGGAGGCATTGTGACCCCAGCGGTCCCAGGAAGCTGAAAACAAGGGATACAGTCAGCATGACGTTTAAAATCTTTGCTCACTCACCTCCTAGAGTGAAATATGGGACTCAAATGCTTTGATGGAATGAAGCAGACTTTAGGAGGTCTGGTTTCGGGGGTGCTCCAAGAGCTGAATGTTAAATTTTATTTGTTCCAGAAAGTCCTGGCAACTTGGTACAGCAAATCTGATCTGCACCAGACGCCCGACCTGTCTGAGTCGTGGTGCTGCGTGTGACGAGGACTGCAAAGCAGCATGTGTTAGTGGGGGAAATGACAGGCACAGGAAGGAGAAGCTGAGAACACAGAAACTGTTCCTAATGTGCAGGGAGAAAAGGGAGGCTACTGCCTGGCAGAGTGGCATGTTGGCTGGAAGAGGGGGTGATCAGCAGGCCTGGCAGGAAGAACGGAGACTTGTTGTGTGAACTGACAGAAGAGGCAGCAATCTGGATCACACCGCCTGGAGAGAAATGGGTTTCATTTCTCCCACTGGGGAGCTGGGCAGGGGGCCCAACGAACCTTTCATGGGAACTCTAGAAAGGGCTCCTCTGTTCCAGCAGGGATGAGCTGTGAACTAGATGCTAACTGTTTGCAAAGGCTTGAAAGTCAGAGGCAGGTTGCTTCATTTTGTTGAAAGACACTTTATTGAAAGGGCTTCCGCTTAGGCACTAGCTTTAAAAACATCCCAACTCATTCTCCCTTACCAGTATTCCTTCTCCTTGTGGAGAAGCTCACAGCTTGTCCCCAGGGAAATATTTCTTTTTCAAGCAGGATTATCGATGTATTTGATGTACTGACTTTCTAGAACATTATTCTCACCACTTTGGACCCACTGTGTGATGGGTGTGACTACTGTTTGTCAGACGGTGATGTTTCCAGGGTAGACCTGAAGTAAAGAAGGAATTGAAATTAGAAAGAGGAGCTTACTTGGCTGAATTTTCCAAAGTATAAGTCTTAGACTGTTGTGAGCTGCAGAAAGAGGCCCTTGTTGACTTGTCCCAAGGAAAAGACTAGAAAGCTGGAACTCTGTAGAGGGTTTGGAGGAATTCTCACTCGGAGGCTCCTTTTCCAACTTTCGTGGTCCCAAATGTTGTGTTCCACATGGCTCTGGGAGAAGAACAGTGGTCCCAAAGGCTCACAGCATGCTTTGTTGGGCTCGTTTGGAAAGGTGCCTAGGTACTAAGTGACTTCGTGACTCTGTTCTTGGAGTCAAGCCTGAGCTCAGGATACAGTGTGGGGGTGGACATAAAAGAAGTTTCTCTGACACTGTGCTTGGGATAGAAGGCATTGTCAACGTGGGAGTGGATTGACTTCTAACTCGGGGTGGGGGGGTGGGAGGTGGGGTCTGTGACTTCCCAAGCTGGTAACTGATCACAGGAGAATTGCTATAGATATTCTATAGCCTGAGAAAAGAATTACTACTTCCCTCTCTGTCCCATGACCTCTAAAATCTGGTCACCACCAAGGCTTTTGTTTTCGGGGAGGACAGGAACTTTGGAAAAGTTCAATGGGGTCACTCCATTGCTTCTGTAGGTCATCTTCCCGGACTTGCCTAACTCTTAAATCTCTGTTTTCTGTTCTCTTTTGCTTATCTTACTTTTTTTAAGTTTTTAAAATTATGAACTATTGTATTTCAATCATATAGAAGGGTACAGAAAATAATAAAATAGATATTCAAGTAACCACCATTTAGATTTAACAAATACTAACATTTTACTCCATCTGGATCAGATCTTTTGAAAAATTGCAGATAGAATTATAACCCATGCATATCTATTTTTAGTAGCTGGAAAAGCATAAACATGTTTAATTCTAGTAAACTGCTGGTTATATACAGCAGCTGCCTTTGAGTCTTCAAATAATGGGAACTTTGTGGATTCATGCACAAAACTCAAGTCCCAGAGATCTCCCTCAAACTGAAAAACTGCCAATGATGTGTTTGTCTCAAAACTTGAATGAATTTCCTCATTCTTATGTTGCATATCTTTATCTACCAGTGCACCAAATGTCCACACTGTCACTTCTCATCCCAACCAAATGCCAAGAACGTCTGGCACCAAAATACACCCAAACTACTTGGAACTTTGGCCTATAGAGTAAGAATTACCAAATACTTTTGAAAATTTGACAACCCTTAAAACAATGTTCAAAACTTTTCAGTGTCCACATCAGCCAAACTCTTGGAAAGCTAAGTATTAATTCACCTGCTGTTATGGAGACTACAGCACTTAAGGCTTTGTGGGATGTCATCTCTGCTGAATTCAAGTCCCGAATTTCTAATACAATTTATTTCTTCCAGAAAACATGGTGTTTCAAATTTAAAATGCCTAAGGCCAAACTCATTCTCTTTCTACCTAATTATATTCGCTTTCCAATTCTTCATTTTTCCACTAAGGGAACTGCTTTTCTTCCAGCCATATTGGAAGCTGCGTAGCCAGCCTCAATTCCCTGGTCTCGTCTGTCTTCAATGTTTAGTGCTTCACTAAATCCTCTTGAGTCTTTCCTCAAAATGTTTCTTGCATCTTTTTGCCTGGTTCAAATCCCACTGCTGCCATTCAAGTTGGGATATTTTTCACCTTTATGGTTTGGCTAGAGCAGCAGATGCTGCCTTTTCTTTTTATTCTTTCAATCTATTGTCAGTATCAGATGAATCTTCTCAAAGGAGTATTTTGTGCCATCCTGCTAAAAATATTCAGTGGTTCCTGTAGTTCACCAAAGACTAGATTTTTAATCCATAACCATCAATGTTTTTCACATTTTTTTCTATCCCCAGCTTTCTATCTCTTGCCACTTTATTACCCCCTACTGAAGTTTCTCCTCAGACACACCTTTGCCCTCTTTGAGTCCTTCAATTTCCTGTGCCTGAATCTTCCTTCTCCTTCATGAATCTAAACAACTATCACTGGGCACCTAGTATGAACCATATCATATGGTGGCCCAAAGTACACCAGTGAATAAGATACAAACCACCCATGTTATATAGGCTTTGCAACCTGGCAGAGAAAACAAAAGAATAAGTAAGCAATTGGTATGTCAGGCTGTATATATAAGGAACAAGGACCCTAGCCCTAGGCATGGGGGTTCAGAGAAGAATTTCTTAAGGAAGGGGCACCCAAATTATGATTCATTCTGTTTGAGGGTTGACTAGGGAAAGATGATTAGCTTCCTTCATCCCTTATGATGATTAGCTGGGTGAAGGAATGGGAGAAGAGGAGGAAAATTACTCTGTAGTAGAGTGAATCATCTTGCTCAACTCCTACCTTCCCTTTAATACCCAACTCAAATACCTTCTTGACCAGACAAGTGGTATAGTGTGAGAGCAAATGTTCAGAGTTCTGTAAACCCAGATTCTGCTACCTGATAATTGTATAAATAACCATGCAATATTTACTTAGTCTAATTAAGACTCAATTTCCTAAACTGTTACCTCATATCGAGAATTCACACAGTCAATAAATATTTACTAGGCATAAAAGCCAGGAACTCATCTTAGTGATAAGGATGTAGTTATGTACATGGCAGAAATCCCCGCTATTGTGGCACTTACATTTTAGTGGGAGAAAAGTTCATAGTGAATAAAATGCATGTGTAAATTGTGCAGTACATTTCAGAAGGTATAAAAATTTGTGGAGAAAATAGAGAGAGGAAACAGAGTAAGGGGGTGAATTGTAATTTTATCCTTTAACTCATTCATTTATTAAAACAAATAGTCTTGGAAACCCACCCCATGGCTGGCACTATTCTAGGCCCTAGAGATACAACAGAACAAGTGGGAAAACTATCTCTACAGAAAGAGTACAGATATTCAAATGTTAGAGAGGTTTGCTAAATTTACTGAGAAAGCAATATTTGAACAAGTAGGGAAGTAAGGAGGCCAGCCATGTGAACAAATGGAGAAGAGAATTCCAAGAATGGCGAGTACAAAGGTGCCAGAGTGGGGTCAGGCTGGTGGCGGGTGGGTGGCGTGAGTGAGGGAGAGGGCAGAAAGAGAGGAGAGTGGGTAAGGGTGCTGAGTCAGCTGAGGACTCTGTGGCTTATTATGAGGACTTTGGCTTTTATTTGGAGTGACATGGAGAACCAGCTGGGAGCAGAAAAAGTGACCTGATCATGCTTGTACTTCCGTAGCATCACTCTGGGCTATTCAAGAGTAGTGTGAAGGAGGACCAGGGCAGAAACTGGGAGAATAGTTGGGATGTTACTGCAAATAATTCCCATAAATACCACCCTGATTTGGACCAGGGTGGTTGCAATGGAGTGGAGAGAAGCAGTAGAGTTCTGAATACATTTTAAAGGCAACACCAGCAGGACTAGTGGTGGATCCGATTTGGGGTACAGTGAAAGTAAGTTGATTCCATTTTGACTTGAGCAACTGGAAGTATGACAATGCCCTTTATTGAGATAGGAAAGACTCTGGGAGGAGGGTGTTGGGGAAAAATCTTAGGGATTCAGCTTTTGCTATGTTGAGTTTGATTTTACCATAAAGGAGACAGTTCAGTAAAGATTTGAAGGAGGTGAAGATGCAAAACTTGGGAAGACTAAATAAGAGGATGTTTGAAAGAACACCTAGCAGAGAGTGGTGCCAGACCAGCTCAGACCCACTTAATTCCATTTTGTCATCCTGAAAGATCATCTTATGCAATGACGGATGCTTATTCATTGTAACATCTTTCCTCTAGTGGGTAGACGCTATCTTGTCCACTGTGGTTGCTAAACAGTATTTGCTGAGTGCTTGAGAGAAAGAAAGGAGCTACAATCAGCAAGGGAGACTGTTCCAGCTGTGTTCTTTCTCTTCCCTTCCAAGGAAGAGAGGGTGGCCGAGATGCTTTGCACTTTGGTGGGTGGGGGAGGGGTGACCTTGAGCGGTGTATCTTTTATCTTATGGTTAACACATTGCAGTACTCTCCAAGCATGGAGTCACTTGTAGCAGGGACAAGGGTAAAATACGAGTTCTTGCACTCTTTCCCAGACTTTCTCACTCTGAATTTCTGTGGGGAGAAGCTGGGATCTCTCTGTTACAGACTCAGAACTACAGACACTAAAGAAGAAGACTGCTTGTTGACCTCTCCCTTGAAGGCCGATGATTTCTAGCCATGAGGTGGGGGATTACAGGCACTTGGTAATTTTATGATAATGTGTGCTCATCACCTAATCAAACTGTTCCAGTGGAGTTAGCACCTGGCTGGCTCAGAGCCCCACTTGTGTCAGGTGATTGCTCCAATGAAGGACCCTTTTGCCAAATACCTCTCCGTTGAACTTTGCAGTTTGAGGAAAGTCTGAGGGAGCACATGCGTGTCAAAGCTCTTAATATTTTAGGAGTTTTCAAACAATAAGATTCCATCCTACATTCTCAAGAAATGGCATCTATTTCATTCAATTCTAATGAAGTGAAAACTTCAGTTTTTTCCCCATTGCTCAGGGAGCCTATATCACAGAAAGCACTAGAAACCACTTATTGATGTTCAGTACCATATCTAGTGAGTCCTTTATGGCCTGTCTTCCCATACCCCTATACTGTCAGGTCTGCAAGCCAGTGTGAGTGTTGTTCATTGCTCTGTCCCCAGTGCTCAGAAGCACGCCTGGCACACAGTGGTCACTCAGTAAATATCTCGGAAGGATGGATACATTCATTTCACTTCCTGTCGGGAATTGCCACACCAAGAGGCATCTGCATCCCTGGAATATCCCTGCAGTCTATTTCCACATCCTTCACCCCATCACTTCACTGTCCCCTATATAAGTCTGTCCCATTTCCACTTAAGATATAACTTGCTGGTGACCCCATAAAGCATTGGCAGAAATTCTAGGAAAGGATGATAGTGTAATTAGTCTTGTGGGGGTCCCATGGAGGATAAATTTCACATTACTCATGTTTCCAGACGGACGTTCATCCCCAGGGCAATCATTCCAGAAGCTTTTCTCAGCCTCAAGTTTACTCCAAGAGATGTAAATAATGATTTAGGGCTTGATTGCATCCTTGTTTTTGGTGCAGAGTGGAAAGTAGGGTAGAGGAGAAGGTGGCTGGGAATGGCTGGCACCCCGGCAGGGCACTGTGGGTGAGCTGCTGCTACTCTGCAGTGTCTCTGGAGGATGAGGGCCGGGGGCAGGGGCTGGCTCACAGGTTGAGATGGAATTATCTGCCTGGTTAGGTAGTCCAGGAAACTTTGAGGACTAATAAGGCTTGGATGCTGGGGTGTCAAGGATGGAGTTTGTTCAGGACCATCCTAATATTCCCCCCAGTTTTCAAATACCAAGGCTAGTGTCCAAGGCTACTTAGTTGAGCTGGTTGGATGGATTTCTAAGACTTAATTGGAGTATTCCCTGTAGATTTTCTAGGCTAGTATATTAACTCTTTCAGCAAATATTTATATGTCAGTCTCTGTGCTGAGTGCTAGAGATACAGTCATGACTAAGGACAGGAACTCAGCTCCATTTCTATCAGTGAACTCATTTCTGGTAGAAGTCATAATCAAATATTTCTCAAATGCCTATTGTTGCTTTCAGAGGGGTACATTCAAAGGAGGTATCAGGGTACATTCTTCAGGAGGAACCCCACATTTTCAGGAAATAACAAAATAATGTGTGATTGAAAATCTGTCCATCAAACACGCATTAGCATGCGATTCATGTAAGACTCAATCAAAATTATAGTATGAGCCTGGTAGGACAAACAATTCATTTGTGATAATGACAGATTTTTCATTGTAGCTTGCTGGACTGTTGCAAAGTTTCCTCACTGGAATTCTTGCTACAGAGACTATTTCCATCACCTGGATGAAAACCCTTTAATGGCTTCCCATTCAAATTAGATTAAAATCCCATCTCTCTAACAGGATCTGTAGGACCCTGGGATCTGACGCCTGCTTATATCACTAACTTCTCTAGAAGATTTTCTGGTCTTGTGTTGATTTGAAAATCTTTTCCACCTTATTTTTCTTTGCCTGGCTCCTCCTTCAGAACTCAATTCAAACATCTTAGAAGAAAAGAGGTCTTTCTGACCGCCCTGTCTTAAGAAGTTCTGTATCTTCTCTGATAGTGTCTGTTTATCCCATTTGTATGTTCCATATTCTTCACTGCAAGCATTTTATTATTTATTCTTTGATTATATGTTACTACCCATCTCCCCTACTAGATGGTAAGTTCCTTGAGACTAGGAGAGTAATAAATATTACTCAGTAAATAAACAAATAAATCATTCAATAAATGATTAATTGAATTAATTCTTATGACATTTCCTAAACACCCAAAGTTTTTCTGGGAATGCCTGTGGTTATAACCAGATAGCCAATGATTTGACAGCGCTTTTGAAATCATGAAAGCACAGGGCCATGACACAGAGCACCTAGTACTCACCTGATACTTAATATTGGTGTTAAGTTGGTTTGAACTAAATTAGTACCAGACCAGAGACTGGTGAATGCATATGATCAAAGGATCTCACCGATGGTGCCAGACAGTGGCTGGGGAAGATGAGCTCATGATGTCTTGTTGAAAGAGCCCAATGACATTCCACATTTCCTTACTGGAAATGCAGGGCTATGGAATAGCCCAGGCGCATGGTCTTACCAAAAAAAGAAATAGCCCTGAAGGGAGGGCATAGAGCAGGGTCTTTTTTTTTTTTTTTTTTTTTTTAAGATTTATTTATTTATATAAGCACTGGGGTACAGGCCAGAGGTGAGGGAGGGTAAGAGAATTCACCAGAGACAGAGCAGGGAGCAGAACAGGCAGACGGGGAGCAGCGGGTGAGACACGAGAGATCTGCCACGACATATGGGAATCTCCCTGGCCGGCCGGGAATTGAACCAGCGCTGCTGCAGAGGCTGTGGACAGCTTCACAGCGCTGCGCTCAACCCGCTGTGCCACCCGGGAGACCCCCTCAGTCGTCTTGCTTGATGTTGTGTTGCTGCGGGGTGTGGGAGTGTGGTGTCCTTTCTCTAGGATCTTTAGTAGCTGCACTTGCTGAATTGACAATCTCTCTGTTCAAAACTGACAAGGAGAAAATTAAAGTTCCCCTTGTTTTTTTGTGTCACACATGAATAACCAATGGTTTGACAGCTAGTTAAAATTCATATTTCTCCTGTCAGGTTTTTAGCAACTGTGAAGATCGGGTTAATGTAAGTCTCCCCTACCTTTGCCCTCTTGGCTAACTAGCGAGCTGTATTTGCATTTCTTTCTAGTTAGAGCCTTTTTTTTTTTTTAACCCCCTGTTCCTTTGACAGTCAGCATCAGAAATGGCATATTATCTCCCCAGATGTTCCATGTTGGAAAGCGTTTGCTCTTAATATAAATACAGAGACATAAAGAGACTGTTTGCTTGTATCCAATCCTTTTAATGACTTAAGGTCAAAGATTGTTTTTTTCTCAGTGGAATGACCTACAAAAAAGATTTGTCAACTGCTAGGAATTTGAGAGTTTTCTAATCCTCCTGGAATGGGAAGTTCTGAACTTTGCAAAATAGACTTTTCCATCTGTTTAGATTCACATGCAGATCCTCAGCCATGCGGTGGCATCGCTACTCGTGGAAAAGAAGATTCACTTAAACTTTAGCATGTTTTTCATACCTTCAAGGCACCTGGCAAAGGTATCCTGCTGCTCCTTTCTTTCTCAGCTCATCAGAATATTCAGATCTCAGGACTGTGGAAAACAGAACACCTTTGCCCTACCCCTCTCTTCATGTCTCTTCTTGATGCAAAACTTACATAGAATTGCAGCTGAGAATCGCTTGCTGGCAGCTGGGGCCACAAATTTTCTCTCCACATCTCAGAGAAATAAGTGAGCAGGGAATTAGGAGCTGCCTCTGGGTATCGCAAACAACACAGCTGGTCATCACCCTGCACAAAGGATGAGAACCTGAGAGCCGGATATGAATTTTTCTCACCCCAAATAAACCCAAGAGGGATATTCTCCTAAGGATTGAAGGAAATGTATTTCTGACCCAAGGGTCACAGAATAGCTCACTATGAATTTTAATTGGCTGCTAAGTCATTGCTAATTCATCTCTGACTTTGGCAAAAAACAAAATAAAAACACAACTCAGTGTAAAAAAAAAATGAATTTAAGCAGGGAGATTTTTTTTCCCCCATAAGCATGATCCTACAGCTGCTGAAGGTCTAACAGCAGAATGGTAAATAAACATATGGAGCTAGGACACATTCATTTGTAGAACTATCTGCTTGAAAAGGAGTATGAAGAACTACAAAAGTCATGTGGGGTTATAAATCTTTTAGGCTGACAAGGGAGTAAGCCTGCCTCTGCCCCGAACAGGCAAAACCAACTTCACGATGCTGTGGGACAGGGCACAAGAGGGCCTGTCATACCGTAAAGGTCAAAAGAGACCAACACCAACTTGATTTTGGTTTGAGACACTGAGATCCCAGGTCTCTGACCTCACCCCTGTTCTTGTGACCATTATGGGGTCCATCTCTGTCTTGCTACCCACTCCTCTCATTTCCTCCATCCCTAATTTCTTTCTGACTTCTCTTGCCTCAGACTCACAGTATCTTTCTCCTACTTGATATCTATTACATATCTACTTTTAAATATGTCTTAAAAATTCATAGTTGAGGGCCTCTCCTGGTGGCACAGGAGGTTGTGCGCCGTGCTATGAAGCTGTCCGCAGCCTCTGCAGCGCCGGTTCGATCCCGGCCAGCCGGCGAGGGTCCCACATGGCGCAGCAGACCTCTCCTGTCTCGCCTGCTGCTCCCCTCAGCAGTGTATTTCGTCCATCTGCCTGTTCTGCTCTCCGCTCTGGCTCTGGTGAATCCTCTCACCCTCCCACACATCTGGCCTGTATCCCAGTTCTTGTATAAATAAATAAATAAATCTTTAAAAAAAAAAAAAAACAATTCACAGTTGAGTCATCAAACATCCCCATATTCATCCTATGAAAGTGAGCATGCTTTCTGGGAACTGAGCTGCTTGACAAGGTAATGTCCATTTCTTTATTCAACACATTCCTTGGGACCTCTGCCCTTGTCTTTCTTTATGGTGGAAGCTAGAAGTAAAAACTCTTGACTTTCCAGTTTCTCTTGCAGCGAGGTGGAAACTGAGGTGTCCAGCTTCTAGTTAAAAACCCCTGTGTGGTTTTCAGGCCCAGCCATGGCCAATTATGAAGCTTTACTTGCCAGGCCTCCCAGGGAACAGCAGACTCAGTGTGGGCTCAAAGGGGATTTGCAGTCAAGGACTCAGGAGGCCGGGCTGGCGATGCTCTTACTTGCATTCCTAGACCAGCAAGGCTCTTTATTGGGGAAACTTAAAGACACTCTTCTTTCATTCTTAGCCCTTCTCTGTCTCACACTCCGCTCCATCAGGCCCACAGAACAGCAGGGGCCCTTTGTTTGGATTTTCCTCCAGAGTAAGACAGTCCCCAGGACTGTGCTGATACACTGTGTCCTCCAGTGGTGTGGACACAACTTAATTTGGGGAAAATGGGATGGAGGAGGACCCTTTCCTTTGATTTAACCTCCTGCTCTATTATTGTACCAAGTGATTTAAGGCTTCACTGTTAACTCATGTTGGCTCCTTGTTGCTTGAACTGGTTGCTCCAACACCTAACTGTTCAGCTTCCTCTCCCAGCTCCATTCAGTGCCTACAGAGCCCTCTGACATGATTTTGGGCAATGAAATCTAAGCAGAAGTCAGCTGGAGGTTTATATGAAAGTGTTTCATTTTCCTGCTAAGGCAGGAAGGGAGTGGAGAATGGGCCCAAATTGTAACAGGGTGGTCCCCAGGGAACGTGGAACCTCCCCCTTTCCTGGGGACCACCCTGTTGAAGGCAAAATGACATTCTGCCTTCATCCTGCCTAGAAAACAGATGTGATGGCTGGAGGCGCAGCAGCCATTATATAAACACAGTATGATAAGCCAGGTCCTTAGAGATGCTGAGAAAAGAGATTGACAAAGCTGGAACACATTGCAATAGCCTTGGGATCTTTGTCTTTGTACTTCTTTTTTTTTTTTTATAGAGGCATGTTTTTTTTATTTATTGTTTGTTTTGTTTATACATGCACTGGGTACAGTCAGAAGCACGGGAGGGTGAGAGAATTCACCAGAGCCAGAGCGGGGAGCAGAGCAGGCAGAAGGACCGAAGTACACTGCTGAGGGGAGCAGCGGGCGGCAGGAGAGGTCTGCGCGCCATGTGGGACCCTCCTCTGGTGGCCGGGGAGCAGCCAGGGATCGAGCCGGCGCCGCAGAGGCCGCGGGCAGCTTCGCAACCCAGCGCTCAACCGCTGCGCCACCGGGGAGGCCCTGTCTTTGTACTTCTTAAGCAAGAAAAGTAAACATCTTATAGTAATTTTGAAACATCCACAAATTCTTTGACCTTCTTCCTGTCAAAAGGAAGTCTAATGTCTCACCTCTTAATTGTGAGTCAGTTTTAAGTCATTGCTTCTCACAAATAGAATGCAGCCAACATGATGCTAAGGCTAATTCATGAAAGATGATACAGCACCCTCCTCTCACCCCCACCTTATCTTTACCTCAAAATGTCCTTGGGAGCCCTTAGCTGACATATAAGAAGTCCAAGTACACTGAAGCTCCTGGCTACAGAGGCTATATATATATATATATATATATATATATTTTTTTTTTTTTTTTTTAATGTACACATGATCCTACAGCTGCTGAAAGTCTGACAGAGGGGATGTAAATCTGTATGGGGCTAGGGCTAGAGAGCTGGAATGTCGAGCACGAGGGTTTGGATTACTTAAGATTTAGCATGAATCATTCTTGGAGGTCTAGGGGGAGAGTAGTGAATGCTACTAATTAGCCTGCTAAGTCTTTTCTGCAACTGGAGGATATTTGCTTGCAACTAGAAAGCAGAGGTAATTATCTCTTTATTATGTATGAATCTTATTTACATGATCCACATGGGCATTGATAACTAGTTAGCTCAGATAAATGCCCATCCAGGCTAATGCCAGCATCATGGATTCATGCCCTGTACCTCCCCTCTGCTCTGAGTTGTAGGCGCCATTTCTTGTAGTACGATCAATAGTACACCAAGTCTGGAAACACAAATAACATTATTTTATCATGTAATATTAGTAAATTGTTTATTATGTATTAATCTGTATTTTCAGAATTTGGTGGCTACCTTTTTGAGTCTTTTTACCAAAGTGCAACATTCCAGCTCTCAACCCATCCCACCTTCTCTGAGACGTGCCTCTGATCCACATAGGGGGCTCCTAGAGACTCTGCCTGTGCTATGTAACACACCTGGCTAGGCTCAGACCTTGAACGAGAGCTGAACAAGCAGGGCCAATCAGATTCACTCTTCCAGGAACAGGCATGCAGGGACAGCCATTCAGTTTCTGCTAATGACCGGAACAGTCACAGATAAAGGCATTAGCTGTGGTTAAGCCATATTCAGCTTTGTGGAAAGGGAAGCAGAAAAAGTTAGATGCTGGTGTCAAAGAATGAAGCAAATGTGCAAGATAATAGAGAGATGGTCCAGGAGCACATGTTGGGGAGGTGGGTGCTTTTCAGCCTTCATTCCTGCCCTCCCTGAGGTCTGCGTGCACTCTTGCCCTTGGCTCCTTAGTACTCTTCCACGTCCATTTGCCAAATTCTTCCTCTGTGCTTAAGTCCTGCTGTCAACAGCTGGACTTGCCACCAACGAGTCTAACACAACGAACGTCACTTTTCATAAAAGACGAATTAACAAGTTTAGTAAGAGGTCGACCTTATTATATGTGGGTGAGACCCAGGGAATAAAATGAGGGATACCCCAAAGTGAGTTAGAATTCCATGTTAAAAATAATCTTAATAGAGATAGGGGGCAAGGGACATAGGCCTTTAGACAGAGAGTAAATCTTTTAGGGCAGAAGCAGAGATGGAAGGTAGGATGGGTTGTGACAAGTTTGCCTGGCTGTGGTGTCGACTTCTAGTCTCCTGTGAGGAGTCACTCCTTTCTGACTGACCACACTCCTGGGGTAGGGGAGCTGCGACCACTGAGTTCCTTTTGGAGGAGTTTTCTTGGACAGATGAGGGGGTTCAATGAAAACCTTTCCCAGCATTTGCTGTTTCTCAAGTGCCTACAGCCCAGAATTATCAGTATATCCAGGTGGCACCTTTGGGATGGCGCCCTGTGCTACCCTTCAGAACCTTGTTCCCATCTACCCAGGGAAGGCCAGTGGCCTGAGGGTCAGGGAGAAATGTGTCAGTAAGAATGGATCTATTGTCACTGGAGAGGAGACAATTTAAGAGCACCTTCTAGAAGGATGCCAACAGCATCTTGTGTAAACACAATGGGTAACTGCCTCCATCCTGCAAGGGAAGCTTCTCTTTCTGCTCCGAAATTGATTTTTTTCTGAAAGAAAGAGTTTCCCTTGAGATACTGACAGGGAATCTGCTCTTTGAAGACCAATTTCAAATCCTCACACTTCTGCAGCGCTTCACTAACATGAGAAGTCGTCCTCCCATATCCAGGACTGAGATGCCCTCTTACACTTTTTCCACCCTCCTTGACTGTCACTATCTCCACCGGGCCCAGCAGGGCCCTGAATGAAGTCATTTCTCTATAATGTTGTTTAGAAAAAAACCAATCACTTCCTGGCCAGGGCCACTGTGCAGCTGGCATGTTCTCCTCGCGTCTGTGTGGGGTTTTGGGTGGGTATTCAGTGCCCTCCCTGGGCACTGAAGATGTGCTCGTGAGGTTTATTGAGGTGCTTCAGTTGTCACAGTGGAAGTGAGTATGGGTGTGTGGGACGTGCCCTGCAAGGAAAGGGTCCCCTTTCCAAGGTTGGTCTTGGAGCCACCAGGATGGGCTCCAGCATCCCTGGCCCTGAACAGACGGAAGTGGCTGAGCAATGAATGAAGGAACAAAATACTTAGGATTGTTTCATATTAAGTGTTAGGGGTCTGTAGAAGTTCAGTGATGTTTTTGTGATCAGAAATATGCCATAGCACCCGACTCATTTCTATCAATTAGCCCTGGGTGAAACTGGTTTCGTCACAGGTCATTTCCTTAACGTTGCATTTTCCAAGAACCTATGGCTGACACTAAGGGAGGGCTTACTATACAGCCCAACAGAACGGCTTCCCCTTTGGCTTTTATGTAGGATGCCATCAAACTGCGTTTTCTTTGATGCTTCTGATGTTCGTAAAAGAAGACAAAGCGGGGCTTCTTGCTTTGGTGTCATGTGCCTTGTTCTTTATAATGGGTAACTATAAAGCTGGGCAAAAATTAGGGGGGAAATAGCAAAGGCTTTGGATGTGAATGTGAAAGCAAGGAGGGCTGTCAGTCACAGTAGCACCCGAAGCCACAGTAGGTCGGGAGCAAATCAATAAAGGAGTTCCTTGAGGGCTGCAGACTTCACCCTGGAGCCAAGCACTTCCCCTGCAACAGGACAACAAATGATTGTGTGTAGGGTTAACTAACTGAATAAAGAAAAGACTGAAAGGGCTGATAAAATGAAATTCAGAAAACTACGTTATCCATTGCTAATAAGACATGAATATGTTTCTGTCAAATCTCAAGGATGAGATCTTCCTGAATTTGCCACTCCAGTTAGACTCTGATGTGGCCTCTGGATGTAGAATACATGATTCGAAAACTTATCAGGCCCCCAGCTACTACCCTGACCTCCCTACCATCTACATGGGTGGGGAGCTCACTTGGCCCCTCAGATGAGTCCTCTCCCTGGCCTAATGCCTTTTCTACTTGGGCCACCCAACTCCACACAGGACAAGAGTGGGAAGAAGCACATCCCCCTGGTGTCTCCAGTCGAAGGCCATCCCTGATACAGGGCACAGGAAACCACTGCCACCCCTTTTAATTATCGTCTCTCTCTGGAAGAAGTGGCCGAACTCCCTCTGATTTAGAGCCAGGCTGGTTTCTTCATCTTATTAACAAAAACACATCCCTGTGCTCCAGTAATTACAGACCTATTCCTGAAGCAATCAAATTGCTTATTTGAAAGAAAGACTGTTTCCTTTCCCTAATGAATGTGAACAGTTCCCCAGAGCCTGAAGGTGATGTGTCTGAATGCCCCACAGTAACAATGAAAAGCGATTATAAATAAATGACACAGAGCTGCTCTGTTCTTAAAAACCACTGCGTGATCAAATTGAGAGACATGCGTAGCGATGGGACTCATGAGATTTTGCTTTAATTATTCTGCCTGAAGGAAAAAAGGTACTTTGTTCTTTGCTGGCACCATTTTGCTTCTCTTGCTGGCATGCACATTGCACATTGAGGCTTAAAGAGACTCTGAAAACATGATCTTATTCATCCTTCTCAAACCACTGGCAGATGCCTTCATTTTTTAAGAGGGGAAACTGAGGTGCAGATCAATGGGTGTTTCTGTTCTTAGCAGGGTTGTTAAAAGTTCATTGATCATCATGGATAACAGATTTTTGTCTCCCCCTTCTCAACTGCTCTGACAATTGTGTTTGAAAAGCCACCAAAAAGGGAAGGGATTAACAGAAGGCATTAGAAAATTCTTCCCTTATGCTTCAAGGTTCTTTTGACTGGTATATAAGACAGATTCCTGGGAGATAAACAAATTAAATTTTTTACATACAGAACCACAGAGTCAGGAGGGGTCGAAGGACAGAAAGATAGAAAGGAGTGTATTTGCCCCTGAGCTAAGGAGAAGGGTAGAGGCCTGGGCTTCGGAAAGGAAAGAGGTTAATTCACAGGACATAAGAAAGGCAGATGTTTGGTAATTAGCTATTTGCCCTGACATACAGATGGATCATAAAACATTATTCCTACTAATAACTCTCATTATAGGCAAGTCTCCTGCCCCCTCTAGATAATTCTAGGTAGTTAAGAAAGAGATAAAAGTTCATCCTCGAGTCTTCATTATCTTCAGCTCAGAATAATCCACATGCCAAAATGGCACATCCTGGGGAGGCTTGTTTTGAACCCTTTCAAAGGCTGTGAAGAAGAAGATGCCAACTTCTTAAAGTGATTTTAAATGAAGTCCAAGCGTGTGAGTGGGTGTGAGTGTGCACACTTTTGGAGTAGAGCCTGGCGGTCAGGAACTCCACTGGAATGATGAGGAGAGCGAGGACATTCCAGCCCAATATTGAGCAGCTGCCCTCTGCTGAGGTGGCAGCAGATGAGCCGGAGGGCTTGGGGCAGGCAGAGGCTGCAGCTGGATGGGGATGGAGGAAAATCACTTCAATTACAGTTCTGTCAGAGCACAGTGGCCCCGGAATGACAGCTTTCAGAACTTAAAGAAAGCACTTGGTTCCTGGTTGATACAGGATCCCCATCTGTTCAACCCCTGCCCGGAATGGCAGTTTGTCATGAATTTTTCATCCAGAGGTTCTGCTGCAGACCACCAAGAAGGCCCTCGGACCCCATATGGAGAAATCAACTTGTAACCCTTTGTGTTTCTAAAAAGTAAAAGGTGAATTCATAGGAATCTGCAGAATTCCCAAACAGATAAACTAAAAATTCCTCAGAATCCCAGATATTTGTGTTTTCAGAGATTCAGAATATTAAGTTATCAGAACTTTTTAGACAAATATTTTAATTCTGGATGACATGTACCATTGCATTGCATTTTTTAACAACTCTTAGTCATCAAAAGTTGGCAGCATCTTTCCCCTCCAAAATTCAGAGGAGTCTTATTTCTGCTTTCTTTTAAAGGAAGAGAACACAGAAATGAGGAGCGTTTCTAGAATGTGGCTATCTATATGATTTGATAGTTTTAAGGGACTCTACTAATCACGTTGACTAAATCACTGGCTAGTTGAGTGGAGCAGTCAGTTTAACTAATTATCAGGTGAACAATCAAATTAATTAACTGCTTTTGTTTGAATTTTTGCTTTTGTTTCTTTTCTTTCTGACAAGGCACAGCTCAAGTTTAAGCCAACTAGGCAATCTTGTCAATGCTTCTGGATCGAAGTGGACAATAATGTTTAAAAATGGGAGCATTTGTATGAAAGACAGAGCCTCATTAAAGCATTACATGGAATTAAATGGGTTAAGCTCACCAGGAAAAAAAAATTAAAGCAAAGGCTATTCTTGCCAGGGAATGAAGTCTCTGCAGAAATTGATTATGTAGAGGGGAGTCCCTCTGGGCCCGGGAACAATTAGCTCTTAGAAAATGAGAGGACAGCCTTTGTGCTTCTGAGGATTTCCATGTAACAGGTGTCTCCTGTCCCTTAGGAAACCGCTCACTCCTTCCAGCTCTCATTTTTTGGATGCCTGCCCCTGAGGGGTAAACCCGAACCCTTGAGAGTTAAAAATTTCCAGTCATAGAGAGTCTGAATAATTGGATTCTTGGAAGACATTACTTTTGTAAGATTCTGCCACAGATGTGCTTTCTGGAGGTGTTTTCTGTTAAAAAAAAAGAAAGTAAGAAAGAAAGAAAGAAAAAATCTTTTCTTTTACTGAGAAAAGCCCTGAACTAAGATGCTGTGTTTCCTAAAGTGTTCCTTCAGTAACTTCCTTCTTAGGACATGGTGAGTGGCAGGCAAAGAGATGCTGAGAACTTCATGCTCCAGCTGCTGAGAATGAAATGCCATCTTGGAGGTGCAAGGAGGCCATGTGGCCAGGCATTTAGAGAAAGCAGGGAGCACCGAGGAGAAGTGGCAAACGAGGGCCAAGTTCTCATTTTACCTGCTGAGGATGAGGAGAGGTGCTTATTCCAGGGAGGCACTATTAACCTGACGAAGGACAACCTGACAGAGTTCATGAAGGACCTGGGTGTAAGGAACCAGAGAAATGGCTAGACCCTGCTGTGTCAAGAAGGGAGGTGTGAGTAGCCAAGTCAGGATTCAAAGGTGATTTCTTTTGAAGATGGCACATTTGCCTTTCAGGGTAGAGGACTGGGCTCATATTTTAATTGAACTCCAGAATATTGTATATATTTTTAGCAGCCGATGTGAAAATTCCTCCCAGGAAGAGGCCCATGTGAGGGGAAATTGCCTCTACAAGCTCCCTTGGGGGATCTGAGCATCTTGGTTTGGCTGGGCCAAGGTCCAGAGGCCTAGTGGGGGACTAGGAGGGTTGAGCTTGAGAGGAAGGGGAAGGTGGAGAAAGAAGGCTCTCATCAGGACACTGGGATAGGCTGACAAAATGTAAGCTGACCAAATACTTAAGTAGGAGGGGATTTTTTTTCTAAAATAGCATTTGTACAGCAAATATTTGGAGACCTGATGGTCCATCAATAGAGGGACGGTGACATAGATTATGGTACAATTGTACAGAAAACACTCCAAGATGCTGAGAACTGGCTTTTTTTCCATGGGTATAAAATTCAGATAATTCATGATGGGCCAGTTTAAAGTACACAATTCAGTGACATTTGGTCTATTTGCAGCGGTAGGCAACCGTCACCTCTGACTGGTTCCAAGACATTTTCATCACTCCTGAAGGAGCACCCATTAAACTGTCACTCCCCATTACCCTGAGAAATGGTTCTTAAATATTAGAATACTATGTGCAGTATTATCAAGGCCTCCAACTATGTATGTTTTCTTAATTTTATTTAAATTTTATTTTTATATTCCCCATACAATTACAACCCCCTTATTTTGACCCCAAGCCTCCTTTCCCTGCCCCCCACCCATAGAGTGTCTCTGGTTCATAGTTGTTTGTCGATTTTGATATTTTCTTTCATATAGTTATTCTTTTTCCTGGTCCCTTATTTAAGTTTTCTAGATTCCTGCTATGAGTGAGACCATCCGGTATTTTTCTTTTTCTTTCTGGCTTATTTCGCTGAGCATGATCCCTTCCAGCGCCATCCATGTTGCTGCAAATTGCATGTGTTTATCTTTTTTGAATGCTGAGTAATAGTCCATGGTGTATATGTACCACATCTTCTTGATCCAGTCATCTATTTTTGGGCATTTGGGTTGTTTCCAAAGCTTAGCTATTGTAAATAGTGCTGCTATAAACATAGGGGTGCAGGTGCTCTTTGGAGTTGATGTTTCTGTGTCCTTGGGGTAAATTCCTAGGAGTGGAATTGCTGGATCATATGGGAAGCTCTATGTTTAGTAGGTCCAGAAATCTCCACACAGCTCTCCATCTTCCAACTATGTATGTTTTATAAAGGCCTCCAACTATGTCCTATTCACCTGCCTCCCTAGAGAGGCAGTGGGAGTTTGGAAGTGAGGAGCCTGACTCCACCACACACCAGCCACGGGTCCCTGAGTATATACAGCCTTTCTGTGCCTCCATTTCCACAGCTGGCAATAACAACAGTAGCTGTAGAGTAGATGTGAAGAGAAAATCAGTGAAATCAAGACAGATACAGTTAGTATTTAGTGTTATCTACTTCTGTGTTGTTTGCATTTTTTCTATGTCAAAATTGTTGGCAAATTAACCTATGTCCAGCTTGGGGAGCAGGTGTCCAAACACACATTTCCAGAATAATCCCTTTTGAACCCCTAAGGAGGGTTGCTCTGCTGGCAATGGTTGCACTAAGTCAGAGCCACCAACCCTGCAAATCTCAACAGCACAGAAGCAAGGCGAGCTTTCAGACCGGAAATATCCACATGAAGTCCTCATTTTCAAATTATATCTAAATCAGCAGTCATCGGGCAATTTGCAGATTAAGAGAAAGGGACTCTGTGAAGTTGAGAAACGTAAAGGTTGGAAGGAAGGGAGGAAAAATTAATAAGGAGCAAAGAGAGAGAAGAGTAGGTAGGATGAAGGATGAGAAAATTCAAGGAAGCTGATGAGCGTGAGGGAGACGCCACCACTGTCCTCGGAGCCAAACCAAGTCAAAACAGCGCACAGTCAGCATTTCAACCAATAATTAAAGAGGGAACTGAGAGAAACATATGTGATTTACATTTTTTTCTATTTATCGTAATCGACATTGAGTTCAGAAATACAAAATTGGAAGCTGCTGAGCAGCAAGGACCAGTGTGATTGATGCTGGCTTCACATTGCCTGGTCTTTCTAGTTTCGCCTCCAGGGTGAATTGGATTGGCCCCATCCCTGAGCAGTGCCTGCAGAAGCCTCTGCACAGACAATCCCGAGAAGCTTTTCACTTTTTTCTGTGTTGAAGCTGAAGCTGACTCTGGGGTGCTGGGCCATCATGGGTTTGGAGATATCGAGTGAGGTTTGGGTAGTAAGCAGAAGGCTCAGGTCCAGTGAATTTCCTTATCAGGAGAAGATGGACATGTAGGTAGGAATCCCCCAAATCCTGCAGAAGGAAAAAAAAAATACTATAGAGTGACTGCCTTTTCTGAGGAAATATTTTAAATTTCACATGCTACAATACCAGCAGAAATGAGGTCGATACCCAGCATCTCGCAAGCATATATTTTCAAATATTTTAGGAATGCCTTGTGTGCTTCTGTTGATTTAACGAAGTGAGTCAAAGGGTTAAGCAGAGGCTGGCATCTTCAAAATGGCGATTTTGTTCAATAACTTTCTAGAAAAATGTATTGTGAAGGATAAATTACAGTTTGATGCAAGTTGTCTTGTTAAAATGTCATTTCTTTTCCCCAGCATCCTACATGCCATCTCATTAAGCCAGTTGACTGGCTATATCTAGACAATTATGATGGTGATTTACTGCCTTAATGTTCAGTTGTTACTGGAAGTTGAGGGGTGGGGGCAGGGAGAGACATATTCCTCTTCTGTGCTCAGGCCCACGATCAAGTCCTCAGTTGTAGCATTAAACACAGCAATAGAAAGCAGAGACACAGTAAAGCATTTTCACTGCTGTTATGAGCTGAGATGTAAAATGAGATTTATTTGCAACAATCTGATAGAGAAAATTGAGTCCTGGGAATTGATGTCCCAGACAGCCTTTCAAGTCAGCCAGGAGTTACGGTAGGACGTGAGTCACACAACAAAATATGAACAAGCCAGAGGAGGAAAAAAAATCGAGCTTAACATTTTCTGTGGCCACTGTTAAAGATAAAGGAATTGACCAGTTTGTACAAAATGAATTATAGTCACAATTACGGTCTTCTCCCTGATCCAGTCTCTCCTAACAGTTGGATACCTTGGGTCCTTAAATTGGTGCCATATTTCAGCTTTTTGCTTTTTTTTAAAAAAAAAAAAAAAACTTCAGTTCTCTGTAGATGTGATGCTGCATAATCCAGAGCCCCAAATGGCTCTTTCCTTTTCTTGAAAGGTTTAATCCTCATAAATAATTTCAAATAACTGTGATGGTTCTAGTATTTCACATTTTATTTCCTAAAATTTTGGAAAATTACCATTGCAATGGGAACTTAATGATCTAGCAATCTTCAGTTGCTATTTTAAAATGAGAGTAGAAATTAGAAGTTTATGTTAAATTTCATTGGCTCGGGTATTCATTCAGTGACCAATATGTGTCATGGTTCTAAATGTGTTCTGACGTTGCTCAGCTATTTTCAGAGAGAAGATAAATGTGATTTTTTATGTTGTGTAATTCGCTTCCAGAATGTTTCCCAAGTTTATACATGTTTGCAGACTATCAGAGGTCATAGGCTAACCTAAATCAAGGTGAAGTTTGATGAATAGATGAGGACTTTGCCAAAATCAGCAGCGGCCCCCAGCCCCTCTGGGCTAACTTCACTTCTCTACAGTATGGAAACCAGTTTTCTGCTGGCTCCTCTGTGTTCCTGCCCAAGACAAAGCTACATGCATTTCTATGCTGCTGCACTTGTTTCAGCTGCTGAGCAGTCATTTTTTTTTCCCCCAAAAGTTATGACAATCCAAGGCCCCCTTTTACTTGACCTTGGGATTTTGTCCCTAATCTATAGCTACACTGACGAATAACCAGATGACTGCTTCATAAAGGGATAACTTTTGGACACCTTTATTATCCCATCAAGCCTGAAATGAGGGTGGTGATAATGTTCACGGGTAATTGGTACCTTCAACCATAACTCAGCACCTCATGTGAGGCAGCCAGGGGTGGCCCAATCAATGGAGAATTTCTTGTTCTACTTGTGCATTTATCTTTCTGGGAAAAGTGCACAGTGCTTTTGTGTAATTTTTAATCATTACATAATCATTTGTTAATTTTTTTTTCCCAATAAGAGAGGTAGAAGAAATGACTATGTGGTAGGTGACAGATGCTTTGATTCATAAAGGGTAATTGGATTAAGAGCATCCCAAAACTATGCTTTGATGTAAAAATTCACCTCTGTATTTATATTTGCCTTATTTTTTGACTCATTCTTTTTTTTTTTTTTTTTAAAAACATTTATTTATTCATACAAGCACTGGGTACAGTCAGAAGCGCGGGAGGGTGAGAGAATTCACCAGAGCCAGAGCGGGGAGCAGAGCAGGCAGAAGGACCGAAGTACACTGCTGAGGGGAGCAGCGGGCGGCAGGAGAGGTCTGCGCGCCATGTGGGACCCTCGCCTGTGGCCGGGGAGCAGCCGGGGATTGAACCGGTGCTGCAGAGGCTGCGGGCAGCTTTGCAACCCGGCGCTCAACCGCTGCGCCACCGGGGAGGCCCCCTTTGACTCATTCTTTATGCTCAAACCAGACTCTTTATGCTTTATACTCAAACTCTTTCTGCTTTCTGCTCAAAAATATCGAAATGAAAAATTAAAAAATATTGAAAATATTTTTGTTCATCATTATTCATCTTTCAGTTCCAAGAATATGTAATATTCCGATTTCTTCCTGCCACCAACTTTTCATCCTCTATAGTGATGCCACCTTAACTTTAATAAACAAATCGCCATCAAGCTTAAAACTAGAGGAGAAATTTCAAGGAAAATGTCTGTAGGTTCCATTCAGATGAGATACTCTGGATAGCCAGTTATTTCTTTTTTCCTGATTATTAAGATTTTTTAAAAAGATTTATTATGCATACAAGAACTGGGGTATCGATCAGAAGTGAGGGGGTGAGAGGATTCAGCAGAGACAGAGTAGGGAGGAGAACAGGCAGATCTAATGAAATACACTGCTGAGGGGAGTAGCAGGCAAGACAGGAGAGGTCTGCTGTGCCATGTGGGTCACCTCTCTGGCTGGGGATCGAACTCCTGCTACGGTGACTGGAGATAGCTTGATAGCGCTGTGTCTTTAACTCCTGTGCCACCAGGTAGACCCTAGTGTGTGTGTTTTTAATATGCTTTTACTTTGAAATGATTGCAGGCTCCCAGAAAGTTGTGAAACTGATAGAGTTCCATTTACTCACCGCCCATTTTTCCCCCAATTATGACCAATGTTATATAACTGTAGCACAGTAACAACCAGCCACATGTTAACTAGACTATCAATCTTACGCCATTGTTGCCGGTTTCTACACGCACTTGAGTGTGCGTTTATGGTCCTGTGCAGTTTGATCCCAGGTCTTTGTAACCACCACTACAATTAAGATACAGAATTGTTCTATCCACGCAAAGAAGTCCCTTGGGCTTTATATTCACAGCCTCCCTGCCTTTCTTCCTAAAACTGGCAACCATTAATCTGCTTTCCATTTCTATTCTTCTATCGTTTCCAGGATGCTGTAAAATCAGAATCACACAATATCTAAGCTTTGGATTTTCCTTAAGCATGTGCCTTTGAGATCCATCTAGGTCGTGGTATGTGTCAATAGTTGTTCCTATTTTATTGCCGAGTCCTATTCCATTGTATAGGCTGCGTAGGGCCTGTGCAAATACTCAGTCTTTCAAACATATTTGGGTTGTTTCCAGGTTTTTGCCACTACAGAGGAAGCCGCTATGAACATTCATGTACAAGTTTGTGTGTGTGAGCATAAATTTTCATTTCTCTGGGATAAATGCCCAAGAGAAGGTGGTTGCTAGGTTGTTCAGAATGTGCACGTTTAGTTTTATAAGCAGCTGATGAACAATTTTCCAGCGTGCCTATACCATTTTCTATTTCCCCCAGTGGTGTAGGAAGGATCCAGTTTTCCTGCATCCTTGCTAGCACCAAACTTTTTTAGATAGGTAAATGAACATCAAAGCTTTGTTAAGAAGTCACACAACAGCCACATACAGACTGAGCAAAATGGCTGGAAAGAGATTCTTGGCTTGTATATGATCCTCAGACATTTACTGTCATATAAGACTCTCCAGGTCTATCAGCCATGTAAATAAACCCTATTGTAGTCAGATAAGGATGAGGAGTTATTTTCCTAACATATGTAGTCTAGAAATCAATAGTTGGAGTGGTTTGATGATGATGGCAGCTGCTTCAGGAATCATGCCTACATTATTTAGTGTGAAAGGGCAGTGTATGTACCAGAAAGGAAAATGCTTTCTGTGGAATCTCACTGTAGTCTTCTGTTTTGATCACTGCCCTACACACTGTCCTGGGTCCCATCATGGCTGGCAATGGTGGTGAGGAGGGTCTTGGATCAGGCATCACCCTTGTTTGCCACAACCAACATTCACCATCAACTCTGACCAGGTTAAGGCTTTACCTGAGGATGCACAGCCTCATCCCCCATTCTGGATGTGATCCTGGGGTCACATTTGTGCTTATAAGCAAATCCTGGCCCACATTGCACCTGCTTTGGCAGGACCCTATGAAGTACTATGTCTACAGATCCTGCCTTCCCCTGGGCCTCTGCCAGGTCCTCCTACTGTAGCCATCGAGGATCTAGAGCCTTCATAGCAGTTGAGCTGCATTCCTTGCCAAAGTGGAGAGAGAGCCCATCCCCTCTGCTCCACACATGCTTTGCCACACCATGACCTGGTGTTTTCATGATGCCCCTCCTGATTTCCTCACCTGAGCCTGCAAACCTTCACTCTTCAGTGTTTCAGATCTTGTCCATGGGGCTGGGCAGGTGACCAGACCCCAGTCATCCCTCCCATTGATATATATTTCTTCTTCTTGAAACCCCTACAAAGTACATCCTAGCACACACCCTTTCTATGGCAAATAGACAACTACATAGGGAACCTGCCAGCCTCACATGCCTCAACATGAATCTCAGTTTAGGCCCAGTAAAAACCACCAAGTACTCCCTTACTGCTTGATTACCTTCAGTTGGTCTGGCTGACTGGATCACCAATTCCATCTTCTCAGTGTTTCTCCCCTGGTTATAGTGTTGGAGCAAAAAAAGGACTGTTTTTCTGTAAGGATGGAGACCTAGTTACAGTCTTCCTTAAATCCCAATTCCAAATAAAGGTCCTCCTATTTTAACTGCTGCCTTCTTAATACAGCAACAGTACTTGGGATTTGCATTAGTTAGTTAAGGTGCAAATGCTGGTTTCTCTCACAAAGACCCATACAGAGCAATGGTTCAAGCAAGAGAGAAGTTTATTTCTGTCTGGGCTCCGGGCTGACATTGCACCTCTACCATGTCAAACATCCAGTTACATTTCATCTTATGCTCTCAGTATGCTCCGTCATACTCAGCCTGTGGCTCCAATCCTAATGTCCAGTGTTAGCATCATGTTCACTCCTAGCCAGTGAGAAGAGCGAAAGGAGATGGCAGAAGTACTGCTTTCTTTTCATGGACATGTCTGGGAGGTTACCCTTGTCTTAATTTCTGTTAAATGCTATTAACCTTACTGTCATTGTCCCACTTAGGTACAAGGGAGACTGGAAAATGTGGTCTTTATTGTAGACAACCTCAAGATTAGCTGGAGCTTCTATTATCAGAACACGATTATAGGTAGAGGGGAGCAACTAGGAGAATCAAGTACATTGTCCTTTAGACTTTGGACCAGCAAGGAGTGCTATAATTAGAATGGTGGTTCTCAGCTAGGGACAGTTTTGCCCCCCAGGAAACACTTGGCAATGTGCAAATGTCCATTGGTTGTCATAACTGGAGGTTGGTGTGCCACTGGCATCAGAAGGGTGGATGTTGCTGAACATTGTACAATGCACAAAGCAGCCCCTCTGAACGAAAGGTAGCCATCCAAAAATGTCCACAGTACTGAGGCTGAGAAGTCCTGCCTTAGGGATATTATCTTTGGAAAACCTTAGCTCCCTCCACATATTAACAATCTTTCTTGTGCTTCATCTTGTGCTTTTTCCAGAAAATTTCTAAGGCTAGTGCCCTCTTAGGTGAGATTTGTGCACTTTCAATGTGCTTCCAATAAATCAGAATTGGAACTTGTTTTGATCTGAGTGTTCCCTTACCCACATAATTCATATGTTGAACTAATGCCCCTTGTAATGGTACTAGGAGGTGGGGCCTTTGGGATGGAACCTTCATGAATGGGATTACTGCTCCTTTGCCCCTTCTGCCACGAGAAGAGATAGCAAAAAGGTTAGACTATGAACCAGGAAGAGGGGCTTCACTCAACCATGCTGACACCTTGACCTTGAATTTTCAGCCTCCAGAATGGAGGCTGAAACAAATTTCTCTTATTTATTAACTATTCAATCTGTATTTCATTATTGCTGTCTCATAAAACCGAGACAAGAACTGTAAGACACTGTTTGCTCAGTTTGCCATAGGTCATTTTAATCAATGAGTGAAACTTGTAGGGCCTCTTATATCATTCCAAAAACATTTCCAACCCAGCTTTAGTTCTGAAGAGCATGAGTTTCTTTTTTGGGGTTTCCCAAGCTAGTTAATAATAGATAATATCCCACTAATCCAGAGGAAAGACGGAAATCTATTCAATTGAAGACAAGTGTAATTTTACACAATTAATCATAGTCTTCTTAAGGGAAATAAAAATAATTTGTTTCTAGTAGGAAAGAACCCATAATTACTCAGTGAGAGAGGGAAAACCACTCATTAATTTATTATGTTTACTCTCAATGTGGTGAAATACACTGCAGTATTTGCTGTTCGTCTTAGGCATGAAAAACTGTGTGTTAAATCTTGTCGTGTCTGGTTCTGATAATCTGCTTTGATGACAGATTAAAAATGCGCTTTGGTATTCCAGAACATAAATCCCAAATAATCAACTGGAGAGAACAGCACCAAACCCTCTAGAGGCGTTTCTAACCTGAGACGATGACACTTCTTAATAAACTCGGGATTAGTGATGCAACTTGTCACTGGTGCAGCCAGAGAAGCAGGAAAATGTCTCGGTTGCTACAGTGACCACTCAGAAGTTGTGTTCTATAAATCTGGAAAATCAACTTCTGGAAAGTCTCCCTTGGGATGAAGAGATACTGCTTGTCAGCCATGTATCACGAGACCTTTTTTTATCTTAGCTTGTTATTTAGGCTCGATGCATCTTTCTTGTGGACAGAAACAAGCATATTGTTTCTCATTTGCTATTTCCCTGGATCTAAGGGTTCTTTCAGGTCCTTCGTAAGACTTTATGGAAACCTCTTTTAAAAATACTCTTGTCACAGTGAGTTACGTACTATGTTTGCATTTTTGTTTCATTTCTATCTACTGTTTTATCTTGGATATTTTTGTTTTTCTAATTAGACTGCATCGTAAAGAAAAATTTCACTTCATACTTTGTTTCTCTCATAACCTCTCCTACAGTTCCTTATATATTTTTCTTTATTAATTTTTGTGTTTTAACTGTACTTAATGCCAAGGTTATTGAGCATATTCTTGGAGTCACAGTTAGTTTACAACCTTTGTAAGACTGTATGCAATTAACTTGTCCTTAATTATGGAATAAAAAATAATTTGGAACACAAAAGTCTAGAAAAGATCTGGATTTTATGTGACTCAGATTTTTTTAAAAAAGATTATTATTTATTTATTTATCTATCTATTTATTTATTTATACAAGCACTGGGTACAGTCAGAAGCACGGGAGGGTGAGAGAATTCACCAGAGCCAGAGCGGGGAGCAGAACAGAACAGAATGAATGAGATACACTGCTGAGGGGAGCAGAGGGCGCGGCAGGAGAGGTTGGTGTGCCATGTGGGACCCTCAACAGTGGCCGGGGATCGAACTGGCACTGCAGAGGCTGTGGGCAGCTTTGCAGTCCAGCGCCCAACTGCTGCGCCACCGGGGAGGCCCTGATTCTGAGATTTTATATAGGGAAGTAAGTATACATATCTTATAACAATATACAGAATTTTAATTTGCTGTATCTGCTGATAACCTGGTAAAGATCATTTAAAGCAGAAGGCACCTGAAATATTAAACTTATGTGGCAGCGAAGGAAAGCTTTTTAATATCCCTGCTCATTTGTGAGATGAAAGGAAGATGACCTTTGGCCACAAGACAGACCCAGGTCCCTTGTCATGCTGTACCACTTACTAGCTCGTGTTAAATCTTCCTGCTTTTTTTTTTCTTCTTTATGCTTGGATTCCATGGTCCACCACGTCAGTCACTCTCTTACCCATCACTGAATTTCCTGAGTTGTCCATTTTTCACACCTGCCTGGAAAAAAAATCAATATAACTGGGAGGACTCAATAACCGCTAGACTGCAGAGCACTTCTGGGGAAACTGGCACAGTCATAAGTGGACACTTACTATAGCCCAGTAGTCCTAGTTTTTCTCTGATCAACTCATACTCCCACTCTCTGCATTGACTTGTTCTACTAAGATCTCTTTTTAAAATCCATGCCCTGTTGATTTTGTTCTGGAATATCTTTTAAATCCATCAACTTTTCTCTGTCCTCACTATGGTCACCCCCATCTAATCCATCTTAATCCTATGCCTGCATTCTACAGCAGCCGCCTATCTGGTTCCATCCATCACCCCTAATTCCCCTCTCAATTCATTGTCCTAGTGTATCCAAGTCATCTTCTAAAAGCTCTTCTATGACTTTCTAATTTCTTCAGGATAAACTTTGAAATCTAAGTGTCCTAGCATAACCTGTCCCATGTTTATTCTTTCATCTTCTCTCAAGCTTCAGACCTATACATTGGTTCAATGATCAGTTTCTAGAACAGTTTCCACAGCAGATCATTACACAGTGAGGTGCCCGTGTCTCTCTTCTTCTGGAGATTCTCTTGATACCCAGACCCACCGTGTTCTTCACCTGACTAAGCTTTTCCCACTCACAAAGGTGCAATTGAAATACTATTGATATTTCCTTAGGTAATCTCTTTTGCTTGCCTAGGGTAGGTTAGTTATCCCCATAATTCATTCCTAAGGCTCCTCTACCCATACTTTTCTCTCATAACATTTGTCACAATTATAAATACATGCTCAGTGTCTATCTTAGGAGAGGGATAACCATTTTTCACCACTGGCTCCTCAGGTCCTAACATAATGAAGGGACCATGTGACTGAATTTTTTTTAAAGATTTATTTATTCATACAAGAGCTGGGGTACAGGCCAGAAGTGTGGGAAGGTGAGAGGATTCACCAGAGACAGAGTGGGGAGCAGAACAGGGAGACAGACTGAAGACACTGCTGAGGGGAGCAGTAGGTGAGACAGGAGAGGTCTGCTATGCCATGTGGGTATCTCCCTACCTGGCCGGGAATCGAACCCACGCTGCAGAGGCCACAGACAACTTCACAGTGCGGCCCTAAACTCACTGAGCCACCAGGGAGTCCCAGACTGAATGTCTTTTGACTGTGCATCTCTGAGTGTGTGTCTCCAGGGAGCCGCACGGAGGTATCCACTACTGTGCCTAAAAAATAGAGATCCTTTCCTGTACTCAGATTATAGCATATAAATCAATAGATCTTTCTAAAATTAATTTTTTCCCAGTTATTATTTTGAAACTCTGGTTTGGGTCCTTACAGATACCTAGGTGATCCTCCAACTTAATGAAGAAGCACCAATCACATTTTAATAGAAAGCTTGAAAATAGTTGGTCACACAGAATTGGAGTTAACCTACCACTCATCAAGGGGGCTCTGTGTGCAGGCTAAATTTTTGAAATATTAAAAATGTATAGTATGCAGTATATAGTTTTAGTGACTAAGATTATCCTTAGGTTATGTGATGAGATTAAATATATTGGTTATTTGCTGGCACTCCGCAGAAACGTTCCGTGTCTTTCAGGTGTTATATATACTACTGCTGTGATGCTGGCTTGTGTTAACATTTGTCCTGTGCAGACAAGACGAGGATGAGCCATCCGGTGGTGATTCAGTATCCACTGCACACTGCTTAAGCATATGTCTGTTTCTCTTTGAATCACCATTTCGTCAGTAGCTTCAAAACAGCTCCCAAAATTCTCCAGAAGTCCAGACTTAGACACGAAAAAGGAAGAGGAGGATGTGCTAGAAACTAACAGGAAAACACACTTTGTCATATATATCAGTGTCATTCTAAGTACTGAACCTTTGCAAACATATTTGAGGATAATTCTTTACAAATAAATGAACTTGTCTGAGGTGAGCCCTCAGGTATAAAGGATATTTGTGTATTCATTGATTTTGACAGGAAAGTAGTAGACGCGAGGAAGCAGAAATATTCTTGATTTGTTTTGTCTGAGATACAGGAAACAATAGATGTCAGAGAAAACAAACAACAAACCGAGAAAAAGATGCTTATTAAATTGAGAAAGCAGAAGAATGATGGAAGACAAAACCCTAAATATTAATTTACTAAGAAGCCATGGTTCCAATGCAAATGCCATGCTTAGGGCTCGCACTGAATGAGCTACTAAGTATTAATAATTAGGAAGTGGGGCCTCCGCTGGCGGTGAGGCAGCTACTGAGCACTGGGCTGCATAGCTTCCCGCAGCCTCTGCAGCGCCGGTTCGTTCCCCGGCCGCCAGCGAGGGTCCCACAAAAAAAAAAAAAATTAGGAAGTGACAACCCTGATAAGTGCTTTATGCAGGCTCAATCCTCTTATGCTTGGTGTAGGGTAAGGAAAAATATCATGCTTTTCTGCCCTCCTGCCATCAGGATAGATGATGGATCCTTGAAGTCCTGAGTGCATGCCTGATGGCGGGCACCTGGAGTAGGGTGTGGGCAGAGGTAGATGGGATTCACCTGGGTTAAGACTGCTTTTAAGGGCGGCGTCACGGGGACGCCAGCAGCAGTAGCAGCAGCACCAGCAGCAGTAGCAGTAGAAGCCGAAGCCGTCGCCGAAAGAGAAGCCTGAAGCAGAAGCAGAGAAAGCCAGAGAGCCCAGATAGAGTGAAGATTTGCTGGGGGCTGGGAGGACTGCCAGCCTCCCAGCCCCCAAGCACCACTGCCTGCTATGTACCTGCTGAACCCCAATAAAAGACCTGCAAAAAACCACTGAGGACTCTGACTCCTTTACCCGGTCTGCATGGGATCAGGAAACCTGCCTTGTGTCCGGTTCCTGCCCCTACACTTGGGAATAACCTCCTGTGAATACTATTTCCCCCATTTCTCTGATCAAGAAATTTTAACCCAGAAAGTTTAATAATTGATTCATTATCACACAGTTTGTGGTATAGTCAGGATTCAAACCCAGGTGGTCTCACTTGAGTAAACATGATGCTGTATTGTCAACCGCATATTTATTTAGAGGCTTGTCTGTAATAGCAGGCTAGACGGCGCCTTGATTGAATAGTATTCAAGTGTTAGTTTGTCACCCTGTAAACAGATCTTTTCAACCGATTTATTCTACCTCTACTCAACAGAAGGGAAACAGGACACTTTCATAGTTTTGGTTAAGGATCATCAATTTATGCTCATTTATTTTAAATTACTGTGGTCTAGAGGTTAGTCTAATAAATTAGCCATAGTGTAATATGTCTTTTTTTTTTTTTAAATAAAACGATGAATTCTGGGCAGCTCTCCGTCTGCCCATCTGTGACTATGCAGGTGCTTCCTTTTACCAACTCTCCTGCAGGGCAGCAGCTTCCCGCCTGCCCCTGACCTGTACCATGCCGGGACTTCTCTTCACTGACCTCCCTCAGCGGAGGCTGCTCTCCTCAATGCCGCCCACCTGCAGTCATGCAGGCGTGTCTCAGCAAACCTGTCCCTTTCGGGGCAGCTCTTCCTGCCTGCTTGTGTCTATGCAAGTGTCTTTTGCTAGCCTATCCCTTTTCTAATAAACCTGCTCTCTCTCTATATACACACACACACACACACATATACATATATATGTGTATATATATATATAAGAAGATGACTGCTGGTAGGTTATATAGGAACCCACAAATACTTGCTCCTTGACTCCCTAACTGCAGCAAAGTGAGTGCATTTCCTCAGGGGGACCGGTTCTTACTCCTTAGAGAATTGGCGCCAGTTACACTTTTTAACAACTCATACATCTCTCCGCAGACATCATCACCTCCTTTTCCACTTTTCTATCTATCCCATGTTACATGCTGTTCTGGGAACCCCTGCGACTTACTTGGAACAAAACAGATTTCATGGGGCATTGGTCTCAGCCACTTTGAAAAGAGAAAAATTCTATAGTCCATTAAGGAAACTATAAGACGTACACTTGGCTTCTAAAGTGAAGTATTTATTTTTACCAATGTAGGGTAAAGAAAATGTCAGGCTTTTCTGCCCTCCCGCCATCAGGATAGATGATGGATCCTTGTCCTGAATGCATGCCTGATGGCGGGCACCTGGAATAGGGTGTGGGCACAGGTAGATGGGATTCACCTGGGCTAAGACTGTGCTTTTAAGGGCGGTGTCATGGGGACGCCAGCAGCAGCAGTAGAAGCCGAAGCCAAAGCCGAAAGAGAAGCCGAGGAGCAGCAGAACGAACTCCAGAGAGCTCAGATAGACTGAAGACTTGCTGGGGGCTGGGAGGCCTGCCAGCCTCCCAGCCCCCCAGCCAGCACCCCTGCCTGCCATATGCCTGGTGAACCCCAATAAAAAACCTGCAAAAACCCACGAAGGACTCTGACTCCTCCTTTACCCGGTCTGCATGGGATCAGAAAACCTGCACTGTGGTCCAGTTCCTGACAGTACAACCAAACATCGCCTTTGGAGGATGCCACTCTTGCCAAGCCCATGTCCCTCTTAGAACTGTTTTCCACCCTGAGCCCCAAGGCACAGGTGTCAGGCTATCCATGTGTCTTAATGCTTTGCGTACCTACTCACTCAGTCCTCCCTCTACCCTCGTCCCCCAGCACTGCTCCTAGTGCAGCACAGGTGTTAACACAAAAACAAAATTCAACTGAGTAAAATTAAAGATCTTGTTGTCTGTATCCAGTGACTCATAAATTGGTCAGCACCTAGTCTAGCAGACTCAGGAACTCCAAGGAGCTAAACAAAATGTAAGATTTTCTAGTTGGGAAAAGGGTTGGGGAAAGGAAGTTTCTAGCAAAGAGTGGATGAGTGCAGAGGATAGGAGAGAGATCCTAGGAGTCTGGATGTCTGCAGGCGATGGGCAAGGGAAGAGAGTGTGATTCGTGTTCTTCTAGTTCTTGTTCTGGAGCAGTTCTCTTGGTAGCATTCTCTTCCTGACTCAGCGCCCATGATCAGCAGCTGCGTGATGTTATCTAGCAGTGCTTTGCAGCTTGGCTGTTGTCGACGAAAGTGAATGATACGTTGTATTGGTCTTCTGGGGCTGCCATAACAAAATCCCACAGACTTGGCCCTGAAGCCCAGAAATTAGTTTTCTCATAGTTTTGGAGACTGTGAAGTCCAAGATCAAGAGGCTGTCATGATTGTTTTCTGCTCAGACCTTCCTGATTTGCAGATGGGCCTTCTCGTGTGTGTCCTTACGTGACCTTTCCCTGTGTGCTCAGAGGAAGAGAGCGAGAGAGAGAGAGAGAGAGAGAGAGAGAGAGAGAGAGAGAGCGAGAGAGAGAGAGAGAGAGAGAGAGAGAGAGAGAGAGAGAGAGAGAGGGCTCTTTGGTGTCTCTCCCTCTTCTTGTAAGGACACCAGTGCTATCAGATTAGGCCTCCACCCTCGCTATAGATTGAATGTCTATGTACTTCCTCACACCCCAGATTCATATGTTGAGATCCTAACCTCTGATGTGATGGGATTAGGGGGTGGTGTCTTTGGAAGGTGATTAGATCCCACTGTGGATGGGATCAGTATTCTCATTAAGGAGACTGCAGAGGGGGGCTCCCTTACCCCTATCACTGTGTGGGGTTACAGTAAGATATCTATCTAGGAACCAGGACGAGGACCCTCAGCAGACATTGAAGCTGCCCCCACTTCGATCTTGGATTTCCCAGCGTCCAGAACTGTGAGAAATAAATTCCTGTTTATAAGCCACTCAGTCTATGGTATTTTGTTATAGCAGCCTAAATGCACTGAAACCACATTTATGACCGCATTTAATCTTAATTACCGTCTTCAATCCCAAATACTATCACATTAGGGGTTAGAGCTTCTGCATGATTCTCAGAGGCACACTGTTCAATCCATAACACACATCCATCCCAGTGGGAATCCTATTGTAATGAAAAAGTTTTGCATGTGTCTGAGAGAGGCCCAAGTTTTCCACTCTGCCTAACTAAACCAAATCCAAGCTGAGGATGGGTCTTTGTAGCCTGTAGATCAGGAACAGAAAGCAATGACCATTAAAGGGAGATGCCCCCAGGCACTAGGTACATTCGAGAAATACAGAAGCCATTCCATTTCAGGTCTGTCTCAGTTGTTAAAACCACATGCTATAGATTCTGACTTTCCCAATGAACTTGGAAGAGTCAGACTATGTAGAGTCCAAGTGCAGACAGAGCTGCCAAATGGAGTCCTTTGAGGAGGGAGTATGAGCTAGGCCTTGCCAGGGCCCCTGATACAGATCGATCGGTCTTGGAGCAGCAGGGCTAGGCTGGGAAAATCTCACTTCACTTTGTCTGGGAAACATAGCAGGTGAGTTGAGAGCCAAGTGAGATGCCATGGCCAGAAAGTCAGAGCAGGGAAGGAGCCGAAGAAGCAGAGATAGAAATGGAATGATAGGAGGATGGGGTCAAAGGACGGAGGCCAGCCTCAGAACGAGTTTGGAACAGTGAGTTCTTTCATGTGTGGCTTGGCAGATATGCCACTTTGGGGACTTGATCTTAAGTACCAGCGATGGCCTTACACCACTAGAAAATTTTTCACATGTTGAAAAAGGGAGTTTCATAAAATTTCAGGCATTAAATTCGTCAGTGGGACTTCCTGCTGAAATGTCCAAGTTAAATGATCTCATCTATGAGTCATACTAACCCTACTTTGACTAACCATCTCTTGCATCATTCAAAGTGAATATTTTAATAAGATGCTTATTCCTTATGTGTGAATTATGCTATCTCCTACTTAATTCTGGAAGTACTAATGGATAGTAACTGTAGTTACCATTCTCTGTAATGTTTCTTAGTATTTATTGACTATATGAACATTATATTCTCAAAGGATCCTCAGACCCCCAACTTGGATCAAAGACTCCAGTTATGCCCTCTCCTAGCAGCCTCTATTTCTTTATAGGCCTTTCCACATTGCAATTAAATAGCAATTGCATGATTAATTGTTTAATATCTGTTTTCCTTGCCAGATAATTTCCCCAATGAATGTAGGAATGAGGTCTATTTTAATCATAGCTATAGCCAACACTGCTTCTTGCCCATAGCAATAAATTCTTTTTAAATGAGTTATTTCAGTCACTCAGTTATTCATCCATTAGCTAATGTATTTAGTGTTCACAAGCCCTAGAACTGTGCTACAAACAGGGAAACAAACATGATTGTTACAATGTCTGTATTCAAAGAGTTCATCATCATTGGAGACGAGAGTTCCCCTTGAGAACATGATGAAAAAGTGGTTCCTTTCCCCAGAAATTCTCTTTCAAAATGGATGCAAAATTTTGTATTTAATTTACTACGTTCACGGATCTCTGGAGAATCTATTCACTGAAATTCCCTGAATTCTGAGGTCAGGATTCCTGCATGAAACAAAGACCTAAAGGTAAGGAGGGCTTCAGCATGCCCTGCTATGCGTCAGGAAAGGCTGGCCTTGGTAGAGATGCTTGAGTCATGCCTTGAATGATAAATATGATTTCACCAGGGGATGTGAGAGTGTTAGAGGTTGAGAAGGCAGCATTTGGAAAATTGTGGAAGCATGAAAGAACATGTCAATACAGGGAGTTGCAAGTGTCCTGTATAACTGAAAACAGACTGGAAAGTTTCTTGGGCAGGGGGTGGGGAGAGGCTGTCAGGAGAGGGTCCTGGAGAGTTAACAGATTAGGGAGGATTTTGCTTTATCCTGTGATTGATGGGGAGCTGTTGCAAGGTTTTAGTCTGGGAGTGATAGCATGTGTGTATTTTAGAGGGAGTCCTCCTGTAGTGGTGTTGAGATCCAAGATTCTGGACAATGTAAACTCTGTACTAGTTATTCTGTCCTCAAGTTGTGCCATGGAGCTTAAGGAGGGGGTATAGGGTGGAGCGATTTTTGAAGGAGAATCAGTGGAACTTTGTGGAGTGGGAGTGGAGCATGTGAGAGAGGGTAGGAGTACAGTCCAGATTTTTCCTTAAGGAATTGAATGTGTGATGGTGGGTTTCCTTGAGCAGGCCCTTTGACATGGATTCCAGTTCAACAAAAATGAAAGTACTCATAGAATCCTTTTTTTCCCCATTGCAAGTGAAATTAGCTTTTGTACATAATAAAAGTACATTCCTTGACAACCAGATGACCCAGGAGATTGGATAAAAGAATGTCAGGGGAAAACCAGCACTGCTTCTTAATCTCAGCCACACTGCAGCCGCTTTCTAAATCTTTCATCTTGAAATAAGAGCTTGGCTGTTTTGAGAAGGCAGGTTGGTCACAGGCTATGTGGGCACGGCAGTCTCCTTCGTTGTTGCCTAGAGAATCCTGGAAGGGAAGGTGACAGTCCCATTCTGGGTCCTCCAAGTTGGAAGCACTCAGTCCAGGATGCTGGGTAAAGAGGATTCCCAAGAAATAGCAAATAATTATTTGGATTTCTTAATGCATTTTCCTTTAGGAATCTTGGGGATTATAAATCTTGACTTGTAATCCAAATATCCATGCAAGTTATGGCCCACTTAGAACTGGGTGCAGTTTCAAACTTCACATAGTAGAGCAGTAGGATTTCAATTAGCTTTCTTTTATTACAGAGTTATTGAGTTATATTTCACATTCCATATAACCCATTCACTGAAAGTATACAATGCTTTCAAATAATTTTCATTTTCTTTAATAGTACTGTCTTTTCTAATTATTTTTTTGCAATTCAATAATATTAAGTATATATATATTTAAAAATATATAGCAGTCCTTATACCTAAGTTATTTTCTCAGGTGCTTGCACTGATTGGAATCTGAGAAAGTACATTTTTATGGTGGGTTTACATTAAAGAAAAGTGTAAAATATGGTCAAAATATTATTGCAAATGTACATGTGTAGTGAGAGGAAAAGACTAAAGGTGGGCTTCCATCATGCCATCTTCAATGTCCTGCTGGGAAAAGGAGGCCCAGTTTAATTTACAGACTCTCAACTCCCTATCAAGGGGCCAGAAAGGATCTTCTGCCATAACCCTCCCGGCTAATAGTTGATTTATTGTGATGAGTGTCATAGTATTGTGTTAAGGAGTAGGGGGAATAATAGCTTTGGGGTTTAAACTGAAATGTGCATCAAAAGAAAAGCTCAACCTCACCATTCTTGGAAATAGTTGGTGAGAAAAATTGGAAGGTTTTGAGAATTTTGAATGTCACCTCACATCATGTGTTAACGATCTTTGTGATAAATGGAACAGATCTAAACACCGCGCTTTTTCGCTTTTTGCTAAAATAGCAGTGTAGAAAAAATAAACCCTTTCCTATTGAAATTGATAGAACTGCCCACAAAGATGGAGCCGCTCTGGCTTGCCATGTGTTGCTGGAATATAATCGGCATTAAGTCTGACCTATATAGTTGTAGTTTATCTAAAATAGGTTTTCCTTTTGAAGGTTGCATTTGGATGTATAGTGGGAGAGGGGCTCAGACAAATTTAGTCTAACCTGTTCTGATATGACTACTAGACTATTCTTAAATGTAGCTTTTGTCTTGTGACTTTTGGGATTAAAGTGCCGCCTTCTTTAATGCCTGCACCTGGCTTTAAAGCCAGCTTTTCCATTATCAAGTTTGTTTCCTCATTGTTTCAGACTTACAAAGACTCATTCTTGTGTCTGACTGTTTGCTTGCATTGTTTAACTTCCTATTATATTCACTTTTACTAAGGTCTCTTTTGGTATTGTTGGCTCTGCTTATGATCATAGATGCAATAAAAATAGCTTCTATATATATATTTCACAGTAAATACAGTCCACTCTAATGCCTAGTGTGCTCCTTATGAGGGACGATCCATGGGGAGATTTTGCTCACATCTCTCTGTTGTACAACCAGTGTATTTAATTCTTAAGGAAATTGCTACTTGTTATTAATCATGTTTCCTTAGTGCTTTGGCCACTAGGGAACTCAGAATCGCATATTGATCTCTTGTTTAGTATTGAATGGCTTCTTAGGCATGCCTTTATTTGTACAAAATTTCCCCTGATTTCATAGTACTGTTCTGGTACTATGGAGTGAGAGTAGTCCTCTGCCTTTAAAATCATTTACTCATGTATTTGTTGAAGACAACATACATTTTTAAGTTGACATGGCAATGAGTCTGGGCACTGTATAGCTGAATCCTCAGCTCAGTGTTACAGACTTGAAATCAAGGTTTTGACTGATGTTGCAATTTCTCATCTGAGGTTGGGGGGGGATCCGCTTCCAAGTCAGCTTATTGGTAGAACTGGTTTTCTTGCACCTGCATGAATGAGGTCCTTATTTTCTTAATTTATTTTTTTTTAACTGGGGCTTGCTCTCAGCTTTTTTGGGCTGTCTTTCTCCATTAGTTCACAGCAAAGCTATTAGCTTTCCTCCTGGGGTCCTGGAGGAACACTTATCATGCCTGGGATCCGCCTCATGCTTCAGATGTCTCCCTTCTGCTGCTAGCCAAAGAAAACACTCTTCTTTTAAGGGTTTCATCTGATTAGATTAGGCTTACCCATAGTTTAAGGTTAATTGAGTTGGAATTTAAATATATCTTCAAATTCCTTTCACAGCGGTTCCTAGATTAGCGTTTGATTGAATAGGTAGGGTAGGATGGGGAAGGTTCCTCTTTAGAACTCTGACAATCACTAGCCCCATAATGCAACACTATGAAGCGATGAAAAGGAGCAAGGAGAATCTCAGCAGACAGTGATGGCATGACTGCCAAGATACAGTATCTTAAAGAAAGATGTCAAACAATATTTATAATGTACAGTCTTCTGGGTAAGAGGTTGTTGTGCAACCACCCAGGCCAGGTTCACCATCAGTTCGGGCAGGTTAGAAGAGAACTTTGGAACCACTGGCATCACCCCCACGGGTTTTTTTTAATAATATGCAAGGGAAACAAGCCAGCAGGGAAAGAGCAGCTTGGGCCCCCTGCAAATGTCTGTACACTTGTTTCTCTGGCGTTCTCTCACAGTTTCTTCCTTCTGTAGCCATCACTCCTCTTGTAGCTATTCTTCCATAACCATCTCTGAGTAATATCCATTACCTTTATAACTGACCTTTAGGCTCAGGTGTGCACACTTAAAACATGGGCGTGGGCGTGCACACACCCATGTGCAGGTGTCTATAGTCTGGCACAAGGGCCCCACACCACAGGCCCCCTAAGTTAGCAAGATCAAGGCTACAGGTGATAGCCATAGAGGCCAATGGCGTAAAAGCCTGAGCAATTCACTTACCCTACAGAGGTGAAAGCAGGAAAGCTATATGTATTTTTAAAATATTTTTATTTTTATTTATTTTTTTTTTAACACTTTTTTTTTTTATTTATAGAGGCATGTTTTTATTTATTTATTTGTTTGTTTGTTTTGTTTATACATGCACTGGGTACAGTCAGAAGCGCGGGAGGGCGAGAGAATTCACCAGAGCCAGAGCGGGGAGCAGGCAGAAGGACCGAAGTACACTGCTGAGGGGAGCAGCGGGCGGCAGGAGAGGTCTGCACGCCATGTGGGACCCTCCTCCAGTGGCCGGGGAGCAGCTGGGGATCGAACCGCTGCGCCGCAGAGGTCGCCGGCAGCTTCGCAACCCAGCGCTCAACCGCTGCGCCACTGGGGAGGCCCTTTAAAATATTTTTAAAAAGAAAGAATGGAGGGATAAAGTTAACCAAAATGGCAAAGTAAGCTATACTTCGTTGACTGTACAGCAGGGGGTCAAATAACTTTAATGTTGTATGAAAAAACCCCAATGGTGTTGAAGAGAATGTTATTTGAAGATCTACTTTTGTTCTACATTTGGCTTAAAGTTGCATATTCCAAGAATCTATCGATGATTTTGTGGTTTATACCATTTTGTGTTTTATACTTAAGATCGTATAAATCTATATAATTGAAAGACAAAACTAAATGAAAATGGTAAAAACATAAAACAATTTCTAAAAGTTGAAAAGCTGGTATCATTCTATGGTATCACTTCCCAGAGGAAATATATTTAAAGTGCTTTTAAATCACAGTATTTTGACAGTATTTGTATATAATTTAGGGTCAAAAAAACAACCCCATAGAAACCTAAACTTGCATTCAGTGTTTTTGTTGTCATTGTTAATATATGTATTGTTAAGCACACCCTGAATTTAAAAACTGGAGGTAAAATATAAAGAAAATAAAATTATGTACTAAGAACATAAAATTTGCTATCTTAACCATTTTTAAGTGTAGCCCTCAGTGGTATTAAATGCACTCACACTGTGCAACCATCACCAAATCCTTCCCCAGAGCTCTTTTCATCTGAAGAAACTGAAACATTACTTCCATTAATCAGTAACTCTCATTCCTGCTACTCCAGCCTCTAGCCATCACTACTTGACTCTCTGACTTTATGATTTTGACTACTCTAATGACATCATATAAGTGGAGTCATATAATATTTGTCTTTTTGTGATTGTCTTCTCTCATTTATCCTAATGCCCTCAAAGTTAACCT
This sequence comes from Talpa occidentalis, assembly GCF_014898055.3. Taxonomy (NCBI): domain Eukaryota; kingdom Metazoa; phylum Chordata; class Mammalia; order Eulipotyphla; family Talpidae; genus Talpa; species Talpa occidentalis. The sequence continues at coordinate 133,998,784 of NW_023604295.1, read as the reverse complement.
ACGTTGTAGCATTTTGCAGAATTTTCTTCCTTTTTAAGGCTGAACAATATTCCATTACATATACATATATACATTTCCTTATTTATCCATGGATAGTCACTTGGGTTGCTTCCATGTTTTAGCTATTGTAGCTAATGCTGCTATGAAATATGGATATACAAATGTCCCTTTGAGACCCTGCTTTCAATTCTTTTGAGATTTTCAGTTCAGAAGTAGTATTGTTGGATTATATGGTAATTCTATTTTTAATTTTTCAGAAGGAACTACCAAACTGTTTTCCACAACAACTCTATCACTTTTTATTCCCACTAACAATGCATAGGAGTTCCAATTTCCCACAACACTTTTTATTTTTGATAATAGCCATCTTAACATCTAAGAGATTTTACTCAGGTAATTTTACCATTTCATATCTCTTTTGAATCAAGTTGGAATAAAATTATTAAAAGGTAATGTTAATTTGCTTACAGGTTTATTCTTTTGCTCACCCCCTCATTTTCCTCAAGTCAGAATCAGCTCTGAGCTATTGATAGTGTAATTTTGCACTTCAATATGGCTTTGGCCTACTCACTAGTGTTTCTGGTTTATTAGTGCTGATATTCCAGGTTGTGTGTTCTTTAAGTAGAAGGGATTACCGTTTATAATTTTCTGAGCCATATAATACAATGATATTGTGTCAAGGAAATCTTCCTTTGTACAGTATAATTTTATCACTCAATTTCAGTTTATTAACAGAGAAATCAGCACAGCCAAGTAAGAATTGCAGGAACCCATTTTTATTTTTCTGCAGTAACCTTTGCTTGTTTGATCCTGTTTGCGACTATTCAATTAACATTTCTTGGGCTCACTATGTGCGTTCTTCACCAGGCATTGCCTTCACAGCACTCTTTCAGATGAGCTGCAACGTCTAGGTGGGTTGAGGCCCATTTCTTCTGTAACTTAGAGAAGGGACAGGTAGGATAGGTTTTTGTGTGAGTCCGATATTCTGGGACTACTTCTAACAAGTAAGACACCCAGCTCCAGCCAGAGACAAGTCCTGTGTGAAAGGTAGACACTAGTGATGCCAAAAGCATGTTTTTTTTTTCTTTTTTTCTTTCTTTTATATATTTTTTTACATCATTTTTCATTTTTGCACAATGTATGCATTTTCATCTTGGTTATAGTCTCCATACAATTCCCACACCCCCTTATTTTGACCCTAGTCCCTCCTTTCTTCTCCCCTCTCCCTAATGTGTTTTTGGTTCATAGTTGCTCGTTGATTTTGATTTTTACTTTATTATAATTAGTGTTTTTCCTGGTCCCTTATTTAGGTTTTCTAAATTCCTGCCATGAGTGAGACCATCTGGTATTTTTCTTTTTCTTTCTGGCTTATTTCGCTGAGCATGATCCCATCCAGGTCCAAATTGCTCGAGTTGCTGCGAATTGCATGAGTTTATTTATTTTTTTTGATTACTGAGTAATATTCCATTGTGTATATATTCTGAGTTTTAACTACAGTGATCAACTCCTCTAGTTTGCCAGCGACTTCCCTGATTTTAGAAAGTCAAGTGCCTTAAAAACCCGGCAGTTCCACAAAATGAAAATGCATACATTGTGCAAAAATGAAAAATGATGTAAGAATTATATAAAATAAAATATTTTAAAAAATAGAATAAAACTGAGACCCTAACCAACCTTGCCATTAATGCTTAGTTTGCTTTTTACAAGGGTGTCAGGACCATGTAATGGGGAAGAATGATCTTTTAAGATGCGGTCATGGGACAACTCTATAGCTACATGTGGAAGAATGAAATTGGACCTTCTGCTTCACATCATGTGAAAAAATAAACTCAACGTGTATCGAAGACTTTAAAGTAAGAGCTTTAACTATAAAACATAGGTATAAATCTTCTTGACTTTGGATTAGGCAAGTTTCATATATATGACACCTAAGGATGTGCTATCAACCAAAGGGGGCAAAAATAATAAACTAGATTTCATCAAAATTAAAAAAAAACAAAAACCAGTAGTTCCAGGCAAACTAGAATACCTGGTCCCTCGAGCTCCAATTCCTATTCCCACGTCGCAGCGACCACGGAGGTACCTCTTAACTACCAGGAATAACTTCCCGACTGAGCAATTCGTTCACGTCTATGCCGGTCCCTCTTCAAGACTACAAGTCCCAGCATGCAGTGCAGCACCGGCCAGCCTGCCTGTGTCACGCCTGCGACCCCGTAGGCACGGCGCCTGGGAGCCCTGCGCGCTGACGTCACAGGCACACGCGGTATTTTTGCGCCTCTTCGCGTCCTCCTGGCTTGCCAGACTCCTCTGGTTTAGGGAGGTGTCGGGGCGCTGCACGGTGCTCCCCACAGTCCTGCGGTCTGGCCTTTAGGTTTTAAGTTTTGGAATCGCGGTGGTTAAAAAGCGGAAAGAGGCCGCCTGTGCAGCCTCGGTCCAAGATGGACAAAGTCTGTGCTGTTTTTGGAGGCTCTCGGGGCATTGGCCGGGCGGTCGCCCAGTTACTGGCCCACAAAGGCTACCGCGTGGCCGTCCTCGCCAGAAATCTGGACATGGCCCAAGCCGCCGCCGGTGAGCTCGGCGGTAGGTACCGAACTACAGCTTTGCAGTGGTGTCAGCAGTTCAAGCGCCGCAGGTCCCCTGGTTTGTAAAACGAACGGGTCAGCCCTTTGGGGCGCTGAGGCTTAGCAGTTCAGCTTTCGGGGTGCAAGAGCACTCCCGAGTTCAGACTGCAGCCCGAGTGTAGACCGCAGCCCGTGCACATACCCTTGCCCGCAGCCTCCCTGTTGACCGCAGAACGCCTCCTGCCGCGCCGCCTGCCGTCCCGGGACTAACTCTTGGAGTTTCGTGGGGACTTAGAGGTCTTTGAGGGCCCATTTATAGGCACCCCCCTCCTCGAGGCTAGGGCTCCCCGGGAGCAGCTGTTTGTTTTGGCAGCTGGTAGGAGAGAGCCACGCAACGGTTAACATTTTCTGTGGGGTAAAGGGCTCGGCCCTGGCGCAAGATTCTGGGCGTCCTGGAAGCTGTGCAGGGGGTTCAGGCAGGAAAGGTGGGTGTGTCAGGCTTTAGGGGCTCCCTGAAGTTGTGCTGAGTGCAGTTCTGGTCCCGGTGCGGATGCTGAGACTTCTGAGTACCAGTGTGAACTACACTGGGTTCGCTCTACCACACCCGCAAGCATTACTGAGTTACCAGGCTTTGGTGACTTTTTTTTTTTTTTTTTTAGGATTTATTTATGCATACAAGAGCTGGGGTACAGGCCAGAGGTGTGGTGAGAGAGAGGATTCACTAGAGACAGTAGGGAGCAGAACAGGCAGCTTGACTGAAATACACTGCTGAGGGGAGCAGCGGGGGAGTCAGGAGAGGTCTGCTGCGCCATGTGGGTTGCTCCCTGGCCCGCTGGGGATCGAACTCATGCTGCAGTGGTTGTGGACAGCTTCATAGGTTGCGTCTTAATCCCTTGCACCACCAGGGAGGCCCATTGGTGACTTTTATGAATGGGCAATTGAGATTTATCCAACCACATTCCTTACTGCATAAAAACTACAATTTTTGCCTGTTTATTAACGGGTTACTACTTGTTTTGTGAACTTTAGTCTTGCTGGTAAGAAGAAAGAGAATGCTAGAAAACTAACATGCTGCAGTTTGTTTAGTTCCGAGAGTGAACAGATGCCTCTCATTTACCTTCCTGGGGCACTGGGAAATCAGCGACCCGGGATGCACCTCGTGTTTGTACCTTATGACATTACACATTGGTTTGGTATCGTGAACTCACCCTAATTGTTTACATGGGTTGGCAAAACATTAGACTAAAAGGAGAAAAAATATATATATATATTTATATAGGCTAGAGAGAATCACAGTGAATGCTTCTTGCTCCTTATATTTATTGCCGTTATGTTACACTAACAAAGGGTGAAAGAGTGATACTCCTTGGGGGCCCCCCCAAGCTATTAGTGTTTGCTGGACTAGGTGAAAATCTTGGTTGAAATTTGCAGACCCAACAAGGCACAGGTGAAAGCCAAGAGTGAGACTCAGAGGTTGTTTGTGGCTTTTCATTTCCTTGAACCATGTGTTTCATCAGTGACTGGTTTTCACCCAGAAAGTGTGACTTCCCAGGTGACTTACTTTTTCTAAAGGTTGAGGGGTAATCAACATTCCTGGAAGTCAGCCGGAAAACAATCATTTTTCAAAAGTCTATTTTAGTGTTAAAATGCTTTATTTTCCTTTGAAGTGTAATTTTGGGGGCATTTAATCAAAACATTTTTTAAAAAGTGGACATTAAAAAAGATGAGTAACAGTTGTTTTAATATTTTTTTTTCCTTCATAGTTTGTAGCGTTGGCATTTTTTTACAGTTTCCTGCTATGTCTCAACCCTCCAAATGGGCAGGCTTGAATAATAGTCATGATAATATGTATGCCATAGTAAAAATAAAAAGACCCATTAGAGTTTACACTTATGGCCAAGAAATCAATTCTACATAACCCTAATAGAATTAGACATAAATTCCAAAACAGGAATATAAAACTCAGAAGACTCTTCAATTGGGTGGTAAGGGGTCAGTATCAAAGCTATATTGTTAAATAAATCTTACAAAGTCTTATAAACAGGAAAAATGCCCTCCTATTTTTGATTAAAATTTTTTTTGAGGTGAACATTCTGTATTACCTGTTTCTCATTTCCCATTCTCTCTCATGTTAGTTTCATTAGACTGAAATCAATGAGAGCAGAAGCCTATGACAGTCATTTTTTTTATCTTTGCATTCTAGATTATCATAGGCCTAGTTTATAATAGATGCTTAGCAAGTATATATTGAATGGTTTTAAACTTCACATTGTAAGTAATTCTAATGTAACTTTGTTTGTAGGAGGTCATTTTGCATTTAGCTGTGATGTTGCCAAAGAACGTGATGTTCAAAATGCATTTGAAGAAATGGGGAAAAATTTGGGTCCCGTTAATTTCTTGGTAAACGCAGCTGGAATTAACAGGTTGGTCGAAAATTTAAGCCTCTAATATGTCTTCTTTTCCTTAATATGTCTTTGACTAGTATGAGTTAATTTATTATGTTGTTTGACTTCTAATTGGAAGAAAAACTATATATTAAAGCTTGGTCTGTTAATCTGTACCATTCTTTCCTATGGCAATATATCTCTAACATCAGTAAGGCCCAGTTTGAGGACTTTTTTTTTTTTAAGTTGAGGAAACATTGGTTTATGTTTCTGTTTTAGAGCTATAGAATCTCCCCCTTCAGGTGTTGTTCTACCACACCACCATAATCCATTGTGTTCCCTCTGGATTTTGTGCTTGCTCCTCCCCTCTTCCCTCCCTGGTGTGGTAGCCTTAATTCTACAGTCAGATTTCTAGGGTATGCTATTAGTTTGGCTATATCTGACCCTTTGTTTCTCTATATTTCTTATATAGATGACACTGTATTTGTCTTTCTCCCTCTGACTTAATTAGTTCAGCATAATCCCCTGTAGTTCCATCCATGTTGTTACAAATGGCAAGAGTTTATCTGAGTAGTATTCCATTATGTATATATATACCATGTCTTCTGTTTTTGTGGCTTCCATAGTTATGCTACTGTAAATAGTGCTGCAATGAACTTCAAATTACTGTTTTATATTCCTTGGATACATATCTAAGAGTGCTTTTTAAAGGAATTTTGAGGAATTACTTTTAACTTTACATGTTGCATATGTGTGTTTTGTAGGGATAGCCTTTTAGTAAGAGCTAAATCTGAAGACATGCTCTCTCAGCTTCATACTAACCTCTTGGGTCCTATGCTGACATGTAAAGCTGCGATCAAGACCATGATTCAACAACAGGGAGGGTCTATTGTTAATATAGGTGAGTCTTCACCTTTGTCAATTTTTATTGTCTCTAATACCATAAAACTATTTAATCGACTGACTTGCCATTTATTCAGGTGTGAAACTTGAAAGAACGGTATTTTGTTATCTGTGGGAAAAAACTGATGAATGGGTAAATGGGAATCACAGATTCTTATCTCTATAGTGGTCAAGCAGGTTAATACCTGCTTAGATGAGTGACATATGACAAATGATGTTCAGCTTCATAGTCCAGTGGCCTTATAGAATGGAAGGGTCAACCACTGCTCAGAATCTAGTAGACAGTGCTGAAAATAAATAAAAAATTATGATTGAAAATAAGAAAATCTTACTACAGAAAGAACTACTTTAACCTGCTAGAAAGTTCATTAATATTTCAGATGTTATCACTTCTTGACCATATGAATATGAATCAAAGCTACTAAAGATTCCTGTTTGGTCTTTTGTGGCTATTTTTCTTCCTGTTTTTCTATCTCCATTTTTCCTTTCTCTCTAATAGCTCTTTATCTTTATTTTCTCTGTTCCATATCTATTTCTGTGCTTCAGGTTCTCGTCCTTTGTTATTAACTGGCATATAATGTATATATATAAATATTTTAAATCTGTCTTGATGGTTATACTGTAAAAAGGGTTTGGAATTTTTTTTCAAAAATTTTTCAAAAATTTTTAAGTTTTTTTTTTTTTAAAGATTTATTTATACATGCATGTAGGAAGATGAGAGGATTCACCAGAGACAGAGTGGGGAACAGAACAGGCAGATCTACTGAAATACACTGCTGAGGGGAGCAGTGGGGGAGACAGGAGAGGTCTGCCTTGCCATGTGGGTTGCTCACTGGCCAGCCGGGGATCGAACTCATGCTGCAGAGGCTGCGGATTACTTGATAGTGCAGTGCTTAACCCCTTGCACCAATTTTTAGGTTCTTGACTAATTTTTTATCATAAATACAGGTCACTGTTGCAGAAAATTATTTCTTCACTTCTGTTTTAAGAATTTTTTTTTTTTTTTTTGCATGGCCAGATGTGCGGGAGGGTGAGAGAATTCACTAGAGACAGAGCGTGCAACAGAACAGGCAGACTGACTGAAATACTGCTGAGGGGAGCAGTGGGTGAGACAGGAGAGGTCTGCGTGCCATGTGGGACCCTCGGCTGCAGGCAGCCTCGCAACCCAGCGCTCAGCTGCTGTGCTACCAGGGGAGGCCCCAAATTTAGTGAGTTTTACTTTCAGATGAACTGTTTTTTTCAGGTGGGAATGAGTGCTTACATCTGTTGTGGAACCATTAATCAGGCTCTATCTGATTTTAAGCTCCTACTAAAAGCCTTTTTGGAATTTTCATTGTGTCTCAGTCATTAGAATGAGTTCCTTTCACTAATGACTCTGTTATCAAGCCCCTGTCTGACATTCAAGGTTCTCCTTAACTTTTTTCAGATCCTGTTTTCTATGTGTTTGGGCTAGACTCACTCTGTTTTATTACTCAAAGTAGTATGACTATGATTGGAATCCCTACTTTTAGCAAAGGAAGAGATAAAATTTTAACTTTCTTGTTTACTGTAAATTATCTGAACATTCAGATAATCCTATTGATTGGACTGAATTTGCTTTCTTTTTTTCCTAGGAAGTATTATTGGTTTAAAAGGCAATTCTGGCCAGTCTGTATACAGTGCCAGTAAAGGAGGATTAGTTGGATTTTCACGTGCTCTTGCTAAAGAAGTTGCAAGAAAGAAAATAAGAGTGAATGTAGTTGCACCAGGTTAGTGAAAAAAAAATTGCAAGCATAATTTTATGTACATTTATTACTTTATACATTCGTAGTAAGGATCAAACGCTGCTCAGAGAGTAATGGAACAGGAACATAGACTCTACATTGGAATTAAACTTGAAATGCCATAGAACGTGACTCTGTCTTGACAGGACTTACATGGCCACACTGCCAGCCCATGCACTGCTCTCAAGGGTGAGGCCAAGAATAATGCCAGGCTGTTTTGTTTGCATAAATCACATAGCATTTTTTACTGCATGATTACTTCCCAAGTAAAACCATGAGAGAAACTTCTTGTTTAAAAATCAGTTAAGTCAAAGTCAGTCAGTTTGTTTAAAAATCATTAAGAACTCTTAAGAGCTGGTTGTCAGAATTTCAGTTAAGTGTGGAGGTGGGGTGGGGTGAGGTGGGGTGGCGTGTAGTGGTGGTGGTGGCTATGGCAACATATATGCAATGACTGAACAAATCCAAATTATGTGCTGTGGAGAACTGCATTTTAAATATCCTTTTTGGGATGTTCCATTGATAATACTCACAGGGATATAATGTTTGCTATTTAATTTATACTTTGTCAAAGCAGATCTTTACAAGTAACACATCTATAACCTAAATGTATTCTGTATGTCTGTTATGGAAAAAACACGTCTTTATATTTAAAATATAAATAGCTTTATAATAACTATGCTTTTACTAATAGTACAATCAGAGGAAATAAACAAGGCTGCATAGGGGATACCATTTTTACATTCCACAGAGCAATCATGTACAACAATTGATTTACTAATTCCAGAAAGTCATTGTACAAATAAAAAACTAATAGAGGTCACATGCATGATATTTGTTTTCAAAATAGACAAGATGCCTTTCAGTGAACTTCAGTGTACCCCAGAGAGCCACCAGGATTCATGTTAAAAAAAAATTTCAATACAAAGAAAAATTTGAAGATGAAAAAAAGATTTGTATACAGACTTAGGAAGTAGAAACATTTTTAAAAATCCCTTTATTAAAATAGTAGGATTTTAACTGATTTTAGCTGTAGTTACCTCTTTGGTAAATGAGTGGCTCTCTGACGCTTATGTATAGGGGTATGGGAGGAGGAGAGTGGTGGTATGTGGGAATGGAAATGAATACAAGCAATTTGGCCTGAACAAGTTTTATCACATGAGGGCAATATAGCTTAGTGCAACTAAGTGTTCTAAAACCAGATTTATTTTGGAGTGGCTAACAGTGACGAGGGTTAGAAAGGTGACTAGTGATGTTTCAAATAGCAGAAATCACAATGGGATGCTTACTACAGACTTGGCTTCCTTTAGGAACTTTATCAGGAACTCTTGTGCTCTTGTTAAACATGCAGGAAAAAGCCAACAGAGATGCAGTTCATCTGTAAGACTAAGCAAGTGTGACTTGTGCTAAGTATACAGAAATCGGAGCCTTCTGAAGAAGGCAGGCAGTACATTTTTGCATACTTACTCCTTTTATTATTTTGACTTTGGACATTCCATAGGATTTGAAAATACTGATGGATTAAATGAGATGCAAAGTCAGTTTGTTCTGTCAGTTATAAGTAATCGAAAAATACTAAGACATAATGATTGGAATTATAGTTTGGATTGCTAAAGGCTAAAGAAATTTTCCAATTCTTATACTAGGGCTTTTTAAAGTAAATTCAGCTATATAACTTGCAAGTTGTTAGTGTTCAAATAGCCCCAATTTTCAAACAAATTCTATTCCATTTGGTTGCCATCTGTGCTCAGTAACACAAAACATTCGACAAACTAAAGACCCATTTTAAAATTTCCTCCTTTGACTTCAACTTCTGGATTGCACTAAAGTAATCTGTAGGGCAGAAGGGAAAGAGGGATGAAGTGTGAGTGTTGACATAACTCTTGAAGGCAGAGCTATAAAACCAGCTTCCACCTTCCTTAAAATACAGAAATAGGAGAGAAAACTTGCTGGAAAACTTAAAAGGTGAAGTTGATCAAAACCTTAGTTTGAGAAAGGTGTCTTGTTTTCTGGTTTCCCTGTCTGATACACAAATGTGCTGGTCCTCACAGTAGGAACTTAAAACAGCACAGCATTATAGGCATCCAGCAGAAGACTCAGTGTGCTTAGCTCACAGGATAGAGTAAGCAGATGGAATTAAAAAAAAATACATATATAAAACCATATTAGGTTGTGTTAAATGTGGAATGCAAAATGTGCATAACCCTATATTATTCTGACAAAATGGACCAGAAACGTTGAATGTGCAAGTACTAATAACAGGGGTGTTAAGATTAGTCAGAAATACCACCAAGTAGCATCCCCAAATATACAAACCAGTTAAGCAGGTATGAAATTAGTATTAATCCAGTTAGAAATACATAATGAAAATTGTGGATGCTACCTCAAATATCTGAGATCCCACAAATTTGCAGGCTGTGTAACAAAGTAGACTCTGGTTTTAAGAGAACGTTAAAATTCAGTGTCCTAAAAATATTACTAAGTCCTAACAATAACATCAGAAATCACTTATCTGGAAATTAGAACCATTTAAATGTTTGTATAGATTCATAAACAATAAAATAAGGAGAAATAGAAAGGATCTTTACAGGGGCCTCCCTGGTGGTCTAGGGGCTAAGTCTCAGTGCTGTCATCTTGATGGCCTGAGTTTGATCCCTGGCCAGGGAGCTAACCCACATATAGTGTAACAGCGCTCTCCTGTCTCACCCGCTGCTTCCCTGAGAAGTGTATTTCAGTAAATCTGCCTGTTCTGCTCCCCACCCTGTCTCTGGTGAATCCTCTCACTCTCTGCACCTTTAGCCTAAACCCCAGTTCTTGTACACAAAAATGGATAAATTAAAAAAAAAAAAAAAAAAAAAAAAAAAAAGATCTCTACAAGGGTGATGTTCATTTTTTTTCAAAAGAATTGAACAAGTTAATTCAGCAGATTGATAACAGGCTGTTGGTTCTCTTGTGAATTATATGGCAATGTGAATAGGCCCAAAGCTGTTAAGAGGAGGTACAGAATGGAGAACTTGGTTCTTTGTCATTTATCAATTCAGCAGAGCACAGGTGGTACAAACAAAAATTTAACTTATCAAGGATGTGAGACCATCACAAGATTACAAAAGTATAAATTTTGGACCAAATGGATAGTTAATAAAAGACAAATACAATGTTGATTGTATTTGTTTAAGTACATACACATGTTGGTGTGTTTAAAATTTCTTATTAAAATAGCTGTTATAGATTTGTGATTTATAGAGATGAAGCCATTAATTTATCTGTTAATTGGTGCTCAAACTGACATCTGGGTAGAGTAATACTAAAAATGAATGCAAAAAGAATCAAGTAACTGGTAAAAAAGTTCCTGGTGACTGGTAAAATAGTCCTTATACTTTGTTTTATATGAAATCCTTATTTTTAAACTTTAATAATAGAATAACTTAAGATGGAAAGCATCTTAGAGATCACTTATTCCAGCAATTTTTACAATTTGAAAGACTGGGACCTAAGAGACAGTATGATTTCCCAAAAGTTACACAGAATTGTTATGTGCAGATTATGGCAGAACTGTTATTAAAAGCTTTTCTTTTGATTTCCAACTAAGGTAAGCTTAAAAATGATGCCTCCTTACATTTCCTTTATATTGTTACAAACCTTAGGTCTTTGTTTTCTTTTGCTCATATGACCTTTTGAAACTATTTGAATTCTTCCAATTTTATAACTTACCTTTACATTCTTTGCCTTTTGCAAGTAACTATTTGATAAAATTGCTTGAATTGGTTGAAAGGGCAGTAAAGTACTAAAACTCAAATCTACATTATTACTCATCAGCTGCTATAATAGAAATTTTGGTTACATATTTCCTGATTTTTGAATAAAATGGGTATTGTCCTACTTTTGCCAATTTACCATGGAATCTTTGTCCTAGATTACTATCGATATTTAAGGATTGATGGCCAGTTGAATAAAAGACATTTAATTTTGATTTACTGGTTCTTTATAATAAAGAGTGGGCTGAAGTAGACCTTTGCCACCTTTCCATTTCAAGTTGTTGATAGCTGCAGTTTCGACCGTATTATTGGTGTTAATTTTGCCATTAATGCTGAATTCAATAGGGACCAGAAAATTATCAAGATGTCCTGATAATTCTTTTGCTCTAATAATGTTTCTTCAACCCTGTTCACTGTTTAGTTACAATAACTACCTAAATCCAAGCATTCTAACTCTGTGGTAAATGACTGTGGTTTAGATATAGCCATTTTGGAGCGGGGGAGGAAGGAATAAAAACCTAATCTAAAGCTGCACCGTGATCTTGAAGCTGCTTTCTCTGTGTCTGTGCTTTTTGCCACCTATTGGATTGTAGAGTTAGCCTGGCATAACCATTTATTGAATAGATTATTTGTGCTTTTACATATAATTTACAAATAATAGATCTATTACAAATAATAGATTATTTGTGCTTTTACATATAATTTCTTCGCTGTTTAGCAATTGGGATAAGGTAGGCAATAAAGTTAATTCTACTTGATGATGATTGAAACTGAGATAGTGTAAGGATAATGCAAGTTTCCGTCACTCATAGTAAACTCACTCAGCAGACTTCCTGGAGTGTCTTCTATGCGCAAGGACTGTGCTAAGTTCCAAAATACAGCGAGTGGAAAAGGCAGATATATATAAACAGATAGTTTTGGTGTCCTGGTATTAATGTAAATTAGAGGTACCTGATGATGCTATGTAATTGCTGAAGAAGGAAACTTGATTTTGTCTAGAATGAGTTAGTTTTCAAGGCAATGGGCTATACAGTGGGAATCCATTTTGTCTACTAGGGATTGTTATATGACTGTTCTGAAAGTATATTGGTATAGCCTTTCTTAAAAATGACTTTTCAGTGTAATTTAAATTATAGGAAAAAAACTGCATACTAAAAATGGGGCCATTTAATAGGGTGACCTTTATTATGTTGGCGATATATTTAGTAGCTTTCATGCTATGAATATGCTTCATTGGTCAGAAGCTAAGGTCAAGTTGAATTGGTAGAATTAAATTGATTCTATGGATTATTAACTTCATTTTAAATAGCAATTTCCATCATATTCTTCATCAGATCTTTTAATAGAGCTGGTAAACATATTAATGTTTTATGTCAGTTTTCCTGGTCACCTTTTTTAAAAAATATTTATTTATTTTCATCCTTTGAAAATATTTTATTTTTTTAATTTAAATTTTTTTATATTCCCCATACAATTACAACCCCCTTATTTTGACTCCAAGCCCTCCTTTCCCCAGCCCCCACCCGCCATAGAGTGTCTCTGGTTCTTAGTTGTTTGTCGATTTTGATATTTTCTTTCTTATAGTTATTCTTTTTCCTGGTCCCTTATTTAAGTTTTCTAGATTCCTGCTATGCGTGAGATCATCCGGTATTTTTCTTTTTCTTTCTGGCTTATTTCACTGAGCATGATCCCTTCTAGTTCCATCCATGTTGCTGCAAATGGCATGTGTTTATCTTTTTTGATTGCTGCGTAATATTCCATTGTGTATATGCACCACATCTTCTTGATCCAGTCATCTATTTTTGGGCATTTGGGTTGTTTCCAAAGCTTAGCTATTGTAAACAGTGCTGCCATAAACATAGGGGTGCAGGTGCTCTTTGGAGTTGATGTTTCTGTGTCCTTTGGGTAAATGCCTAGGAGTGGAATTGCTGGATCATATGTTTAGTAGGTCCAGAAATCTCCACAGTGGTTGGACCAGTTTGCACTCCTACCAATAGTGCAGGAGAGTTCCTTTTTCTCCACAACCTCGCCAACATTTGTTGTTGCTAGTTTTTTTAATATGTGCCATGCTCACTGGTGTAAGATGGTACCTCATTGTAGTTTTGATTTGCATTTCCCGGATGATAAGTGATGTTGAACATTTTTTCATATGCCTGTTGGCCATTAGCATTTCCTCTTCAGAGAAGTTTCTTTTTAGCTCTTCTGCCCATTTTTTGACTAGATTATTTTCTTTGTTTAAAGATTTATTTATTTATACAAGAAGTGGGCACAGTCAGTAGCGTGGGAGGGTGAGAGAATTCACCAGAGTGGGGAGCAGAACAGACAGACCAATGAAATACACTGCTAAGGGGAGCAGCGGGTGTGGCAGGAGAGGTCTGTCGTGCCATGTGGGACCCTTGCCGGTGGCTGGGGTTTGAACCGGCACTGCAGAGGCTGCGGGCAGCTTCGCAGCCCAGGGCTCAACTGCCGCGCCACCAGGGGAGGCCCATGGTCACCTTTAAATTAAGTCTCTAGTTAAGGAAAACAGTTAAAAAAGCAATTCATAACAAGACAGCAAAGAACAAGGACAATAATTAGTTTATCATTTGCTGTCTAATATTCTCTTTTTAAAGATCAATTATTTGTTAAGCTTTAGTATTACTTTAAATACATTTCTCATCATAGAGAAGTCTTACTGTTTGGAAACTATTGAATATGGGAAATAATATTTGATAAATTGAAATCATGATGGATATATTGCTTTATAAAAAATGTTTTCAGTAGGTAGCATGAACATATAAAATATTTCAAGTACAAAATGGTGTAGAGTGAACAGTTCTTCAAAAGCAGCTCCTGTTTCTCTGTATTTCATGTACAAGACAATCATGATGTGTGTGTTTATCCTTTTTTTTAGAAAGACAGATTATTTCATACTATTCAGTGTTTATATCTTGCTTTATTCTAGGACAGCATCTCTTGGAGTTGTTTATGTATTATTCCATATAAAACTGCTTCACTTTTTAAAGTAACAGCTTTATGGAAATATAATTCACATGCCATACAATTTACTATTTAAGTGTATAATTGAGTAGTTTTGGTATAGTCACAGAATTGTTCTCTTATTTCCACCATACATTTTCCAACATTTTTATCATCCCCTAAAAAACCCCATACTCATTAGCATTCATTTATGTCCTGTAATCTCCCCATCTTCTGGCAGCCACTACTCTCTCTTTCTGTAGATTTCCCTGTTCTGGACTGTTCATATAAATCATGCAATATGTAATTTTCTGTGACTGCAGTGTCTTTTTAAAAAGATTTATTTATGTATACAAGAGATGGGGGTGTAGGCCAGAGGTGCAGGGGTGGAGTGGTACGTGAGAGGATTCACCATAGTCAGGTGGGGAGCAGAACAGGCAGATCTACTGAAATACACTGCTGAGGGGAGCAGCGTGCGAGACAGGAGAGGTCTGCTGTTCCATGTGGGTAACTCCCTGGCTGGAGATCTAACTTGTGCTGCAGTGGCTGCCGATGGCTTCATAATGCAGAGACTTAACCCCTTGCACTACCAAGGAGGCCCTGCTGTATCATTTTTAATGGTACATTTTTAATATTTAAAAGATAGTAATGTTTGTTTTATGGTTATACCACATATTTAATCTGTTGCCTCTTGATGGGCGTTTAGTCTTTTTTCTGATCTTTTGTTATTTTAGCTAATTTAGTGACAGTTGTACATAATTTTTTTGCGCTTGTGTGAGTTTGCGTTTATTAATTCTGGGAATAAAATGGTCAAGACTCAAGAATCACAGGGTATATGCATTTAAAATTATACATTTATTTTTATAGAGTACCTTGAGTGCTCCGTCCTTTTCTTTCTTCCTTTTAAGTTGAGAAGACTTTCTGTTTACTACTTGGAGAAAATCTTATCGACAAATGCTTATGTAATCTTTGCAGCTACTCAGAATAGATGTTCTGCTTGCTCTTACATGCTATTTGATATGGAGCTTATTTTCACACTGCTTCCCTATTATCTTTCCCTCCATGCTTACAAACACAATAGTAAGATATCTAGATATGTTTTGATTAAAATCTATGTGTAGTATTTTAGCAAAAGTCTTATATATTCTCCCTTAGAAAAGTTTCTGGGATTATTTTTAAGTCCTAGAAACTTGCATTAGAGAATTGACAGTTGAGCTGATCATTCAAAATACCGATTCCGCAATTGTTAATACGGTAAGAGACTAAAATTGTGGAGTCTTATTTAAGTATAAAAACTCTGCTTTATATAAAACTTGTTCAAAAATTGTCATCTAGGAGTATAAAAATGAGGTGCTATTTATTTACACTACGTAGCTAGCCAAAAATGGATTAAAAAATACATTTCCTTTAGAGTTTATCAAATTTCTTACTGGAATATGCACTTGCTTTCATGGGCAGAGTATTCCTGTTTCTAAAGAGTTAATATTTATAAAAGAATATACTGACTATGTTGTAATTATACTGACTATTTTGTAATATAGTAAGAATATACTGACTATGTTGTAATTATGTGGAACTAAGACTTACTCTTGTTTTAAGTTGAGTGTATTTATCTACCTGTGGTTTAAAGGGTGATAACTTTGTAATCAATTGGAAGCTTTTAACTGTCCAGTGATTAGTAATAACATCATTTGTTAGATAGTGGCATCTAATGGTTTTAATTATTTTTAAAGATTTATTTATTTATTCATATAAGAACTGGGGTACAGGCCAGAGGTGTGGATGGTGAGAGGATTCACCAGAGCCAGAGCGGGGAACAGAATGGCAGATTGACCGAAATACACTGCTGAGGGGAGCAGCGGGCGAGTCAGGAGAGGTCTGCTGTGCCATGTGGGTTGCTCCCTGGCCAGCCAAGGGATCGAACTTGTGCTGCAGTAGCTGTGGATTGCTTCATAGGTTGCGTCTTAACCCCTTGCGCCACTGGGGAGGCCCCTAATAGTTTTAATTTTTATAGCCAAATTGAAACGCATGTAAATATGTAGTAAATGAAAGATGGAGCAAACTTTCCAGAACTTTACAAATATAGCAAATGATACAAAAGTGAGTCCTATGGGAAAGAACAAATTGGAAAGCAATATGGCACAAAAACTGTGAAATATTTAAGAATGGCTGACATCTTTACCCAGGTATTGTGATTCAGACTTCAAAAGACTGTTTATATGCAGTGTCTTGCATTGTGGATCATGTCGTTCATAAACTCTGATGTAAAATGATGCTGAAATTTGGTAGAAGCCTTGAATAATTTATCATTAGACTAGCTTTGTTTTTGATTTCTGACAAATTGGAGGAAGATATGTATGTTTTAAAAAGCTGCAGATAGTTTTTTAGGTCAGTAAAAATACTCTGTATGAGACAGTGGATACATAACATTATGTGTCAAAACAGAACTGGGCCTCCTCGGTGGCGCAGCCTCTGCTGCGCTGGTTCGATCCCCAGCTGTTCCCTGGCCACCGGAGGAGGGTCCCACATGGCACGCAGACCTCTCCTGCCGCCTGCTGCTCCCCTCAGCAGTGTACTTCGGTCCTTGTGCCTGCTCTGCTCCCCGCTTTGGCTCTGGTGAATTCTCTCACTCTCCCGCGCTTCTGACTGTACCCAGTGCTTGTATAAATAAATAAATCTTACAAAAAAACCCCAAAACATAGAACTGTACAATTCAAAGAGTTGACTCCTTACTTAAACTATGTGCTAAATAATATATCAATCTTAGTTCATCAGAAGTTGCACACTAAGGCAAGAATTCTCTTTACTTTCTGCTCACTTTTTCTGTAAACCTAAAACTGCTCTAAAAACTGAAGTCTATTAAAAACATCTTCAGATTGTGATGAGAAACTCTTGAGTCATTGGACATGTTCTTGTTCTCCATATCAAACATCAGCAGAGGCAAAACCAATCAGTATTGGTGGATTCAGCCCTTCCTTTAAACTTGACCTGTAATATTTTAGTGTAGAGTTAAGTGATGGCTGGTGGCTGTCCCATAAGGATTGAGTTTCAACTGTCCATTCACAGGTCTGGGGAGGGGCTGAGGCCAGCTTTCCCTAGTGAAATAAAATCTTTGTCTTCCAAACTTGAGCAGTGGCAGGAGAATCTTCAGTGATCATGACATCTGTCATGATCCCAGTTCTAGACTTTGGTAATCATTGCTGGACTCATTTTCCAGTCTGATCTGACTTGGACACAGGCCATACCAGAGCAGAATCCAGGCTGTGGTGTTGAACAAAATCTTTGAAGCATTAGCCTTTATCTGCTCTGGATGTCTGGCTTACTTGATTGATCTAGTTATAAGGCTTACTTGGAGAAGCACAGTGTGTCCTCGTGGCCCATAAATATGTGGCAGAGGCCTTCTTTCCTTCTTGTTGGGATTGTCCTTGAATTTGTCTCACTGCCTAAATCTCCCTATCTGAGGTTTGTCTTTTCATAACGTATACCTTGTTCTAGATCTGCTTTTTTTTCCCCAAGGTGAAGACACTTCCAGATGGCCTGTCACATGTTGTGTGGCTTTACCCTTTGTCACCAAAAAGAAAAGGACATCAGAACTAACATCCACCAAAAACAGGAGAAATCAATTCCTTTTAGCACAGCATGGGAAAAAACAAAACCAAAAACAAGGCAGATTAGCATCAGTATGTCTTGAATTGGAACTCTAATTTAGTCTACACAGCTTTTAGGGGTAGGCACTAAGGGTCCTTCAAGGGGAGTTCACTGTCCTAACTTCAAATATGGAAATCATGAATACTAATTAATGAGGTGAACTTGTCATCCTCAAATTGTAGTTTTGTAGAAATAAAAGAAATCTTAAAGATCTATCATTTTCATTCTATATCACTCATTTTCCTAAACAGTATTCAGCATGCACTTTTAGATAGTACATGATTTACCCAAGGTAATGGCTTTGATAGTATTAGTAGAGTAGGGAAGAGAGTCTATCTTCATATGTTCTAATGCAGTGATCTTTTTACCACAGAATGCTGCCTTTTGGAAAAAAGTCATTAGAGCCAGTTAGAACCAAAAATTCCAATCCCCTAATTCTAGTTATAAGGTCTTTATTTCTTTTTTTTTTTAAGATTTATTTATTTATTTTTATATGAGAGCTATGGTACAGGCCAGAGGCGCGGGAGGGTGAGAAGATTCACCAGAGACAGAGTGGGAGCAGAACAGGCAGACGGCCGAAATATACTGCTGAGGGGAGCAGTGGGCAAGACAGGAGAGGTCTGCTGCACCATGTGGGAATCTGCCTGGCTGGCTGGGGATCAAACCCATGCTGCAGAGGCTGTAGACAGCTTCACAGCGCTGCGCTCAACTCACTGCACCACTGGGGAGGCCCTATAAGGTGTTTCTTGTAAGCCATTTTTAACTATAGTTTGAGGTTTTTGTCCCCTTCAGATTAAAATACGTCATTGATATTCTGATAATTTGAGAGTCAGTTTTATGCCCAATTACCTGGAATTTAAAATGACCTTAGAATAAAGGATAATTGTAGTAGGAACTCTGAGAAGACACATGAACTTTTAAATGTTTACATTCATAATTTTAATTCAACTTTTTGAACATGCGAGGTGAGTTGTTTTCTTATATTCTCTGAGGCACCTTTGAAAATATGCTAGAGAGGGGCCTCCCTAGTGGCACAAGGGGGTAAGCACCACACTGAAGCAATCTGCAGCCTCTGCAGCACGAGTTCGATCCCCGGCCGTCCAGGGAGCAACCCACATGGTGCAGCAGACCTCTTCTGTCTCACCCGCTGCTCACCTCAGCAGTGTATTTTGGCCATCTGCCTGTTCTGCTCCCCACTCTGTCTCTGGTGAATCCTCTTACCCTCCCGCATCTCTGGCCTGTACCCCAGCTCTTATATGCCTAAATAAATAAATCTTAAAAAAAAAAAGAAAATATGCTAGAGGCATCAAACTGACTATCAGGAAGCCTCATGAGAGTGTTTCTTGATATGACTGGATTGTCTATCGATTACTACAACTCTTCTCGCACAGATTTTGTTTACAGTTTACTTTCAATTCTGCAGAGACTGGTTATCTACCTTTATCATTATCTTTGTCAGCTGCTGCCTTTATTCTTGTTTTCCTTCTGGTCATCTCATTGTTCTTAAAGATGAAAGGGAATGAAGGAAATGCTGCTGACTTAAATGTTTTAAGATCTTTATGGCAGAGGAGATTGTATTTCTCAATGTAAACTTGCAGGGAAGCACACAAATCATGTAAAATTGTTATTCCAGGCTCTCATTACAATCTCAAGTTATTACTTTTCCTTTCTTAATAACATTTTTTGGAACACAAATACATATTGTTGCAGACAGCTTAGAAAGTACAGACCAGTACAAAGAAGAAAATAAAAATCATCACATGTAATTTTACTAGCAAATGATAATCACTGTTAATATTTTGACTTTTTTTTTTAGTTTAGTATATGTTAGTTTTTTGCTTTTAGTAGTATAAATGAATTAATTTGTAACCTACTTCTTAACATACAAATGCTATTTTTCTCTCATTTAAAAATATTCTGTAGCATCATTTTAATACCTATTAGAATAAATTTAATAACATTAGAAATGTTATTCTATTGTGTGCATGGGCCATGATTTATTTTACCAGTTCTTTATTGAAAGACATTCAACTTGGTTCCCGTTTTTCCTAATAATGCTGTCACTTTATGATAGAAAAATCTGATTCTTGCAAGACTTTTAAGAAAATGTCTAGATACTTAGAAGTGAAAACCTAAGGCAAAGAAAAATTTAAAGAACTACATAGTAAACTAGCGGCATCATGTTAATTTTAAAAAATTTTATTTAATGAACTACCATAGTTTTACCTTCTTAATGTTTTGACAGTATAGGGTTTCTCACCTCAAGTGTGGTTGCCATTGCTCTCCCATTACCAAAGCACCCGTAATGTAAATCTTTTTTTTATTTTTTAAGATTTATTTATTTATGTATATAAGAGCTGGGATACAGAGATGTGTGGGGGGTGAGAGGATTCACCAGAGACAGAGTGAGGAGCAGAACAGGCAGATTGACTGAAGTACACTCTGAGGGGAGCAGTGGGCAAGTCAGGAGAGGTCTGCTGCTCCATGTGGGTAGCTCCCTGGCCGGGGATCGAACTTGTGCTGCAGAGGCTGCAGACAGCTTCATAGGTTGCGTCTTAACTGATTGTGCCACCAGGGAGGCCCCTTTCTACCTTTTTAAAAAATATATATTTCTGCATACAAGAGCTGGAGCTGGGGGGGGGTGGTATAAGAGAGAATTCACGAGAGACAGTGGGGAGCAGAACAGGCGGAGTGACTGAAATACACTGCTGAGCAGTGGGCGAGACAGGAGAGGTCTGCTGTGCCATGTGGGTTAGCTCCCTGGCTAGGGATTGAACTCGTTGCAGTGGCTGTGGATAGCTTCATAGTGCTGGAACTTAACCCCTTGTGCCACCAGGGAGGCCCTGCAGTTTATGTGTTAGAACATAAAAGTTTTCTGTAGGCTTTATTGCATATACCAATTCCATGTTAAATTTTGAATATTTACATCATAACTGGGTATGATCATATTTTTCTTATTTGAATAGAAGAAACACTGGTCTTTCTAGCCATCAGATCATCAGCTGTCCTAGCTAAAGGAAATAGAGCTAATTTTTGTCAAAATCGCCAAAGTAGTTTATGTGACCACCTTTGTGATGCCTTCTACTACCTCTGTCCTGCACTTCGTCAAACAAAAATTAATCAGTACCTTGTGTATACCTCTATGAGGATATTCACTAGACTTCCTTATAATTAAGGTTGCAAATGACTCTTTCCCCCATTAATTATAGATTTTCCAAGGAAAACAGTTTTTATTCATTTTGTATCTGCCTACCTATATTGTGTTAGGATTTGGACAAATATTTGGAAATCAGATACTTTAGTGTTTGATAGGTGTTTATTGAGTTAAATTGAATAAAAATATAGACTTGATTACTTGGAAAATGGTTTCTTAAATAAGGTTTATTAATAATGTCAAATTTTCAGTAGCAAATTCATTTTTATTTGAAATTGAGCAATGTCTTAGTATCTATCCTTTTCCACTAAATTAACATTTCTTTTTTAGGATTTGTTCACACAGATATGACGAAAGACTTGAAAGAAGAACATTTAAAGAAAAATATTCCTCTTGGGAGGTTTGGAGAACCTATTGATGTGGCCCATGCAGTTGTGTTTCTTTTAGAATCACCCTATGTTACAGGACATGTTTTAGTAGTAGATGGGGGATTACAACTCGTGATATAATTTATTGATTATTCAGTTATGATGGTGGTTAGAATCAAGGACTATTGGCTGTTGATTAGATTGATACCTAATGGGTGATGTTAGCTATTAATTTGTCCGATTGATGCTACATGGTGATTTCCATCTCTCTATGAATATATCTGAAAAGAACAGCATGTTTTCTAAATGGTATATACTATATAGAAAATAAGTTTTGGCATATGGGCTTTTTTAAGTCATCTAAACAGGTAGTATGTTTTTCTCAGAAGTGGAAAAATTTATGTAGTCTAATTGTCATGAGTTATTTTATGTATCAGGGTGAGTTCTCTAGAAGTTAATATTGTGGGCTATTGCCAAAATAAGTATTTATAGGGCATTTAGCCACCTTGCAAATGTTAAACTTTGTATTTTGCCTTGCAAATCAGTTTTTAGACGATTGAAAAGAAAGTGTCTGACATTGACATTAGTTTAATTTGGTTTCTTTGAGTGGCGTTACTCTTGATTGAATAACTGGGTAAAATAATCTCATATATGATCTATAGAAATTCTCAAAGGTGATTAACCCTTATCTTAAGATTATACTAAATGGTACAGTAATGAATGACATTGAGCTCATTAACTTAGGAAGTGGAAGTATTTTTTAATTCACAAAGCACCCATTATAGCAAGTTATTTAAGAACAGTCTAAGAAATAATGACATTTTAAAAATGAATAAAAATTATGGTAATGCTAATAATACTTGAACAGTCATGAATGTTAAATATTCACTAACACTGAAACATTTTTACAAGGAACAGATAAAGCATTAAAAGAAATATTTGTCTGATAATAAAGACACAAACTACATGTAAAATATCAGGCGGTATCTATTTAGCATTGAACTCTTTTGTAGGGACCAGTATAATATTTTAAATGTTACTGGATTCATATTGATTTTTATTTTTCATTTAAAAGTATTTTTAATATTTGTCTCATTTTAAAAAGTAATCTTTTTAAAGTTTTATCAGAACTGAATTTAATTTTATGAAAATAGATTTGATTTTATATTGGAAGCCATGAATATACTGAAAATACAAAATTATTAAAATAATAAAAATAAAGTTAAATCTATGTTCTAAATCAAGATTTCTGATTCATTGAAAATTACCTAAAATTAATCTTCACATAGTCATAGAAAAATTTAAGTTATTTAAGTGTATGTAAAATATGTATTAATCAAGTGTCTGCTAAATGTAAGCATGGTAGTATATGGAATTTATTAGGCATTAACAATTCATGCACATACAGGAAATGTGGCCATCAGTGTATCTTCAAATGTCGTTGATGCTTCTATACTAGGAGACTGTATGCAGAGTAGGCCCTTTTCCTAATAGTGCTGCCTCACCTTTAGGCCTTTGCTGCTTACATCCTTCTCAGACTTGAGCTCCCTTCTCTGTATATCTCATGTTCTGAAATCATCAATGAGACTGATTTGATTGGTGGTCATTAGAAGGAAAGAAAAATGTACTACACTAAGATGTAGGTTATATTAAGATGTATATAGATTACAGATAGGTTTAACCTTTACGTCTGTATATTTGTACTGTAAGAAGTGTAACTTTTTAAACTGTTCCAACTCCTTCCCTATCCCATATCAAACAGTAGAACATGGGGAGAGATCTTGAAAGAGGTAAAACAAGCCTTCACTGTCCCATTATAGGTGAATTCTCCATCATCTTCTACTAACCTGCTAGAAATTGTAGTTTAATTCTTGTACCATATTGTTGAAGTCACTTGCCAGCTGTTGCTTATGTTCAGGGTTCAAAAACCTCAGTGAAGTAACAAGAAAACTTATTTGTTGCTGTTATCTGACACTTAGGAGCCAGAAATCCAGCCTGTGTTTAGCACTTTTTAAAAAATGGCTTATGGTTATAGCCATTGTATTAAAAAATTGTGTTCCTTTTCATGCTTTTGTTCACATTCAGCTTCTGAGAGGGTTTTCAGCTGTTTCTAGAGATAGAGTTGTGTGTTATAAATTACTTTGGGAACAAAATTTGTCCAAAGAGGATCATTTAATTTATATGCTTCTGTTGTCTAGAATAAAGGGGAAAAAAATCTGGATATTCACGAGTTGGGCTTCACATTGCTGACACATTTTTTTTCCTAGTTTGTAAAATGAAAATATGTGTAAGCTGAGAAATCATACCACTCTCCTAGTTTGACACAGTATACGTAATGTAATAATTTAAAGGTGTTATTTATGTTAATTTCATCTTTTAAGATACTAGTTATATTAAATTCATCTCTATATAAATTCAATATTACCCCAATCAAAATACCACCAGTTTTTTAGTATAGAAATTGATAAACTGATTTTAATATTTTTTAAATTTAAAAAAATATATAATTCTTACATCATTTTTCATTTTTGCACAATGTATGCATTTTCATTTTGGTTATATTCCCCAATTGCACCCCTCCTTATTTTGACCCTAATCCTTCCTCTCCACCCTGTAGTGTGTCTCTGTTTGCTTATTGATGTTGATTTTTACTTTGTATTAATTAGTCTTTTTCCTGGTCCCTTATTTAGGTTTTCTAAATTCCTGCTATCAGTGAGATCATCCGGTATTTTTCTTTTTCTTTCTGACTTATTTCGCTGAGCATGATCCCTTCCAGCTCCGTCCACGTTGCTGCAAACTGCATGTGTTTATCTTTCTTGATTGCTGAGTAATATTCCATTGTGTATATGTACCACATCTTCTTGATCCAGTCATCTGTTTTTGGGCATTTGGGTTGTTTCCAAAGCTTAGCTATTGTAAATAGTGCTGCTATGAACATAGGGGTGCAGGTGCCCTTTGGAATTAATGTTGATTTTAATATTTATGGAAGTCAAAGCAATTTTATATAAGGAGAACAAAAAAATTACTATAATGCTATATTAATCAAGACAGTATGTTATTGGTGAAAGGGTAGACTTATAGGTCAGTTAGAATAGAACCTATCCATGACGCCTCTTAAGAATGGTTAATAGATTTTTGATAAAGTTGCCCAAGCCATTCAGTGAAGAAAGGAAATGCATTTAGCAAATGGTGCTGGAACAACTGTACAATCATATAGAAAATTACCCATGATTCCTCCTTCATACCATACATAAGTTAATTTGAAATGCATAAGACATAAATATAAAAAGTGAAATTGTAAAATTTCTAGACGAAAATTTAGAGAAAACAAATTTTGTGACCTTGAGGTAGGCAGGCAAAGATTACTTAGAGCACAAGAGGCAGAATCATTCTGAGAATACTTGGTAAACTGGGTTTTATCAAAATTAAGAACTTTTAATCTTTGGAAGACAATATTAGGAAAATGAAAAGGCAAGTCATGGACTAGATAAAGTGTGTGTATGCATTTCAAAAGAACTTGTTTCCAGAATATAACAAACTTAAAACTGATAAATCAATCAAATAGAAAATGGCCAAAAGATTTTATTAGACACTTCACAAAAGACCCATGATGATCCTAAACACATGGAAAAATCATCAGTAGTAATTAGGGAGATCCAAATTAAAACCACAATGAGATATTACTATATACTCCCTAAAATGGATAAAATAAAAGACTCCAGTACCAATTTTTGAGAATTTGAGACAGCCAGCCAGAACTCTCATGTGCTGCTAATGAGAATATATAATGCTAAAAAAAAAAAAAAAAAATCCACAAACTCCTTGAGAAACTGTTTAGTAGTATCTTAAAAAGTTAAACATCTGTAATTCAACTCAGCTATAAATTGAGTTAAAGAAGTCAGATATTTCTAGTTAATCAAAGTGCTGGAAAATGCAAACTGATACAAATGGCAGAAAGCCTATGAGTATTGGCTGGGCCTGGGGGTGAATGAAAGGACCACAGATTGGCATGAGAAGACTTTCAGGAGTGGAGAACAGCTTGATCTGATCTTGGCGGCGGTTTCATGGGTACATATGTTTTTGATATTAATCTAGTTATATACTTTGAATGGATTACACCTCAGTAAAGATCAGAGGGCATGGGAAGATGATAGTGGTAAGGGTAAATAAGTGAATTTTGGATCAGAATATAGCCTGAAGCATAGCATTTGGCAAAAAAAAAAGAAAGAAAAATTCTATCTGTACAATGTCTTTATAGTTTTGTAGTATTCATATATGTCATCTAATTGGACATTTGGCAGAGCAATCAAAATATTTAGTCTTTTAATTAGAAACCTCTAAATTGTGTTCAGCAGTAAATGTAATCACTCTAAGTCTAAATGTTTATTACTAGTTTAGTAATAGTTTCTTCCTTTGATAGCTTTTGGGTGATATAGTCCTCAAATGAATGGTTTTGATATGATGTTCAGTGGCAATTTCTTTGTGGGAGTGATAGAAATCTGTGCATTATCTGTAAATTAATTTAGGTAACCAACATTTATGTAAACATATGTGGTTGTATTTGAAATCAATACCTACCGTGCTTGCCAGGGATGATACAGGAATGTTGTCTATGTATATTTTACTGGAATTTTGAGTGACCCTTTAACTTCTGAGGCACTGAAGAGTGATTATTTCACCAATTTTTAGTGCTTTTTCATCAACTTTCAAGCCTGGTCCCAATAGAGAGTTTCACAGCTTTTACGATGAGGTTAGTAGAAAAATAGAGCCTCTGGATCCAGAAAGTCCTAGTTCCAACTTCTGACTCTGTTTGATTGTGATTTTAGCAAATTGCATCTTCCCTTTGAGCCTATACATGAGAGTAATAATTCCTAGAATTACTGTAAGATTGAATATTATTAACATACTGGTACATGGTAGATGCTCAGTAAATGGTATTTCCATTTCCATTTCTATTGTGTGTATCTGGTGTCCTTTCACTGCTGGAAGCATATTTTATACTCCAGTGTTTCATGTATTTTTTTTTTCATGTATTTACTTTTTGAGCCTTAATTTTGAAGTCCTATTTTCAAATTTATTCATCTTGATCTGAAACATATGGGTTTGGAGCAGTATAATTTCTGGTTTATTTACATGATGTTAAGCCTAGATTTGTATCTCAGCTTATTTCAGAGAGTGAAAGCAGTGCTGTTGTGTAGATTGTGTTATTTGCATCAATACAGTTTACTCCCCTTAGTTAAGGGATCAGTTAGCAGTAAATATTTGTACCCTCGGGCCATTAGGGATCTGACCAGCCACGTGCAACTTTCTCATGGTTTCCCAGAGTCTGACTCATTTTAATAATACCTTTTCCTGTGGTTCTGTTGTACTCAGCTCAGATTAATACCTGTGGCCATTCTGCTCCACAGCTGGCAGCTTGAATGCTTTTGACCCAGGCTGCATGGTCTGCCTCAGCTAGTCTTGGCATTCACACCCGATGTCAGTGCTAAGATTGGTTGTCCCAGCCCATAATCAATGATCTGGAGTGAGTGGGCTGGGCTAGGGCTGGGCTATAGTCCTGCAGAATACTTTGGAGTGCTGCCTTTCATAGTGGCTCCACTTTTCAGTTTTCTACAACTTGGAAAACAGTCTTGGGAGAATCATATCCTAAGTGGCAATGTGAATGTATAAAATATATTCTGTGGTTGTTGAAAGAATATTTACTGTCTGTAACTCTAGCAATACACTTTTTATAGTTTAGTGTTTGAATTTAGCTTTTATATTTATCATATATACATTAACATAATCTAAAGACTCATTTCCTGTTACTCAGAGGGAATCACTTTAATTTCTGATTTATGTGGTATGAACTATCTAATTTCTACTGAACATATTTATTGATTTTCAAAATTAGGCATTAGATGCTGACTTCCCATCAAGGAAAATGAAGATTGACCTCTCTGTGGACAGTACCCTTAACTGCTGCCACATTCATACACACTTCCCATTCCACCTCACCTCCATTTAGTTCTGTTCAGTCACAGTTACATTTTTATAATTCTGTAAACTGTTCACAGCGAGGCTGTGTAGTATTTGATGACTTCTTTTCCTGTACACTAACCCTAGTATGTGTGAATATCCTGTTCACCTGTGGAGAAACACTGTCATTTCATCAGCCTCATATGCTCAGTAAATCTCTCCTGGAGTCTCTTGACATGCTTCAGGTTAGACTGCTTATTCTTTGAATTTACTGTATAATGTTTTCTTGGGATCTTCTACCACTAGCATTTTTCTTTTGCTTCTGCTATTCAGTGGATCTTCTATTGCATGGACTTTTCGTAGGACCTCATTTGGTGGAACGTCTCTTCCAAAAACTTCCTAAAATTTCTACGTTTGAAATATCTAATTTCCATTTACTAAATTGGGTATAGGCTACTACATTAGAAATCATTTTCCTTCAGAACATTGACAGAATTGCTCCATTCTTTTATTCTTCCAGTGTTGCTTCTTTAAATAAAACCTGGTATGTGTGTGTGTGTCTGTCTGTCTGTCTCCATCTCCCTATGGAAGTGTTTAGCACCTTCTCTGTACTCTCCGTGGTATTACATTTTGTATGGTGTGCTTTGGTATGGGTCTTTTCATCCCTTTCAGTCTTTTCCTTCTACTTTTCCATCCCTTTCAATCTTTCCGCCTACTTTTTTTGAGAGTTCCCCAAATTTATCTTTAAAGGTATATTAGAGTTTTTAAATTTCAGCTACTTATTTTTAATTCCCAAGTTCCTTTTCATCTGAGTATTCCTTATTTATAACATCCTGTGCTTGTTTCTGAATACAGTGTTTTCTTCTCTTTTGAATTTATTAAAAATAGAAACTGCTTTTATTATTTCCTTTATATCCTCTTTTTCTAGGTTGCTTAATTTTTTTGATCCTCATTAGATGTTTTCTTCGAATCTTTGGTGTTCCTTGGCGGTCTTCTTATACTTAACATTGGGGATGTTAAGAAGTAGCTTGAATTGAACTCAGATCTGATCAAGTCTCTGGATCAACCACTGAATCCAGTTGTTAATTTTCAAGAAATACTGAGGACAAAGGAACACATTGAATTGTACCGTGAATATGCAGTTAGCAAAATGTGTTCTCTAAAGTACTCTACCAGCCCGACTACCTAATTTCCTTAACAAATTGTATGAAAAAGAAAGAAATGGATGGAAACCTGTAGATTGAGACCTTAAAAACATTACATTTAAAAACAGGGTAGGGCCTCCCTGGTGGCTCAGTGGGTTGAGTGCCGCCCTGTGAGGCTGTCCACAGCCTCTGCAGTGCGGGTTTGATTCCTGGCTGGCCAGGGAGATACCTGCATGGCACAGCAGACCTCTCCTGTCTCTCCTGTTACTCCCCTCAGCAGTGTCTTCGGTCATTTGCCTGTTCTGCTCCCCGCTCTGGTGAATTCTCTCACCTTCCCACGCTTCTGGCCTGTACCCCAGTTCTTGTATAAATAAAAAACAGGGCAAATTGAACTTTATGCTAAAGATGGTTAAACCAGTAAATTTTATATTGTATTTATTTTGCCACAATTAAAGAAGAAAACCAGGGGTAAGGCTGAATATCTACAGGGCATGTGAAAGGGCTTCTTGGCTTTGGGCAAAGTTCTGTTTTTTGACTTGGGTTGTGATTTCAGAGGTTAACTTTATTTTTTAAAGATTTTTTTTATGCATGCAAGAGCTGGGGTACAGGCTAAAGATGCAAAGGGTGAGAGGATTCACCAGGGAGCAGAACAAGCAGACTGACTGAAATATACTGCTGAGGGGAGCAGTGGACGAGTCAGGAGAGGTCTGCTGCACTGTGGGGGTTGCTCCCTGACTGGCCAGAAACACCAAAAATAGCACTTTAAGATTTTTTGTTTCTTGTAAGCATAAAACCAAAGGGATAGCTATAAGGGGAGGTAAATGTAAGAACAGGTGATAGAAAACAGATGAAAGTAGAGCTCAAAATGTGTATCTTCAGGGTGCCATCTTTAATTGGAAATCCCAGAAGTGCCATTTAAATGAATTTTTCTCTATCACTTAATTACATTACGTGACAGGACATTCTTTTTTCATGGAGAGAACACATTCTTAGGGTTTACCGCTTAGATCGGGTAATCCTTTTTCACACTTGGCATTCTGGTGATGTTTATCAGCATTCTAGAGATCCTAAAGGGTAATGTGTGGCTGCCTCTTCTGATTCAGCAAATTAAGAGTTCCTGAAGCCTTATGATGATAGTTTCATTGGAAGAGAACAGACCTCTTACTAGTATAATGCTCTCAGGAGTAATATAAAGAACCATGTGCAAATATCACTGTCTCTTCTGAAGAAAGAGTAGTTATATACTATTTAAAAAGCACTTTTTTCTTAAAGATTTTATTTTTGCGTAGAAGAAATGGGGTGCAGGCCAGAGGTGCGGCGGGCAAGAGGATTCACAAGAGACAGAGTGGGGAGCGGAACAAGTGGATCTTCTGAAATATGCCGCTGAGGGGAGCAGCGAGTGAGAGAGAGGTCTACTGTGCCATATGTGGGCTAGCTCCACGGCCGGGGATCAAACTCGGCATCACTGATAATGCTGAGACTTAACCCCTATGCCACCAGGGAGACCCTTAGAGATTTTTTTGAGAAACCTACTTTTGATTGCTATGGAAAGATCAAGAAATTATCAAAGGGCCTGCTAAGTGGCTCAGAGAGTAATCAGTATGGTACTTTCAGTCGCGTAGGCTTTAACCTTCACAATCTTATAACCCTCAAGCATTTCTTAGGCTTAAGGTCCCGCAGCTCTGTTTCTAAGTAACTACTTTTATTCTTAAACAATTTTACCTTTACAGTTTGAATTGTCAATTTTGGCATATGCTTCCCAAATAAGCATTTATACCTTTGAAAGAGTCAGACAATGCCTGGAAATCATATGGCAATTTGCACTGTTGGCAAAGCATACTTTAAAGCATTAAATATTGAAAACTAGTATGGGAGTAACCTCTTCAGTAAGTGATACCAGAAACCCAGCCCATGATGCTACTGGTCTCATGGGGACTTAATAAAAAGGTTTTTATGTTTCTTGAAAACATCCTGTGGTCAATACCTTTGATCAAGCAATTTCTTTCTTGAAAGATTTATAACAATATTTGATATGTATACATATTACATATTTTTAATTGAGACTTAATACTAATTTAGGTTTACAACATTGATTGAATATTTGTATATATTGCAAATTGGTCAATATAAAATCTAGTTAACATCCATGACCACACATAGATTTTTTTTGTTTGATGAAAACTTTTAAGAGCAATATCTTAGGAAGTTTCAAATATACAACAAAGAATTATTAACTATAGTAACCATGCTGTACATTATATTCCCAGGACTGACTTTTTAACTGGAAATTTGTGTATTTTGACCACCGTCATCCATTTTTCCCACCCCACTCTCTTCTTCTGACAAGTATCAGTCTGCTGTCTGTATGAGTTTTGTTCTTTTGGATTCTATGTAAGTGAGATCATATTATTTGTCTCTTTCTGACTTATTTCACCTAGTATAATGCCTTTAAGTTTCATTCATATTGTGGCAAATGGCAGGATCTCCTTTTTTATGGCTAAATAATATTGTGTGTGTGTGTGTGTGTGTGTGTGTGCGCGCGCGCGCATGCGTGGATGCCCATTATCACATTTTTTAAAATTCATTCACTAATGGACACTTAGGTTGCTTCTGTCTTCGCTATTTATTGTAAATAATGCTGTGATGAGCATGGAGGTGCATATATCTTTGAGGTAGTATTTTTGTTTCTTCATATAAATACTTAGAAGTGGAATTGCAGGATCATATGGAAGTTTTTGATTTTTTAAATTAAAAAGTTTTAAGAACATCCATATTTTTTTTTTCTTCATTGAGAACTCAGTATGTTTATGATTTTTATGGGAATATTAAGGCTGAGTTAAAGAACAAAATAGTATAGGGAAAGAACAAATGGTTATATTAAATGCCAGAATTAAAGGTACTACGGGGTAATACATGCTTTACACACGGAGGGGTGTTTAGTGGCATGGTAGTTCTTAATCGACTGATATTTCACATTGCACTCTGGGAGTATCTAGGTGTCAGATTTTATTGGGAAGAACTTGTGGAGGGGCGGGGCGAGGGGAGATCTGAAGCACAGAGCATAGCTGAGCAGCAGGCACAGAGAGAAGAGACCTTCTGCTGCACCACATGCGCTCTAGCTCCATGCCCCCTTGCGGGGGCTAACTCCCACGCTCCTTGCGGGTAGCTCCCTGGCCGGGGCTTGAACTCAGGCCGCAGCGTTGAGAGCGCTGAGACTAACCCCTAGGCCATCCTGGAGGCCCCGCCAGGGGCTTAGTTAAATGGAGCCTTTAACCTTTATTAGGAGGCTTCAGGAGAACTACTGACAGCTGCTTCTCCAGCAAGTCAGAAGAGACTACGGCTGCCCTGCCCTTCCCTCAGTGATCATCACTGTCTCCTCCTAGGGCCTGTGGGCGCTGAGGGAAGATGGCTTTCAGCTGCACCTCCATGTCTTCATCGGTGACAAGAGGGGGCGAAGTATGGGGATTTTTCAATTCTAAAACAAGTATTTTTCATTGATGAATCAGAAGAAAAACCTACACAGTTCAGAAAGTAATCAGGATTGTACTGATCCTGAAAGATTTCTTTGGTGATGATCGTGTGTAAAATCAATATTTAGAAGTTTCTAGAGATTTAAGTATGCAGACTTCTGATGTCCTCATAGAATAATGAATGCCCTTAGCGAGCTGAAGAGACTCAAAAAAACAAAGTAAATAATCCAGTCACAAAATGGGCAGAAGAGCCAAAAAGAAACTTCTCCAAAGAGGAAACGCAAATGGCCAACAGGCATATGAAAAAATGTTCAACATCACTTGCAATCAGGGAAATGCAAATCAAAACTACCATGAGATACCATCTCACACCAGTGAGAATGGCATGTATTTAAAAAACTAGCAACAACAAATGTTGGCGAGGATGTGGAGAAAAAGGAACTCTCCTGCACTGCTGGTGGGAGTGCAAACTGGTCCAACCACTGTGGAGAGCTGTGTGGAGATTCCCCGACCTGCTAAAGATAGAGCTTCCATATGATCCAGCGATTCCACTCCTAGGTGTTTACCCAAAGGACACAGAAACATCAATTCCAAAGAGCACCTGCACCCCTATGTTTATAGCAGCACTGTTTACAATAGCTAAGCTTTGGAAACAGCCCAAATGCCCAAAAATAGATGACTGGATCAAGAAGATGTGGTACATATACACCATGGAATATTACTCAGCATTCAAAAAAGATAAACTCATGCAATTTGCAGCAACATGGATGGCGCTGGAAGGGATCATGCTCAGCGAAATAAGCCAGAAAGAAGACGAAAAGCACTGGAACATCCATATTTTCGATAGCACCCATAGTACACAAGTGTTCCCTTTATTGCACATCTTTGCCAACACTTGTTATTTCTTGTCTTTTTGAAAATAACCATTCTAACAGGTGTGAGGTGTTAATTTCATTGTAATTTTGATTTGTATTTCCCTGATGGTTAGTAAAGTTGAACATCTTTTTATGTAACTGTTGACCATCTGTGTGTCTTTGAAAAAACATCTCTTTATATCTTCTGCCATTTTAAAAATATTTAAGTAGTTCTTCTTGCTAGTGAGTTGAGCTCTTTATGTATTTTAGGTATTAACCCTTATGAGATAATAAAATTGGCAAATAATTTCTCCTATTCTGTGGGCTGTCTTTTCATTTTGCTGATATCCTTTGCTGTGCAGCTTTTGAGTTTGTTGTAGTCCCACGTTTATTTTTGCTTTTTTACTTTTGTTTTTGGTGTCAAATTAAAAAAGTAATTGCCAAGACAGGTATCAAAGAGCTTACCACTTACATTTCCTCTAGGCGTTCTATGGTTTCAGGTGTTACATTCAAGTCTTTTAGTTGATTTTGGTTTTTATGTATGGTATAAACAGTCATCCAGTTTCATCCTTTGATATGTGGTTGTCCAATTTTTTAGCATCATTTGTTCAAGAGACAGTCCTATATCCATTTGTATATTCTCGCCTCCTTTGTTGTAAATTAATTGAGCATATATGCACAGGTTTATTTCTGAGTTCTCTGTACCATTAAGCTATTGTCAATTTTTATGCTAGTATTATTTCTTCTTTTGATTACTGTAGCTTTGTAATGTAGTTTGAAATGAGGAAGCATAGTGTTTTCTGCTTTCTCAAGATTATTTGGGATATTTTGTGATTTGATACAAATTTTAGGGTTGTGTATTTTATTTCTGTGAAAAATCCAATGGCCAATCAGAAATAAAACACACAACCCTAAAATTTGTATCAAATCACAAAATATCCCAAATAATCTTGAGAAAGCAGAAAACACTAATCTTGAGAAAGCAGAAAACGTAATGCCAGGGATTGCATTACAATCTGTAGATCGCTTTGGCTAGTATGAACATTATAATACTATTAATTATTTTAATCCATGAGCATAATATCTTGTAATTTATTTGTTCTCTTCAATTTCTTTCCAAGTCACCTAGTTTTCATTGTCATTCACCTCTTTGGTTAAATTTATATTTTGATCTTTTATTCTTTTTGATGCAATTATAAATGAAATAATTTTCTGATAGTTTTTCTTTAGTATATAGAAACACAAATGATATTTGTATATTGTTTTTGTGTCCTGCAATTTCATTGAATTCATTTATTTCTGATTGTTTTGTGGTGGCATCTTTGGGGTTTTCTGTGTATAATAATATGTTTTTTTCTAATTTGGGTGCTTTTTATTTTACTTCCCTAATTGCTTTAGCTAGGATTATTGTACTACGTTGAATACAAGTGGTGAGAGCGGGCATCCTTGCCTTGTTCTTGGATTTTAGAGGAACAGTTTGATATTTTCACCACTGAAGTGTGATTTTAGCTGTGGGCTTGTCATATATGGTGTTGAGGTAATTTTCTCTGTGGCCACCTGGCTGTGTTTTAGCGTACGTGGCTGTGTATTGTGCCAGATGTTTTTTCTTTAGCTATTGATATGATCATGTGTTTCTTCATTTTGTTAATGGATTTTATAACAATGATTTGTAGATGCTGAACCATCTTTGCACTTCTGGGTAAATCCCAGTTGGTCATGAGTTATAATTGATCCTTTTAATATATTGTTGAATTTGATTTGTAAATATTTGTTGAGGATTTTTGCATCTGTATTCATCATCGACACTGATTCGTAATTTTCTTTGTTGTAGTGTACTTGTCTGGTTGTGTTTTCATGGTAAGCTGGCCTTAGGAGAGAAGTGTTTGGAAGGAGTCTCTCCTTTTCTATTTTTTGGAAGAGTTTGCAAAGGATGGTACTAATTTCTTTTTGAATGTTTGTTGACCAATGAAGCTGTCTGGTCCTGGACTTTTGTGAGGAGATTTTTTTAGATACTGGTGATCTGGAGTGAGGCAGAGGGAATGTATGAAGATACATTCAGTTCTCTGGAGAAGATTGTGGTCAGCTCATTGATGTGTGTAATTAGAAGTCTGTCCCAGGCCGCAGGTATGAAGACTGGATGTTTCTTCTGTGCCCCTGGGCAGTAAAGAGTTAAGAACTATTTTTCCATTATAATCCTGTTGGACTTGTAAGCTCCACTGGCCATAGTTGACCATCAAAGGGTGTCTCTGGATATGAGCTGCAAAAATCAGGGCCCCTAGTGTGTGCACAACCTCCAATTCTGGAGTGAGGCAGAGGAAGAATGCAAAGATGGTGCCCACTAGCGCTGCTTCTGGAAAGTATTTCAAAATTCCCTAGATGTGTGTTAAGTTAGATGCCTCCCCCTCAGGCTGAAACTTTGGAGATAAATAGGCTTCCTTTACAGAAAGATGGCACTTATCATTTGGCTGCCTATACAGGGTACCCTGGACTAAGTCCCTGTGATCTCTTTTAAGAATGGTTTTTCAGTTTTTTCACTGTAGCCTTCTGGGTCTTGTAGATGCAAGCCCCATCGGCTTTCAAAAAGAGATGTTTTAGGAGCTCATATCAGTTGTAGATCTTAAGAATTGGGGTGCCCAACAAGGGATTCAACACTTCACTCCTCAGGAAGCAGCTCAGGGTTCTAAGTTCCCTCCTGATTGCGAATGATGGTGCTTGGGTAGGGTTTTTGGCAAGATTGTCTCCTATATGTTCTGGTGTGGGTTTTTTCCTAGTTCGTCCAATGTGTAGGAGTAGCTCACCTTTTTTGAGCGTATCTTTCAGGAAACTGGTCTATATGTAGTTGTTGATTCAATGTGTGCTTGGAGGTGTGTTCAGGATCCTCCTACGCAGCCATTTTGAAGTGGAACCCTGTATATATTAATAATCTAAGATAGAACATGGTCACAAAATACTTTCCCCATGGGGTATCACAAGAACCAATATTTTATTTTTATTATTTTTTAAAGATTTATTTTTATTTATACAAGCACTGGGTACAGTCAGAAGCGCGGGAGGGTGAGAGAATTCACCAGAGCCAGAGCGGGGAGCAGAGCAGGCAGAAGGACTGAAGTACACTGCTGAGGGGAGCAGCAGGCGGCAGGAGAGGTCTGCGGGCCATGTGGGACCCTCCTCCAGTGGCCGGGGAGCAGCCGGGGATCGAACCGGCGCTGCAGAGGCTGTGGGCAGCTTCGCAACCCAGCGTTCAACCGCTGCGCCACTGGGGAGGCCCAAGAACCAATATTTTAAAAAATAACATAAATACAAGTTTCTGATGTGGTAAGCTGAACTAAGCTGGCTCCCAGAATTACCACTTCCTGGTATACACACACTTTCTGTCATCCAATCAAAAAAAAAATCTCAGTGCTGCTTTCAAGGGATCTGTATATGTTATTAAGTCCCAAATCATGTATTTTGAGAGATTATCTGGGTAGCTGACCTAATCAGGTAATCCTTTAAAAGAGAGTTAGCTCTTGTTGGCAAGAGATTCATAGTGAGGAAATTGTCAGGTGGGAGAATTTCATGGCTGGTTCTGAAGATAGGGGGTTGGGTATGGAGCCCAGATAGCAAGGAATGCAGGTGACTTTTAGGAATTCAGAGCTGCCCTCACCTGACTAAAGACATTTGTCCTATAACTGCAAGGAACTGAGTTCTGACACAAGTACTTGAGCTTGGAAAAGCATTCCACGCTTCCTATGAGGATGCAGTACAGTAGACATACCGATTTTAGCATTCTAAGGCTGTGCAGAGAACCCAGCCATACCGCTCCTAACCTTCTGAGACCTAACCTCTGAACTAGTGAAGTGTTTTAAGCCTTTAAGTTTGTACTCATTAAAGCAACAATAGACAACTCAAACAATTGATATTTTGCTTCATAAAATTGCAACTGTTATTTGTTAAATATTTATTGATGTTAGATCCACATTACACCAGCACAACAATCCAAAGTAGTAATATTTTTTTTATAAATACAACATGGAAGGTGGCAAAATAATGCTATTTAATCCCAAACCCAGCAAGTGAGCAAAAAGTCACATTCAGAAAAATTTGGCAAGTAAGATATGACGTAAGTCATAATTCTACAGTATAGATAGGTTCACGAGACTTTGCCTGCTATCTCACATTCTGTATTAAATGCACGGAAGTGTGGTAAAAGAAACCTGTACCACCCTGCATAGAACAGCTGCCACCCGGTGCGCAAGCCTATTCATTATTTAAAACTTGGTTGGTGTTCTGACAAAGAAGTAGAAAGCTGTACATGTGAAGCAGTAATAGGAAATATATAGAGTGGTACACAGATATAAAATCATTTAAAAATACTACGTATTGAATTGAATAACTGAGCTAAGAGTTCAATATTTTTATTATAAATAATGAAAGATATATGTGTTTTGCATAAGATAACTGTTTTCATAGCAAAGTACCATTAAAGCCTCATGTTTTATAATATTAGGCCAAATTTTTTCCTTTTAAAAATTATTGGTTCCGACTTAAAACCATCAAGTCTGGTCAGAATCAACTTAATCTAGCTGATGCAGAATCATATGCATTTAAAAACCAGTCTTTTGCTGATGCCTTTACAAATTACTTGGCACCCAAAGCCCCGTAAGGCAAGGTTTCATGATGGCAGGGAAGTGAACTAGTATTTTCCATTGACTTTATCTTGGTGTCATTGAAAAAAAAAATACATTATGGCACAAACCTGTTTTTGTTTCTCCTAAGTCTCCACTTCTCTTAACTAAATTAGATCCTATCAGGCGATTTCCCATTTATGCCAGTCTTGTAGTCTCAGTCCATTTTCAACTTGCTCTGCACATCTAAAATCTTCAACTAATACACAAACCTCAGACACACTGAAATTTCCATAGCACATACGCTCCAAACTTCCAGCTGACTCTACTTTCCCTGACTTTTGAATGGCAGTGTTTTTCACCGACATTTAGGTTAATTTTGAAGAAAACCAAAGATAAAGCTTGGACTTTACATTTCTCCTGTTCTTTCTGCTTCTGTCTAAATGAGTACAATACAAGTGTGCTGGCAGCATTTCCCTTCATTCTCTTCTCCCTCCAATCCACTGGTTCCTCCAAATACTATGCCTTGGTCATTTGGGTGGTCTGGATGCCTTTCCTGGAATGGACTATAATATATTTCTGCTTTATTCAGAATACTTTATATTACTCATACTTAAATTAGCCTTTCAATACGGTCTGTAAATAAGCTTCCTACCAAGGTAGCAAGAAAAAAATACTACACATTAAAAAAGTTTAAGAACTAAGATATTAACCTTGTTAGACAACTCAATATTCCTAAAATTTAAGGCAAGTAATTATTTTTTATGACTTAATATAAAACAATTTGCAAAGACAAGGCATTTCCTTGGATTTCTTTGTCATTTCTTCTTCTTATCCTTACATATTGCACTTGGTTCACTATACTTATCTGAATTCTCTACCACTTTAGAATCATCTTAGTATTATTTGTGGTACAGTTGCCTCTCATCACGCATTTCACACTGTCACAGTACGTAGCACCTATAGCTAGTGTTTAAAGGCATTTATGATAATACAAATTGTAGTTACCTTGAACAATTGATTTCCTTTAGTGTTTTGGCATTTCAGACCTTGAATCACAGCAATTCCAAAAGTTTTAAATTAGATGATAAATGTGAATTTTCTGTGCAATGTGTATATTTCTATTAGCATCGCCTACTTAAAATTGTTATATCAAGTAAGAAAAGTATTATTTTGGTGGTTTTTTATTTTTTATAATCAAAAGTATGTTTTTACCTTTTACATAATATAACAAAGGAATATATTGGTCAAGGCAATGGCTGTATTCAGTGTTTCAGCTTTTCACAAGAATGTTGGATTACAGGTCCTCGCTTTCTACCAAGCCGGTATTCAATGTCAAGTGAGATGGGTTGGCTTCAGGTTGAAACGCTGCTTTGATGTCTAGTCCCTGGTCTGAAAGTGCAGCATAGCGACTGGCTGAAGGCCGAACTTTTTTTGGCTTGGTGCTTTGTGGCTGCTGATGCCACTGGGCTACAAAAACAAAAAACAAAATTTTTTTTTTTTAAATCAAGATATAAGTGGAAAGCTCTTATATGTTTCAAGTAAATATAGAATGTCTTTTGATATAAACTGGGTACATATTCTTTGTGAGACTGAACACATTGATGGTAGCAATCCTAAAAAATCATTTTGCATTTACTCATGCTAACAGCTAGAGAACCAAGACATAGTTTATAGCAAATACTTACTTAGTGAAGCACAGGAATCATTTGAAATAGTTGCTAAATTTCCTAATTCGTACCTCCCCTTCTTAAAAAATTCTTTAAAGCTCAAAATGTATAAATCCCACAATAATTATAGTAGCTAGATAATGCAGGATGGATGGTTTTAACACCATTAGTTTAATGGAATTGGGCAGTAGGGAAGGTTGATGCCACTCACTTCCTGAAGCAGAACCTTACAATGAATTCCTTATTCAAGAAGTAAAAATTGAAATCAGTTAATTTTTTTCTAGTTTTCTTTATGTCAATAGTTCACGGGATTGTACTAGTTTATAAATTGGAATGATTTTCTTCAAATTTATGATGCATGTACACAAATATATATACACAAACACAAACGTATTGCTGAGCTGCTTAAGATAATATTAACAAGACAAGCACTAAGCCACAAAAGTAAGCATTCCAGGATCAGTGTGGTACGCACATTTAGAGGACATTAAGACTCTGATAGGGAGAAATGTTAAAAGGCAGTCATTTGCAGAACACAGAAACAAGAAAATGTGAAGAATGTGGTTATGCCTTTTTGCCTACTGTTAACTCCTAAGGATGCTTAAGTAAGGAAGCCACCACTGACTAGCCAACATGCATATTCTACTAGTAATGCAGAGTTTCTGAATAGATACTTGGGTATTTGTTCTCCTCGTGTAGTTCACTATTAATGATGAGAAACTATAAATAAAAAGAGAAAAAGCAATATGAATTTTTTGGCAAGTAAAACTATAGTTGTTTATAAGGCTACATGAAAGTAACATGTGATTTGCTGCCCAGATGTCTGATTTTTCATAATTTTAATGAATGTGATATGAAGTGGCACTCACTATAAACGTCCAGCCTGGCAGTACAGGACACAATCCCCGCTTCATTCTTGGCTGACACTGTATACCACCCTGCGTCGTCTTTTGTGGCTCCTTGAATGAGCAGGCAGATGTAGCCATAATTATCCTGGTGCATGCTGGAGAAAGGATAAAGTCATTAGGGCTCTAAATTTTTAAAAAGTGGCTTTGGACACGAAGCATCATTTTTAATTAGATCATTAGAAACAGAATTGTGCAAGTAGCAGATAATAGGGTCATACTTATTCTGGAGAGGCTGCAAGCTCCATTAAAGTTAATGGGAGAGAAGAGCAGACGTCAAGAGGTTGAATAAATCTGTGCACTTGATTTCTAGTTGAGGATCTGCTTTTACAAAAACCACAGAATAGTTTCTCTGTCATCACTGAAGCAAATGTGAATCCATCTTTTCTTTTAAAGGTATAAACACACACACAAAAATCACATTTAATCATAACTAAAGGGAAAGAGTGATTTTTGCCTTTGATCTCATCGAACAGCATGACCCTTACATTTTATATAGCATGTAAAAGTGTATCTTTTTAAACCTCTGAGGACGGAGCAGTTAGGGATTAGATTATGTCATTGTATATTCTTACCTCACTCGGTCAGTGTTGTGAGTGAGTGACTCATTTTCTTTCTTCCAGAAGATCTGTGGTGGTGGCACTCCTGAAACACGGCATTCCAGTCGCACTGGGTACCCATCAGCAACGCCTGTGTTTTGTAGTTTCTCCAGAAACACAGGTGGTTTGTGTGCTTCTTTAGCTAAGAAAACGAGATGAATTACCTATCAGTGAAACACAAAAGGAGCACTACAAAGAACACAGAAGTGTTTCGAAGTATTGCTTAAATAGATCCTTCATTTTATGGTGCCATTTTTCACTTCAGGTGGGAAGCGGCTAGTCCTCCCCAAATTATTCTTTTATCAAGAAGAGTTCCTTTGCTTTATTCTACTCATTTATCGCCTCAATTAATTTAAGCCCGACAAGCCCACACAGTGCACTGGCCATCTGCTCCACAGAATGCCTGTCTGACAGCCTGTGTGAGACTCGTAAGTCAATGCTGGCCTCTGGGATGGCTGTACTAATTATAATTCTGCTCCAAGTGCTCACAACTTTTACCAACCACTGCCACCTAGTGACTCTGAAGGGTAAAAATGTTTCTAGGAATTGTATGCACTTAAGAGTCTCTCCGAAATGTTT
This sequence comes from Talpa occidentalis, assembly GCF_014898055.3. Taxonomy (NCBI): domain Eukaryota; kingdom Metazoa; phylum Chordata; class Mammalia; order Eulipotyphla; family Talpidae; genus Talpa; species Talpa occidentalis. Next base: position 133,957,506 of record NW_023604295.1, on the reverse strand, counting down.
GCTAGGAAGATTCTGAAGATTGAAAATCTTGGCTTAAGTGACACATACCATATGATCTAAAGGGGGGAATGGAATCTAGAAGTTTTATAAACTAGGAAAGTACAGTCTATGCATTACAAATTTTAATTAGTCTTTGAAGGATGCTATAAAAAATACAACTTGGTTTAAAAGTATCAGAATTGTTAATTGCACTGGTTATTATCTAATGGGAAATTGTTTCTCTTGGATTTGGGGTGGAAACAACTGTAGTTATCTTTGGTTCTACCAGCTATGAATCTGAGGATGCGTGTCTTCCCTGCCCCCGAGTGTGTGGCAGATACATAAAAGCTAAGTAGTCAGGGAGAACCAGGTGAAGTTAAAAATTTTGTCTGAAATTTTCAAATATCTATAACCATCTACATAATTCAAGGTCTGAGAGTTATATTTTTATTGAACTTTTTACATGGTTATCTGACTTAGGCTATTTGGGGGAACAGAGCCTCTCTTTGTATTCTTTTTTTTTTAATGCATCATTTTTTTAATTTAAATTTTATTTTTATATTCCCCATACAATTACAACCCCCTTATTTTGACCCCAAGTATATGAAGTGATTTTTGCAAATCTGAGAAATAATCATGTTTTAAAGGAGATTGTCAGAATTTTTACTTACGCCTACCTCCTAAGAAGGGTAGACACATTTCTATGTCTGTGTTTTCTTTATCTAAGGGTGAAACTTCACATTATAATATTTTTATGAAACTTACCTAATTAAAGAAAATCTGAGTTTAATCGACTACTAGGCATAGATTGTTTAAATCTGCTGTAATTTCAAAATTTAAGATTCTAAAGAGTAGGTATATATGTAGAACTTTATGCATAAGCTCATTGTTACACATCAAGTTTGGTTCTTGGAGCCCATGCAGCTGCTGTTCTTTCCTGTGAAACACTGGGACCATCACACATATGAGAAGTATAAAGACCCAGAAAAGTGACTAAAATCCTTTTTTCTCTTGGTCAGGCTTGTAGGGAAAATGAACAAAAAGTAGCAATGGCTACCCTGAAGAAAAATTAGTTTCTAATGCACTCATAAGCCTTTTAACAAGTCCAAATAGGCTATTTTGATGGTACAATCTATTTTTCAGCAGTTAGACATATTTTCCATATGGGTCAATAATGCAGGATTAGTTTACATTCTTAACACAGATGAGCCTACCAGCAACCACGAGTTCTAGGCTGAAGGAGTTCTGTCCTGCCCGGTTGGTGGCTGTACACGTGTAGATGCCAGCATCTCGTGAGCTGACGGGCTCGATGATCAGAGAGTGTACCCCATTCTCACGCACCAGCATCTTGTGAGCACTGTCAGGCCGAATTGGCTTTCCATCCAGTTGCCAGCTTAGATCTGGGGTGGGTAACCCACTGACCTAAACCAGAAAGGAAATGATACAAATTTAATACAAATACAGAATGAAATTGTTCATAGCTAAGAAACCACATTAAATTCTTCCTCTGAAAGGATGACTTTTAGTATCAACTTATGTTACCTTTTTGCTTAGTACCTTTCAGTGACTTTCTGAACACCTTATATGTTTACTTCTATACATTTTTATACAGGGCAATGTAGGAAAAAGTGAAATAGGGATTAGAAGAATTTCTGTCATTGCCTTACCTCACTCAAGATTATAAAAACTACTGAGATGAATTCAGTACAGGGCTCTGAGCTTGTTGGAAAAAAGATGTCCAACCATAACAACAATAACAAGTACTCAGCTGGGACTGACGCACTGAAGCTGCTCATCAAAGAGTTGCCTTAGCTATGGAGACATGAGTTAATGCATCCATCAGCACACAGGGCTATTATTTTATAACCCTTGAAACTAAGTAACAAGAATACAAAATTACCCAGAAAGCCATCTGAACAAATTAGCATCACAATGGGAACATCATATAAGTCTTGAGCCCATGACAGTTTTGTTGACCAGAGATCAGATAAAAGCACATTTAATTGCTAATAACATGTTGTGCTGTGAAGGGTGGGGATGGTTACCATCTGTCAGCTCTTTACAGTTTTGCCCTTGATTTTGAATGGGGAGTAAAGTGCCATTTTAGAAAGGCCTTTTTACCCCCACTCCAAATTTATTAATGGGAAATTATATACAAAAAGAATGTCAGCTGCACAAAAACAATTCTTTTGAAGAACCAGCTCTACCAAAATCAGCTGGAGACCTGACAAATTCCATTCCTGCTGTGTGATATTTGTGGTGCTTAGAAGGTGCCATGCAGCAAAGGTCTAGTGAATATAAATGAAAAAAATTAAATGACTGGTTAAAAGGATAAAGAGCATTTGTACACAAACAGCCATAGCCGGGCAGCTTGACTTCTGAGAAGGTTCCATGTGCTCCCGTCTGTCTCTGTTATCCCTCAGCTCTTATAAGAGGTAGGGGACACTGGTCAGTCTCCAGGCCTTTCTCAAGGTTAGTAAATAGAGTCGCACTACTTGTTCCAAATTTACTAGCTTAGATCCCAGACATGCAGGGCCAGGCAATATTCAATAGGAGAGCTGTCCAAAGCACCGTGTATGCTTAACCCCTTAAATAGCAGTGGGCCTGTGCAGTTATTTATGTTAAGGTGAAGGAAAAAAACCCTAGCATTCCTGTTTGCTTAAGAAAGCCTGATCTCAGGAATTGATTATTTTAAGCAGGTGATAATTTTAACAGACTGTGATTTTAGTGGGCTGGGAAGGGAGGAGGGCAGGAGGAGACAGTGTACTAGAGCCGGAGTAGCACCAAGTCAAGGGTAGCCTATGTCTAGGAGTGTACCTCAGAATTAAATTTGGGGTGGGGGCTACTTTGGTAGTGAAAACCTTGCTGTTACTATGGCCATGGCTTCTCATGATTCTTGTTCCTTTTAAAGCTTATAGTGCCTCCCTTCCACCTCCCCCAAGCTGATAACCTTCACTTGTTCATGTGACAAGATTTTCTACATGTTACTTATCCAGGTCACATCATATTACTGTGAAATCAAAAAGCAGGGATTACTTTTTGTTTCTAGTATTTTTTAAAAAGTTAAATACAAAAGTATTTTTACTTTGGTTATGTTGCTGTTCAGTGAAATAATGATTTCTTAAATATAATCAGAATTAGAGCTGATAATATGGTGACTCCCCATTATATGGTCATGTAGAATCATTCCTTTCTGTGATTTTTTAGTAGCTCTCAGATTTCATATGGTTTTATATGATTTTAAAGTACATTTTATAGACAAACTATTTCTTCTTACACAAAAAAATTAATCCTTTGGTATCTTCTAATTATCCATCTAAAATGAAATTTCCTGCTCTTGAATCAGATGTCATTTTACAGATGGTCTATATCACTAATTATAGGCTAAAAATACATACACTGAAAATTTATATTGTAAAAATAAGAATGCTGGATTAGGTAAGATTTTTTTATACATTTCTACAAGTCCAGATGGACATTTTGAAAAAACATAATGCTCAGATCTTTGTGTTTTGCAATCCCAGAGAGAACCAGCAGAGGGCGCCCGCACAATTATTAAAGACCTTACTAATTTAAGAGCTAAATTTTAAATCATTAGAAAATTTCTAAGCAGTGGATCTTAAACATTTTTTGGCCTTAAGTTCCTTAGAGAAATTGCTGAAAGCTAGATCACACACAATTCTGTGAAAATTCTGAGTTCACATATCTATTTAAACCTTCTACCCAAGGACCAAGGCTTAAGCAATCTTGCTATAAAGCTGGTGCATTAAGGTTGACAGTCCACCTTCTCTTAGAAAATGGGAGAAATAAGAGTCACGAGTGGATACATGCACACAAAAGTGGTATAAAAAGGAATGAAGATCAACTAAGTGATGATTAGGATATTTGATATTTAGCACATTTACTATTTCAGCAAACTGGAAAACTTAAAACTGCTCAGTGACTTTCTGGAGTGTGGTATAGAGTTAAATCCAGTATATTTCATGCATCTTTCTCCTAAGCTGAAGACATTTAAAGATACAGACTTTACATAAGTTCCCCAAAATAACTAAAGAAAAATGATTGATGAGGGGAAAAGGGAAGCAAAAGATGTGCAGGAAAAGAGCAAACTCTTACTTTGCAGTCCATTCTGCAGAGTTTTCCTTCTTGAACAGTCAGATCTCCAGGAGCCTGCAAGAAGTGAGGTCTGAAGAATCGCTCCTGGATTGGTTCATTTTCATCTGTACTGTCCCTTGATCTGGAACGAGGTCTTAAAACAAGATAATAATGATTTCTAGTAGTTATTTTTAAGGCTTTTAGTCATCTTTTTAAAAATAATGAGATAAAAATAATTTTTTTATCTGCTTCCTACCCCAAGATTTATACATTAAAAAAACTCAGAAGGGCAAATCTTTTTTCATTTGGAGTTTTATTATAAATTTAACAGTATGCTAACTGCAGATCCTACATAAATCTGCTGTTCTAATACTTAAAGCTAGCATATACCATCAAAGGGAAAAATGGGAAGAAAACGAGGGACTCTATACTAACTTATTTTTTCCTAAATATTTTCAAAGCTATATGAGAAGCAGCTGTAGCTCATTTATTGCCAAATCTTTTCCAACAGACTTTTTTAATAGAAATTACTGTAGCTTTCCACACTGATTTTAAATTTGTAGAAAATGCAAAGTTCTTATTATTTTGTAAAATTTAGTATCTTTCATCAAAATCCCTTTTTATGTTAACCAGGAAAATAAATGACATTTTTAAGGTAGGCTTTCTATTGCATCATTTATCCCTGTACCTAAAGACATTATTTCTTGCTTTATAATAAAATTGTGCAAAACTGCTAGGTTTTGTGCATCTCTGTTGCTTTTAAATATGCTACTAGAGGCGCCTTTAAGAGAAATACAATTTAAAGTAACCTCAGAGAAGATTGTCAGCAGTCACTATACAAGTTTAAAAACACACAACTATATATTGTGTTCATAGCATAGATCCAGACCTGGGCTCCTGTGTATAGATCGGCACTGTAAACAAACTGGAATTCTACCTGCATGTGCTCAGGTGCTAGGATTGTTGGTGAACAAAGGGCTCTGTGGATCCAGTCGCATGAGGAGGTGTAGACACACTGCTTGTTAGGCACTTACATGTTTTTACCTGCCTATATCCTGTGAACTTAGTATGCGTGCTCTTCACTAAAGGTGCTGCAGAGGCGTTTGCACCTGCTGTTTTTAGTCAGGGCTATTGAAGCACGCTCTGTAAAATATCTAAATAGGAACCTTCAAATGACAGGCTGGTTGATTTGCTGTATTCTTTAAGTTCAAATGTGTTACTAAGAAGTAATATCCTTTGCTGTCCACCATTATTCAGTCAGCATCCTTGCATAAACACAGGGCTACTAAGAATGGAAAAGCACTGTTTATTAGCAGATTTTTGTTGCGCCTTTAAAATAACAAATCTTGCCTACAAGATATATCATCTAAATGAACTGTTTTGAACTAAGTGACTGCAAATTGAACATGAGCACACTAAATGATTTTTAAGAAATCTAGTAGCAGTAGTTTACAATGGTCAGTCCACACACCTGTTAGTTACAGAAGTTTGGTTTGAAACACTGGGTTACCAAGGATGAGTATATCCTTATGTGCCTGCCCCTGAATGTGCTCAGTCTTTATATTTTTCACACAGAAATTGGGCCCTATTTAACAAATTAGTGGTGGTATCTCTGGATGGCCTTAGCACACATTACCAAATGGCATTCCCTTCCCTTTTCTTAACTGCAGAGAAACCTTACATCATACACACTTTAAGAGAGTGTTCACATTCTGCCTTCTGATAATTTTCACTTTCATAGTCATACTATGATTCTAAGACTGTTGAATCTATCCTAATAAAATAACACCTACGGGAAGGAGCATCTGAAATACCTTCTGACATGAGGATGGCCTGAAGGAGAGCGGGGACTGCGACCTCTTTGGTTGACAGCCTGTACCATTAGACGTCCAGTACAACTGATGCGGCCCTGTCAGAGACATTAAGAAAATAAATTATTTGCTATGCAAAACAATTAGCCATTAAGCACTATCATGCCTATTGTCCCGTTGTCCATAAGACATTATTTCATTTCGTTACGTGCCAAAAAGTAATGACAACAACTCCTCTCAGGAATGTATTTTCCCTGGGATAAACTCTGAAGAAATCAAGTGCCAGGGTCTTTCTTTGAACTGTTACATATGCTCTTTACTGTTTCATTGTGAATGGTATTTAAAACAACAACCCTTATCTACTAACTAAGGTCCCTCTAACACAACAGGCTGAGTTGTAAAATATAGCTGGAGGATATCAATGTTCTGTGATTAAATCATGAATTCTATTTTCATGGTCAAATTCTAACTGAATGATTTTAGTAATGTATTTAACGAATGTTAATGGTATACCTTCCAAAAAGATGGTATCATGCTAAAAGTATTATGTAAGAAGTATGTAGGGGTGACAATAGGAACACATGGTCTGAAGAACAGGAAATGAACATGTTTGAGATTTAAAAACCAGAGCCAGTTAAAAAACCTAATATAAATGGGTCATATGATGAAGGCCTATGTAATGAAAAGCTGTATTGTAACAGAAGTAATAGACAATGCAGATGGCATGGGGAAGTCACCCATTGTTATTCTGGCTTTTTATATTAGCCTGTTAATTTTTTCATCGTTGTTATTAGCAGAGTAGCAAAATAGGTGATTTCTTCTCTACCTTCTCATTTCCCAGGAGAATGTGTAGCTGTTTAAATACTGCCATACATTGGAAATACTGCCTAAAAAAACCTAATGTATACACCTTGAAAAATATTGCTGAAAATGCTAACCATGTTCTGAGCCCATAGCAAGTTGTAATCTTTGTTAGTGGAGGCTCTTGCTTCCCTGTTGATGGCAGCTGACTGACCAGGGTGATGGTTGCTAAATGTTGGGCTGGTTGTGACAATTTCTTAAACTAGGTAACAATGAAGTTTGCTACACTGATTCTTCAGAAAAGACTTCTCTGTAGCAAGTTAATGGTATACCATCCAAAAAGATGGTGATGCTTTTTGACCGCACAGAACTTCCTTTAAACTACCATTTTCTCAATTAAGTTTATGTAATACTCTAAATACTCTGTAGTCATTTCAACAATGTTTACGACATCTTTACCAGGAATAGGTTTCATCTCAAGAAACTACTTTCCTTTGGTTCAGATTTAATCATGAGATTGCAACAGTTTGTCTACAGACAGATCACCCTGATGGTGCCCAATCAGGTCTGACTTCCAAAGCTTAGCAGGTTAGTACTTGGGAGATAGCAACAATTCAACCACATCTTCAGTTGCTCCCTCTAAAGTCATCCATGATGGTTGGCGTCAACTTCTTCAAAACTCCTGGTAATGTAGGTATTTTGATCTCCCCCCATGATTCACAAATGTTCTTAATGGCATATTGAATGGTGAATCCCTTTCCAAAAGGTTTCAGTTGATTTTGCCCAGACCCATCAGAGGAATCACTATTTATGGAAGCTATAGCTTTATGAAATATATTTCTTAAATAATAAGATGTGAAAATAGAAAGCACTCTTTGATCACATGGGCTACAAAATGGATGCTGCGTTAGCAGGCATGAAAACAAAATGGATCTCCTTGTACATCTCCATCTGAGCTCTTGGGTGATCAGGTGCCCTTTCAGTGAGCAGAAGGGTCTCAACAGTGGCCCAAAATAGCCAGTAAGCCATGTTGTAACAGATATGCTGTCATTCAGGCTTTGTGGTTCCATTCTTACAGAGAAGGCACAGTAGATTTCTGTAACTCTTAAGGGCCCTAAGATTGTCAGAATGGTGAATGAGCATTGGATTCAACTTAAAGAGAGTCAACCTGTTCTTTAAAGTTTAAAGTTGGCACTGACTTCACCCCTTTACCTATCAAAGTCCTATATGGCATCTTTTTCCAAGAGAAGGCTGCTTTATCTATATTGAATATTGTTTAATTTAGCCACTTTCATCCATGATTTTAATCAGATATGGATTGCTTGCTATAGTTTTAGATCAGAACTTGCTGCCTCACCTTGCACCTGTATATTATGGAGATGACTTCTTTATTTAAACCTCATGAACTGACCTCTCATAGCTTCAGCTTTTCTTCTGCAGCTTCCACAACCCCGGATAATTGAAAAGAGTCAGGGCTTTGCTCTGGATTAGGATTTCGCTTGAGGGCTGGTTTGAGTTTCTATCCAGGCCACTAAAATTTTCTTCACACGAGCAGTAGGCTGCTTTGTGTTCTCATCACTCACATTTTGACTGGAGTAGCACTTGTAACTTCAAGAACTTTTGCGTTCACAACTTGGCATAACTGGTATAAGAGGCCCAGCTTTCAGTCTTTGTTAGCTTTCAATATGCCTTCTTGCTAAGCTTAATCATTTCTGGCTTTTGCTATAAAGTAAGATGCACTACTCTCTTACTTGAGCTCTTAAGGGGCCATGGTAAAGTTATTAAGTGGCTTAATTTCAAAATTGCTGTGTCTCAGGGACTATAGAGGCCTAAAGAAAGGGGGAGATCATTATCAATTAAATTTGCCATCTTATCTGGGCGTGGTTGTAGTGCCCCAAAATAAAACAGTAACATCAAAAATCACTGGTCACAATCACCACAACAGAAATGATTATAATAATTAAAAATGTTAAAGTATTATGAAAATTACAAAAATGTGACAATGAGCAACTGCTGTTTGAGAAATGGCACCAATAGACTTGATGGACATAGGGTTGCCACAGACCTTCAACTTGTAAAAAATGCAGCATCCGTGGTGCAGAACAAAGTGTAATGAAACCAGGTATTATACCTGTACTTCTAAATTCTGATGGTCAAAAGGGAACAGGAAGATTAAAGATAAATCTGCTTCTCATTTTTAATGAATAGACTTAGTGAATTCTCGCTCAGATTTGATGAGCAGCCCTTAGGTACACTTACAGTTGAAGTAAAGTTTATCATTAACGCCCATTTTCATTCTAAATTTCATTCTAAATTCATAGGTAACAGAAGCTTTCTGTGTGTTTTGAAGAACTGCTTTCTGAAGTCCAGCTGAGCCAAGTAGGCTGATGGAGGGGACACAGAGAACACTTTACAGCAGAACTCAGAGAAGGACAGAAGCTCAGTCAGTAGGGCTCCCCAGCTCTCCCCAGAGCCTGGCCTTCTTTGGGCAAAGGCACACAGGAAAATAATACAGACAGGAGGAGAATTAGGAATTGACAAATTCAAGTAGTCTTTTACCACCAGCTATGTAACTTCTTTTAGCATTCACAATATTTGCTATTGAGGTCATGCTAAAAATCGCCTTTCCTGAAACTTTGCAAGGAGATAAGAGATATAAAACTATGAGGGAGAATTATTATTTTTATACAAGAGCTGGGGTACAGGCCAGACGCACAGGACGGTGAGAGGATTCACCAGAGACACAGCAGGGAGCAGAACAGGCAGACAACTGAAATATACTGCTGAAAGGAGCAGTGGGCACGACAGGAGAGGTGTGTGTGCCATGCGGGATTCTCGCCAGCAGGCTGGGATCGAACCTTACTGCAGAGGCAGCGGACAGCTTCACAGTGCTGTGCTCAACCCGCTGGGCCACAGGGGAGGCCCTGAGGGAGAAATATTCTTAGATTAATTTTATCTGACATTCAGGTCACATGATGTAAATTCTATTATACTGAACCTTTGACAAACACTTGTAATTTCTTAAAGTAGCTTGAAATCTGAAAATTCATTTTGTCTAGCCCCTCCAAATCTGTACCTGCTATAAAAAATCTAGATGTGACTTGCTTAGAAGCCCCCCATTATAAATTACCCAGTTGATGCATCTTAGTAGATGCTTTAACAAATGAACATATAAGAGCCACAATTCTTTCTGCAGCTTGAAGACAAGGAATTGTTTGTTTTATTTTACATAAACAACTTCAATTGTACTGATAAGGAATATGGCTTCCTGACTATTTCTTTTGCTGCTTCAGCAGAGTTTTTACTTTTGGTTGCACTGAAATATATTTTTTACACAATTTTCCTTGTAATAGAAAATCTAAAGGCTTCACAAAGAAAATTAACTGGTCATTTATACAGTTAGAAAAAAATAAAACTTAAATTTAACCTTTAACCTTGAATTTGGGTAAATATCAATTGGTTGCTAAAAAAATTCCTCTAACCTGGATTTGAGTTTTGACTGAAACCCTGGTTAAATCCCAGAATTTATTTAAGCCTTTGTTTCTTCTTCTTTAAAAACTGGGGTGCTATATTTAGCTCACAAGGATGTTGTAAAGAAATGTCAGGTAAGTTTATAAAGATCAAATGGTACTTGATGTTGTACATTAAGTCCTCATTACTCCTCCATGTTACTATGGGCCTGTCAAGTTATATGTGCATGGATATGCATTAAGATGATTTCTAGGAACCCCAGGAGCTTGCTGACTTCAAGTGAACATAACTTTGAGGTAAGCTTTTGCTTCCTTTTTTGATTCCGTCAAATAACCAATGCCCCCCACATCCCTAGTGCTGTTAATGCTGGAACACCTTTGTATGCCACTCCTGAGCTCTGGCGTCAGTCTGGGTCTATAAACCATTTCTGTCACTTACAGTTGTGACTTTAGGCAATAACAACCTCCTACATCTGTAAAACAGGCCTATATAATTAATGCCACATGGGTTCTTATATGATGCATCGCTTAGAAATGTTTTGTTAAACAACATTTTCCCCCCATAAACTTTTTTTTTTTTTTAATATTAGGATGCAATCTGCACCAAAGGAAAAAGAAAATATCCTTAGCAAGGAGGCAGAATATATGGAGATCACTCTTTAATTTATGCTAGTGCTTGAAAGGTGTCACATGCATGGGTATATTTAATGGGTTTATGTCATGGCTGCAGTTGAGGTTAACATGTAAGATACACCACTCAGTTCTTAACAACATGACTATCTGTAGACTAAGCCCTGGTTCCTCTTGACTTATCCAATAAAAAGGTAAACAGGTTGGCATACTATTCTGTAAAGATTACACATTTCTATGGTTTTCGCTGTTATTCCTTAGAATTATGTACATAAATATTGCCACAGGGTATTTACTACCTAAATTTAAGAAAAAGGAAAGTTACCACTGTCACCTTTTAATTCCTACACCATCCTTCACTTCTGAACATAAAGGGAAAAAGCATGGTCTTTAGGAGGCAGAATTATTAGTTTGATAATAAAGCATTATTGGCTAAATGTTACTAACTAACCAGCAAGTGATCAGGAACATTTAGAAGGCATCCAAATGAACTAGTTGTATAATTTTGATTTTACTTGGGAAAAAAATCCAGAAATCAGTGAAGGATTTTTGAAAAGATGCTTCCAGTGTGCACAAGTAAAAGTTCAAGGTTTTAAGTTTGAACCTTTGAGAAAGATACAGAATTAGTATCAATAATTCTAATCATACTAATGTGCCAATTAACTGTGGTAATCACAATAGTTAACAGGCTCTGATGCACATCAATGCTGCAGCTTTTATTAACATTCTCATTTCTATCTGCTTTATTGTTAACACAAAGTAATAATGGAAGTGAATGTTTAAAGTGAAGCTTGAAATGAGCCAAGAAATCTTACAATGGTACGACAAAACACAGTCAATAAACTAGCTTTTTAAATTTAACTCAGCTGTGTGTAACTTCCCTCTTCCAAACAAATCCACAGAGTTTAAAGCTGTAGGAACCAGTAATAAGTGATTCTGCACTAACATCCAGCTTGTGAGAATATCTGATGTCTCATGCAAGGCCAACTATTTATATAATACCGAAATAACATTTATATTTCCTCGTTTATGAAATTTAACTTGCGGCACACACAGCTTTACAAAAGCTCGCCACTTGTATATATTCTGCAATTTGAGGAAACCAACTGCAAACAGCCATTCTGCAATCCAAGTGCAACACCGAGTACCTTAGCAACACGCAAAACAAAGTAAAACACTCCTGGTTAGATTCAGTTGTGTCGTAAAGATAGGATTCGAGTCTAAACCTCTATTTGTGATCCTCGTTCTGGCGTTTGTTTGGTGCAAGGCTGCACCCACGCTCATCTCAGCCCTGTGTGGCTGCTGCGGCCTCACGCTCCACCTGAGCGGCACACGCTGAGGACGGTGCACTGCCCGGTGTGCGCTGGGAGCTGTGTGTCCATCCCAAGCCGAATCTGGACGCGCTCACGCTATCCAGCGTGTTCTCTTATTCCCAGAAGATCAAGCCAGGTGGAAAAGTATTCTGTAATATACTCTGCTGAACTTTAGTGTTTTCATCTTTCCTTGCTTCTCACCCTTCTCGTGGCCACTTGCTGTAATTATTTTCCACTGCTCAGCAAGTCTCTGCCGTCTGTGTTTCATTACTGAACTCATTTTTCCACTCAAGCCCTTTCTTCTCTCGGTCATTTCACATCTTACGTAGGCTAGAGTGTACCAGAAAAAAATAGATGTAGCTGTTTCTCTTTCAAGCCCAAATACTTTTTAAAATGTGGAAAAAAATCAAAGGCAACCAAAGGGCATCAAGGAAAACGTCAGTTTTCTGTTGACTACACATTATGCTTCTGGGATTAATCTTGAAATTTAAGCTTTTACATTTGACATATTTTTCAGTGCTGGCTTGCTCTTTTAGATCATGTTTTAATTCACAAATTACGAAAATGGCAAATACTTCTGGGGACGACAACAAACTTTATAAAGTGGAGGTTGGGACAGTGTTAAGCATGGTGTTCCTATAGCCAGACATGGAAACTTATGCTAAAGATTAGGTACAAAAATCCCCTGCCACTTTAAATACCATTTTGTTCCTGATAGGTAATGAAATTTTGCTGCTGAATATCCCAGAATTGAAAAGGAGTTTTACTGTTGAAATTAAAATCAACCAGGCAATATACTCAGAAACTTGGAGCAGCAACTACTACAAGTGCTGAAAATATCAAAATTGTCTCACAACTATTTCAAGTTTGAGGCCCAAATACCCATTTTTAGGGTTTCCTGTTTCTCTTCTGAACTTTCCCTCCCAAGCCTGCCTTGGTCATTTAGATAGAAAAGGAGACTTCAGTTCTACACTTTTTTAAAAAAAGATTTTTATGCATACAAGAGCTGGGGTACAGGCCAGAGGTGTGTGTGTACAGGTGGGGTGGTGGTGAGAGGATTCACCACAGACAGAGTGGGGAGCAGAACAGGCAGATGGACTGAAATACACTGCTGAGGGGAGCTGCGGGCGAGTCAGGAGAGGTCTGCTGTGCCATGTGGGTAGCTCCCTGGCCGGGGATTGAACTTGTGTTGCAGTGACTGCGGACAGCTTCATAGGTTGCATCTTAACCCCCTGTGCCACCAGGGAGACCCTACACTCTTTAATTAAAATATTTGGTGGAGCTAACCCTGAGAGACAGGTGGAATTGTAGGTGATAAGAACTGCTTAGGTTCCTGTCTCCTGAGGTTCTTTGAATCTCTCCTTCCCACTGAGATGTCAGCTGTCATGTTACTGTTGGCTGCATCACAGGGGATGGGATATTCTGTTAGAAGGGCTAGGCTTTCAGCTACCTGATGTTTCCTTTCAAAGGCAAAGAACCAGAGGGGCTTAACCAAGATTTGATAAAGCGCGAGAATTCACTGGTGCTGGCATGAAGGCAGCGGCCACTCTGCATGTGCTGGGGGCAGCTCCCCAAGCTGGATGTGTGGAGTGTGCCTTCCTCACAATTCCCCCACCCAAGCCCACAGCTGTGGCACAGCCACACTCTTCCCATGAGAATGGGAAAAAGGAAAAGCCAGGAAGTCAGAAAACCACCCACCAGCAACATGCTGGGCACAAATTCCATCCCAAACTGACTTGCTTACTCTCCTACAGTATTGTGGGAGCAGCATACCTAAAAGCAGACTGATCCTTTCATATTCTGATCCACAGGCTTCTGCCAGCTCTTGGGCTATGTTCTAAGACAGGGTGTTGGTGGTACAATGGGTTAAGACACAACCTATGAAGCTGTCCGCAGCCTCTGCAGCACAAGTTCAATCCCTGGCCAGGGAGCTACCCACAAGGCACAGCAGACCTCTCCTGTCTCCCCGCTGCTCCCCTTAGCAGTGTATTTCAGTCAGTCTGCCTGTTCTGTTCCCCTATCTGTCTCTGGTAAATCCTCTCACCCCCACACCTCTGGCCTGTAACCCAGCTCTTGTATGCATAAATATATAAACCTTAAAAAAAAATAATGACAATAACTAGCATTTATTGAGAGCATATTTACTATGTGCCAGGTAAACTGAAAGCTTTATAGGCATTATTTAAATCCACATTATTTTCATTTCATAGAAGAAACAGGCACAGGGAGGTTAAGTAACTTGTAAAAGTCCCATAGATCTAGCGGCAGAGCTAGAACTCCAACTCAATTCTTACTGATGCCACAGTTCTTAACCCCTGAACTACACCACGGAGGCTTTTTAGTGTCAGCAAGATTGCGCTATTCTGTTCTTTGTTGTTCTACAAAATTGCTTACTCCAATAACAGTTTAAAACATTTGCTAGGAAAAATGCCCTGAAATTAATAGCAGGACCCCAGTACAAGCAAGTGGTTAAGGAACATAGTTATATCTATCTCTGTACTATATCCCAGCCTTAGTGTAAAGAGGAATAAAAGGCCCAACATGAAGAAAAGTTTGGGATTTCGTAATAATTTTCCACCTTATTAATAGGTGGTAAACTAAAAACACAGTAAGGGGAAAAAAGCAACCATATCTGTTCTCTTAAACACATCAAACACAAATACAAATAGTATTAACATGTAACTTTTTAGAAAAGGTTGTGATTTTGCTATTTTTCAGGGTGACTGCTATGTATGTATTCACTGACCAGAAAAATCAGAACCTCAAGATGGTGCATTAAAATGGAAACGTATGCTGACAGTGAAGAGGTTGCTGTGCGCTCACTTGTGGATAATTTGACTGTTCTAATTTAATATTACTGCAGAAATATAGCTATGAGTGTAACATTAAGATAGGATAAATATTGTACAAACTTTTAGAAGTTTATAAACCTTGCTAGAATTGTTTATCTTCTAACACTTAATGTTGCCTTCAAAAGAAATAATGAAATAAGGAATTTGATATAAGATATAAAAGATGACTTCTGGACAATCATCATTTAGTTATATAATAAAATTGTTAATTTTAGCTTTTTAAAAGAATGTTATTTACTTGCCTTTTCCAGACTTGGTAACATTCACCTGTCACACACTGAGTTCTTAGGGTTAAAAAAAAAAATCACTTCTTAAGTTTTGTGTCCTCCATACCCAGCATAGTATGTAAATTATATACAAGATTATAAAGTCCTCTTTTGACTTTTTCTACTACAGCATGAGTATGCCACTCACTATCCTTTCCTCCTTTTTTGCCTTCAAAAAGCTTAATCCTATCTGAAATTATTTATGTATTTGTTTGCTGGCTTATTTTCTATCCAGGATTAGTCCTTATCCACCACTGCAGCCTGATCACCCCTTAAAATCTGTACACGAAGCCCTCAATACTATTTGTGAAGAAAGTGCACCTCTGCACCAGAAAGTATTCTTGCACAAAATATCTGATGGAATTAATATATACTCACGAAACAAAGAATTTCTCTCTCCTCTGAAACCAGGTGGTTGTAGAATTTGGAAAGAGAGTTTCATGCCAAAGGGGTATGACCTACCTTTTAATGAAATGGTTCCTCTGTCTAAATAATTGCCTATAAGCACTAAACTCTAGATCTGAGCCCAGATCTATATCCTTCCTTACCTGAGGGTTTGCAGCCATAATTGTGTAATTCCCATCATCATCTAGGGTAGAGGCCGAGGCATGGAGAGAGCAGGTCCCATCAAGATCTTTTTGAATGATGTAGTGATCATTCTTTGGAGAGATCTGTTTCCCATCCTTAAACCAATAGATCTGTGAACGGAAACACATTAAAGATTAAGAGTGGGTGCAGTCCTACTCTATCTGGGGACTGATAAATAACACCGGTGTGATCTGCACAGCTGGTCAGAGATTTCATGTTAAAAAAAAAAATACCAGAATGGGAAATTGTTTTTTGAGTGAAAAAGTAGGCAACAAGTTTAATTCTATTTTAATTTTAAAAATATATGTATGAGTAGACATTTACATTCATATGCTATTTATATAAAGGGCTATTTATATGAAGGGCTCTATATCAAAAGTTGATAGTGACTTTTTCTGAGGTAACATTACAGGCATTTTTCTTTTTGCTTTTTTCAACTTTCAAATGTACTGATACTTCACATATACTACTTGTACAGTGAAGTTTAAAAGGTTGTCTTAGAGAATAAAAACAAACTCCAAACTGTCATTATTCCGGGGCCTCCCCGGTGGCGCAGCGGTTGAGCCCTGGGTTGCGAAGCTGCCCGCAGCCTTTGCAGCTCAGGTTTGATCCCCGGCTGCTCCCCGCCCACCGGAGGAGGGTCCCACATGGCACGCAGACTTCTCCTGCCACCCGCTGCTCCCCTCAACAGTGTGCTTCGGTCCTTCTGCCTGCTCTGCTCCCCGCTCTGGCCCTGGTGAATTCTCTCACCCTCCGGTGCTTCTGACTGTGCCCAGTGCTTGTATAAATAAATAAATCAATCTTTAAAAAAACCAAAAAACCAAAAAAACCCCTGTCATTATTCCGCTGAAATATATTAGACAAGTAGAACAGAGTGGCGATTACTGGGGCATTGGTGGTGGGCATGGTGTGGAAATTCAATTGTAGAAGCTTAAAAGCTTAAACTTACAATCCCCAAAGATACAATGACGTAAACCAACTACCTCAATAAACATAATTTGAAAAAGAAAAACTGAACTAGAAATAGAATGTATTTTTTTAAAACACAGGGAATATTCCAAGCTGTAATCATCCTAACATAATTTATGTAACATACAGAAGAAATTATTCTTCAGTAGACCAGGGAGAGAAGAAAAAGTATGGCAGTGAGGAAAGGAGGAAGGATGAAAGAATAAAACCTCATAATAAAAATATCTAAAAATAAACTGAGCCTCTTGAGCTGTGAAACAATTAAATTTGCCCTAGAAAAAGCAGAGTTATGTTAAAGACAACAGCCCATCTTTGAAGTGAACAGTGTTCTTTAGGAACAGGAATCGTTTCGCAAATCTTGACTCATGTTTAAACATCTGGGTATCCCTGTGGCTATTTTGGAGTTCAATATATAATTTCCTGAGTGTCATTCATAAGCTGCAAAGTTATTTGTAATACATTGGATGTCATCTTTGTGAATACACAACAGTTACCCGAGTGATGCCAAGAATAGGACAAGGAAGTTGTCTCTAACAATTTAAAGTCTCATTAGTGGATTTGGGTTTGAGAATTTAAGGCTCATTTCTTTGCCCTGTCCTTCTGGCTATGGGTTGAAATTTGGTTTTAGGGAAAGAAGGTGATGGTAAAATTTACCTTACGGTGAGAACAAAACAACGCGTGCAGCAACGGCATGGCCAAGTGCACGTCTGCTGTGTCATCATAGCACTTACCCCTCCAGCTCCTGCTTCTCATTTCTGCTCTTTCACACCACTGCTAAGCTTGTAATTTCAGTGACTGCTTTTTTTATTTCTATGTGCTGATTTTACAAACTTGTGTTGCCGGGTGCTGTCCTGTTCTTTAAGTTTCTATTCCCTTTACAACGGTTCCAATCATTTCAAACACGTCTCCTTGAAAATACTGTGCAATACTTGGGCTTCTATTTTCCTGTCTTTTTGTGCTATTGACTCCCCTCGTTGTTTATTTCCTCATATGGTTTGTAAGTTTTTACTGTGACCTCACATTTCCTCACTCTACCCTGAGAAGTCTGATACACCCCACAGTGTGAAGATGTCCCACAGGGCCGTGTTTTGCTTTCTGCCAGAACACTAAGCATTTAATCATCCTGCATGAAATTTCGCATTAATTTTTCAGCTCTTGACTTCCTATTGCATGATAATGTAAATCTGGAGTTCCAGTTCCTCGTGGGGGTGTGCCTTTTTCATTTTGCCCTCTCTATTCTAGGGAAAGTGCAATCCTGTTTATTATTTTGCTGGGCTAGGGAGCAGTCATTCTAGTCTCCCTTTAAAAACAGGGCAACACTTTATCTAGCATTTCCACATGTCTGCAGGGAAAGGGCTGCCAGCCAGGTCGGCCTAGGGCTCCTGCATATGAGAAGTTTCTTTGATTATCCTCTTTTAAAAGTATTCCTCTCCCCCCACCCCTTGTAAATATAGGAAGTCTTGGCTTTATAGATTAAAGATCTGAAGGCTTATTATCAGTGGTAGGCATTCCTTCTCTGTGTGGTACAGAACATAGGGTACATGGTCAAGCCTGGCCACCTACCAGCTTTCTGACCTTCAGAAAATTCATTGACCTCACCGAGCTCATTTTAGTCATTTATAATTTGGGAGCAACAATGGCAATATCAGGAGTAAATGATGTAGGTGTAGGAAGCATTCCTTGTTAATTATTTCGTTATTATTATTCTACTCTACTCTTCAAACCCAAACTCTGCTGCTCTTCTACCTTGCTTTGTTTTCTAATGCCTCCTGAAGATGGCCCTGAACTTAAGAGTGTTTCAAACATTTTACATGATGGGTATTGAGAAAGTTTGTATTTCTTCCTCCTCCCAGACACAGAATGCTATATTTTGGAAGCTAAAACTCTTCTTCAGAGAGTATGACTCTTAAAAAGCCATTGTTTTCAGCTCACCTTTGGCCTTGGATTCCCAGTCACTCTGCACATGAAGGTTACAGGCATTCCCTCAAAGATCTTGTAATGTTTCAGCTTCATCTCAAAGACAGGTGCCATGCCATTTTCCACTGGCACATCTCCATATTGAACTTCATCACCTGACTCATCCACAGGAGACCTCTCTAGTCTGTACTCGATTTCACTGATGAGTCTCTGTTCACAACTGGAGACTTTGTATTCCTAGTCAAACAAAGAGGTCATGTTAGCTACCATGTCCCTTGTGCAGTATGTCCCATGAGTCTAAACCCCCCTTTCTAAGATGACACTCAAAAGACATTTATCATAGCACTTGAAAACTGAACCCAGTTCAATTCCATGGAAAACAAAAAACATCTGGAAATAAGTACATGTGATATTTCAAATTGTCTGCAAGTTTTATCATCCAAATAAGAAGGAAACTTTAGAGATGAATTTCTTTCTCTTTCCTCTTGGGCCAGAGTTGGGGGGAAGAAAGAGAAAGAGAAACACAAAGACAATACATTCCTAACTGTTGCAGGACAGGACACTGATTTCTTTGGGTAAAAGCTGATGCAGGTGGCGCATCTCTCCAGAAGGGTGAAAGTGCATGTGGCAAGCAGTTGTAATATTGCAGAGCATCCATTAAACAGACAATGGGAAAAAATGGCACTATGTATTTTTTTTTTAATCATAACAATCATCAGCAAATAGCCTCTGAAGTCCTCCTTAGATCTGCAGCTATTAGGAACTATTCTCCACCCTCTTCAAAAGAAAAACAGGATTGACAATAATTTTGGCTATTAAAAAAAAAAAAAAACAAAGAAACTGCCACCATCCTATGGTGATGGTGGGTCCTATATTTTTTTCTCTTGCTTACAAAATACAATGAAGGCAAGGCAACACATTATAAAGTATTATATTAAATAAAATAATGTTTTAATTAGTTCTTAAAGAACTCATTCAACATTGAAAAAAAAACCAGTTTATTGGTTTGAGGAAAGAAATATTATGTATGAACAAAACTGCAAAAAGTACCCAAGTGCTTTTGTGTACTATCAAATTAACCAGTGTAAGAATTAGCACATTTGCCCCTGAAAGGTATAACAAGTGAAAAATAAATTATAAGAAAAGCCACACTGGTGTAATTTTATTCACTTGATCTTAAATGAACGCAGACACTGGTCACAGTATTTACTATATGGCAGTAAAGATAGAGCTACAAGTAAAAAACCCAAAAGAATATAGATAGAGATATAGTGAAAGATTGGAAAGAGAAGAAAGGCGAAAAGCTTAACCTTTTGACCATCCTGAGGACTCCCTACAGTAGCATGGGAAGACCCAATTTCCTGTAATGGTAGAAAAAAAGAAGTGAAGACTAATATAGAATAATAAGAATCTAGCAAGATTTTTAGTTTTCTTAAAGTGAAATTTTTGTGGTAGCATTATTTTAACACAGAAAAACTTTCAGATTTTGAAGGCAGATCCATTTCTCAATAAACAATGAAAAAGAGTTTACTTGATCCTTTAAACTGGCTTTAGAAAAGTTTCTTCTATCCTGAGGTTGCATCTGAATCTCCAAACAGAAGCAGTGGAGATTATAAAACACTGTACATCAAAGCCACAAAGTAGTATAGAAGGGGAACAAAAACAACATTTTAGGTTTTCTGCTGATAGGTGATTTATAACTAAATATGTGGAGGAAAATACAGTTTTTTCTATGCATAGATATTTTGACTAGACATTAAAAATTTAATGGGAAATAGTCACTCTTTGAAGCAATTTCAATAAAAATATGTACAAAACTACTCTGCAGTAAAGCACAGGATAGGAAAAACAGCAAGATACTTGACAGGAGAAAACATGATCACTAGAGAAGATAAAAAGAACAGGTATCACTGACAGAAACAATCCTTCCAATCACCTAACACAACATCTGGCACAGTATGTGCTCAATAAATATTACGCATGGGGCTTATTGATGCTGTTAGCACTTCTTTTCTTTGTCTGCCCTCTACTTTCCACAGAAATGATCCCAAGAATAGCGTCCACAATGAGTACAGGGAGAGGAAACAAGTAATTGCTATTTTTCTAAGAGATCCAGAGAAACATAGTACCTGATGAGCTGCTTCCTCTTCTGGCTCCTGAATATTAAAAACAGTTGCACTGTCAGCACCTAGTAATCGGCGAGCCATTCTTTCTTCATATGTTAACCTCTAATCAAAGTAAATCACAGAAAACACAAAATTAGAAAAGTCACAATTATTTGAGCCTCATGGAAAGGGATTTTTTAAAAAGCCCAACACAAGCTAGCTTTCATGGTTTCTGTAACTGTCCTGGCTCCACCTTCCGATACCTGTATGTAAAAGGAGTCTGTTTTTTGCTTCAGCTGTCTAGTCTTTCATCTCCCCTTTGGGTCCCAGTGACCTATTCCAGAGTTGGAAGATGGGGTAATTAATCTTGGCAGCCACCAACTGATGCAGCATAAATTAAATAAGCAGCAAGGAAGAAGCCACATAGAAATACATGTCATATACTCGCCATTAGCAGCAAATACAGAGAAAAAGATACTTAAATAGCAAAATATATTTTTAAAGGAAATGTTATTTTCATAGCCATCCACAGGCTTCCAGACAGGCTAGTCAGTTCTGAGACTCCTGATAGGGAGGTGACACGCTGGCAGTGATGGCTTCTCTGCTTTAGGATACTCATCTCTAAGAGCATATCCGAGCTGCTCTGTAACATCGGTGACTGTAGGCAAATCCAGTAAGCAGCAGAGGAGTGCACATGGCTAAAGTGGCACAAGGACTCCAAAGGTTGGCTAAAGCCAACATCCATAATTTATGATTCTACTCAGAGGCCATTTTTGCCAATTCAGTTTTTTTTAAAGATTTATTTATGCATACAAGAACTGGGGTATAGGCCAGAGGTGTGGGGGGTGAGAGAATTCACCAGAGACAGAGTGGGGAGCAGAACAGGCAGAGCCACTGAAATACACTGCTGAGGGGAGCAGTGGGCGAGACAGGAGAGGTCTGCACCATGTGGGTCACCTCCCTGGCCGGGGATCAAACCCATGCTGCAGTGGCTGTGAATAGCTTCATAGGTTGTGTCTTAACCCTTGAGCCACCAGGGAGGCCCTGCCAAGTCATTTTTATAAAAAAGAAATGCCAGTAAATTTCTTTGTTCTGTTGGAGTGACTTGGGTTCTTAGTATTGGTTCTTAAATGCCATATAGTTATAGGTCTAGAGAAACTTTCAGAGACCATTTGTCCCACCAGGGGTGTTTTAAAAACAAACGTTTGATTCAAAATAGAGAAAAAGTAAGGCAGAATCTAGGAGAAGTACAAATAATTTAAAATAAATTTCCAAAATTCTGAATATAGATGCAAATTCTGTTGGTTGGAAACTCCACAATCAGGAAAGTATGTTGGTAAAATTATCATTTCCAGTAACTTCTGGCTCTGTCTCAGCTGAAATGTGGAAATGAAACAAGCCAAGTGCCCAATGCCAGACAGTCCCAAAGTTCAAATTATTTCATTAATAAAGAAGGGGCAGAGGCCAGAAAGAGGTACAGGTAGGTGTTTGGGGCCTGGAATGTCTCAGTCTATTGTGTTATTATTTAATTTTCAGTGTCTGTTAAAAAAATCAGTGAATTCAATTTCAAAGAGACTTTTAAATACCTGCTCTCTTAAAAGCTTTCCTCATATTTTTACAGAGAACTGTATTAACATCAAAGGGAGGTCTAGAGTAATTTCCTCTTTGTTCCTTATAAACAGAACTGCCGATTTGACATCTGTCCCTCACCAGAATGCACCTGCTACCTTCAGGAGTCAAATTTTAGTCATAGTTTTGTTTCTAACCCACTGTGCCATGTGGATATACCAGCCCTGTCTCAGAAGTCAAAATCAAGCAATAGAAAAATATCTAACATTAGGAAAAAGTTGAGGGTCCCTTTTTCTAAAAAGAAACCTTATCTTTCTAAACTTTCTGATGTCAGAATCCATGGAATTTATTGTGTATGTCACTGACTTCTAAACAGATAAATATACTGTATGTATTTGTAAAATGCATATACATAATATAGTACATAATTTATAGAAGTCTTTTTTTTTTTTTAACCAAGAGTATCTTAGTCCATAGGAATATTTAAACAACCAACCAAAAAGAAAAAAAAAAAAAAAAACAACCAAAAAACTGGAGTGATGCCTTTACCTGGCTTGAAAAAGTTCCCATAAATATTTGTTTTAATATTTCAAAGGCTTTGGCTGACAGATCCAGGGAAAACTTCCAGAGTATGTATATTTACACATGCAATCACTTATTTTAGGGAGAAAATATTTTCCCTATGTGAAAAATCTATCCTTAGTGAAATGAATAACTACTACAGGAGCTTATTAGAATTTTAATCTTCCTAAACTCAGGTTAGAATACCCTAATAATTAAAATCAGCATCAGTACTCTGTTCCTCACCTTTCCAATCAAACATGGTCTGTTCTTGCATTTTTATTTAGTAATACTTGGTAATTAAAACTCCTTGAAAACATAATTAATAGAGAACTTTCTACTCTGAAAAAGGTGTCTAAGAGCAACATTTTATACAAAGAGATACTTTTCCTTGTGTACTTTAAGAGCAAAGCAAATTTTTCTAATAGTAATTCATACAGAGGCACAAAAGGTCCTTTCCTTTACCTGGGAAATCTTATTTGCTGGATTTACTTTTCCCATTTCCTTAAAATACTCTGAGTATGATCAGAAAATACATATATATATATTTACTCTATAATTCTGCAGATTTTTTTTTTGAGTCTTTCCTGACAAACTAGAACAAGACTGTGGAACAGATATTACTGGATGAGATCACTCAGTCAACATCTAGTAAGTGTCTCACAGAGTAGGGCCACGCCAGCAATAGTTTCCTTTGTAAAGAAACTTTTCCGCAGAAGCAGTACCTGCCATAGAACCTCTCTTTCTGGCACTGAACTCCAAGTTGGCTCTCGGGCAGGTACAAATCATCCTAGAACACACTTTTCTCGCCCCCAACTCCCACCCAGTGGGGATGGGAACCCCAAGGTCCTTTTTCTTTATAACACACAATTACTCATTTGTTCTACTCCCAGCCTTAAGATCAGCCTTTTCTCCTTCCTTTATCCAACTAGCTGTCTTTATTCCAAGAACAACTTTGTGAATACACGAAGCAGTGAACACGGAGTAGAAACCATTTCATTTTCTCCCTTTTTTCTAGATTGAAGCCAGATGTGGAGATTCAGGGGTAATAAAATCAATTTTGTGGGCAAATCTTAAGGACCCCTGTCTCAGTGGAGCGAGGGAAGTGTGCGATGCGGGTGGCTAATGCTCCAAGTTCGGGCCCCACGTCTGTCTGTCAGTACCGGCTGGCCATTGTTCAGGAGATCCTCCTTGAAGCGGAGTTTTCTTTCCAGGTCTTGAATGACAGCATCTTTTGTGCCTTGAATCTCCTCATCAGAGGCTATCCTGGCAGTTCTATTGGTCTTCTTTGGAAATCCCCTGCAGCACGAAAGCACAAAGTGGAATAGTCAGTTGTCGGACATAAAAGCAAATCAGACATTCAAGTCCAAGAGGGAGTACAACGGGCCAGTGTGTCCCTCCCACGCTATGCTGCATCTTTCCAGCCACCTCTGGGAAGAACCAGTGGAAGCTGGTTTCAGTGTTCAGGTAATCCTGATCCCAACCAGATTTCAGAAGCAGTTTACTAAATACCTTTGGGGGTGTGCCTCAGTGGTGAGATAAATGCGAGGATAGTGAAGGCCTGTGTTTCTGTCCTTGGTGGGCAAAAGTGTACAATGAAAACATGGTGTGATTTGGTATCAGACCTAGGGCTCTGCCTTCTACTAGATTTGTGATTTTTGGGCAAGTTTCTTAGCTTTTCTTATAGCCAGGTATGAAAATATATACCACATAGGACTTTTGAGAAGATTTGAAAGAGAACATATTTCTTTCATGCTGGTATTCGGTCCTTCTGATTCTTTGTAATGAATTTATTCAATAGTGCCTAGCCCATTTTAAGTGAAATAATGTTTGTTACGCACTCTTCAAATGCCCTTCCTACCTCATTTGATGGGTAGGCCAATGTTACCTAATTTAAGGACTATTTTATACTACAGCAACGTGGCAGGTCTTGCAGGCCCTGCTATGCCTGGTGTTGCCTAAGCCTCCAGGAGGCTTACTCTTGGATGGCCTAGAGCTTTTAAGACAAATGAACATTTCAGAAGCTTTCCTTCCAAGGGCAGCAATAGCCATGGGAATCAGGGGTCACTGGAGCTGGATGCTTAAGTGGGTGTGAAATCACTTTTGGTGGGGACCTTAAGTCATTTGTTTCCTAATCTCTTCCTTTTCCTTTAAGGAGATTAATAAGAATAGAATACTAGAAAATGGCAAGAATGAATGACCCTAAAGCAACCCTGGTCACCAACGTTAAATTTCTACAATGTAATGCCAATTTAAAAAAAAAAAAAAAGCAAGTCACAGAATACAGATACTGTGCTTGCATTTATAAAGAGGCAAGTGCTATGCAGTCTACCACCAGCTCCCTGGTTCTCAAAGGGTGGTCCCTGAAATAGCAGTGTCAGCATCATCTGAGAAGTTGCTATAAATACAGATTTTTTTTCCCCTCTCCATCCAGACCTATTGGACCAGTAAGTCTGGGTATGGTCCAGCAGCCTGTGCTTGGACATCCCCTCCAGATGAGTCTGATACATATGAAGGTTTAACAGACTAACTAGAGGGAAACATACACATATAAGTTAAAAAGAGAAGAGCGAAAGGGCGCCTGAGGCTTGTGCACTCGTCTTCCCGGCAGCCTCTTCCCGCCTGCCCATCCCTTTTCTGCTGCTGAACAGTCCCTGATTTTGTTGGGTGTTTGACCTTCCATGTGCCTGAAAACATGACTGATCGAAGTCCAATTTCAGTTGTCTCCATCCTGGGATTGTGGTTTAGCCAGAGGCTGGTGACGCAGCCCTGGCCAGCGAGGCTGGGGAACGGAGGTGGCAGTGGGAGGGGGAGGCGTGCCAGTTAAAAATTCCTCGTCAATTAAAAAAAAGGAAAAAAATCTTCATTCACGGACTACCACCCTGTTAAAAATTTTATGCAAAAACTGCTGCAACTACTGCATGACTGGGAGGGAAGGACCCACACAGCCAGGGCCGAAGCTGGGACAGACAGACCCTGGATCCTAATTACGTTTCTGGGACACCGTGTTAACTGGCCATGGAACCATATGGAAGTCAAGAAACCTCCTGCCTTTCACCTGGCGGTAGTCGAGTCTTCTACTGATGGTGGAAAAACCCTAATTGGTGGCTTTTGCAGGCCTTTTTCTTTCTGGTTATTTGCCCCGAGGTTCAAATACTATGATATTAGACACTGACATTAAGAAAAGTAAAATATTGTGATAAACCGTGTCTATAATATCAAAGAAGTAGTTAATCAGGTTTCAAGTTGTCTCCTCACTGGGAACTTACGTTTTTAGGGATCTGGGCAATGGACCTGACACTTAGTAATAGCAAGAGCCATAGGAATTTGATTTATAACCTCAATCTTTCTGCATCCAGTTCTTCAATATAGGCAGAGCTTGTCAGCCCTTGTAAACCTGGAGGCTCTCTGCCTTGCTTTTTTTCTTGGGGGTCATGTCATCGGCCTTGAAGCTTTAGTTATCTCCTCAGAAAGGACAACACTGACTAACTCTCCCCCATTCACTGTCATACCATGTTTGTCTCTTCCTGGCACTCATCACACTTCATTACTGTATGTTCTCCTTGTCTCTCCCTCACCCGGATTCTTGTCATCAGGATGGCCATCGGACAGCAGACCCCCAGATGACACTTCACTCATGGAGTGAGTGAAGGCATGCGCTGGCCACTCCACGCCCACATCTGGCCTTTCCCTACCTTTCACCTGTCAGACTGGGAAATCTGTGCCCGAGCCACTGGACATCAAATACATGTCAAGAGCCAGGCTTAGAGCAAGTACAAGTTACACAACTTCTATGGGGCTTGGCTAGAAACAAAGTTTCTAGCCTGTGTAAGAAACAAAGTTCTATGTTACTTTTAACTAGAGCCGGGAAACGAGAAGAATTAACTTTTGACATCACCCGAAAGGTAAATTTGAAGACAGCTGGTTCTCTGTGAGGTCAGATTCTGGGAACACATGGCTTCCCTTTATTACTTTCAACCTGACACATAAACCGGTTGCACGACTATGTGCTCACGAGCAGCCTTTGGCTTCAGAGGGCTTCGCTGTTTGTGCAGGCAGATCACCCCGAGAGCGGTGCTCTCTGCGCACAGAAGGGCGGGGGCAAAAGGGCAGCTCTCCGGCTCACCTAGAGGAGCACAGGCTGTCTGCAGCAAGAACACACGCGCCTAGTCAGCACAGAGTAAGTCCTGTTGCTCACAACGCGCTGCCTGGCATCCTCGACCTCTGCAGGGGACCTTGGGAAAACTGCTCTGGGACATTTCACAGAGAGGCTGCTCACCTCGGTGTGAGTTCCTGCCACCCGGTATTTTACTGTCTCAGGGAGTACAGTAAAGTAACTCTTGCCCTTTCAATACAATAAAAGCCTTATCATTCTATAGTTCTTCTAACAAGCCACTCCCCTCAACACATCAAATCACCGGCAGCTGAAGGGCATTTATGCCATTCTGGATTCCCCCTTTCTTGAAGCCACTCTTTACTTACGGAACTTGAGGTGCGCATATTTTCTTAGTTCTGAAGCCCTAACACTGAAATAAAAATCAACTGAAAGATATGTCTAATAGTCATTTCACAAATACTTATGGGACATCTAGCAAGGCCCAGTGCTGGGCAAAAAGATCAGTAAGTTCTGTTAAGCCTGGAACCCAAGAGTTGGTTTGCAAGGTAAGTGACTATTACCTGATGACATCTTGGAATTCTATGTATTACAAATTTAATGCATGAAAGTGAGGGGGGGGGACCCCAAATGAGAGTGTCATCACTATAGTTTCAACTCTAGCCTGTGGGATACAGAGAGGATAGCCAAGTCCCAAAGGGGGGCCCTTGATCACAAGAGGTTACTTAACAATAAACTTTGCGGGGGGGGGGGTAGTTAAGGAGCAAAGTAGGTGATTGTAATTCTAGGTACAATGGGGGTGCAAGAGAAACAGGAAAGGACGCTGGTGAGAATGACTGCAGAACACTCCAGAAAAGAGATGTCGAAGGTGTTGATGGAAGGAGAAGGACAGCCGGGGAGGGGGAGAGGAAGGGTCTCGGCGTGCATGTGGGGTCTGGGTGAGTCGCCTGCACGCTATCTGCTTCGTTTCCCTCCTCTGTAAGGTGCAGAGTGTGAGGACGAGCAGCAGGCGCCTCGCGGATGACTGGGCAACAGCATGAACTACTGTACGCGAAGCACCTAGGCCGGTGCCCGGCAGGAAGGGTGCTCCCTGGGGGGCCGCAGACACCGTCTTCATGGAAGGGAGTCGCGAAGGGCGATGGAAAAGACGAGACTGGCCGAGGGCAACGAATGGAAGAGGCGAAGGCGTGAGGGAATATGCCCCCATTCTAGGCCGAGGGTCTACGGATGTACAGCTACACCCCACGGAGCCGCTCCCGTGCTCAGCTCTGGGTGGGCGCCGGGAATGCGACGGTGAAGAGAAAACTAAGTCACTGTTTGCAAAAATTATACCCGGTCATGGGGGTGGCAGGGAGGGGGGAAGGCTGGAGCGCTGGGACGGGCCAGGCGCGTGAGCAGGAGTGTGGGCGACCACAGGGCTGAAGACCCCCGGAGAGCTGGGCAGGGCGGTGATTGCGACCCCCCAGGAAAGAAGTCCGGGGCACAGTCCTTTGCACGCTTCTTTCCTCAGGGCAACTCTCCCTGTGCTCAGATGATCTCGCTTGGACTAGCGTGACTCAGGAAATGCTCTAAGAAACTGTGTTTCAAACCGTGCTTGGAGCTGAGGCCGACTGTTCAAGGTTAGGGCTACACACCAAACTGGGGTATCTGGACAACGAAGGCAGCGGGAAAGAAAAAGCAGGGAGTTATAACTCGTGGAGGCAAAGTTTTGGCAACTTGTTTTCCTAAAAAAAAAAAAAATGAATTCTCTGTTTGAGCTTGATGTCAAGTGGCTGTGGTTTGCTCACGCAGATGGCACCACTTTTGATGAATTAGAATAAAGAAGGGCAACAACTCGTCAGGTAATAATGTCTGGTAGCAGATCATCTTTCCTCTTGGTTTGTATAGTTAGAAAATAAAACCTGTACTCAAAGTAAACTGTTGCTAACATCAGCACTCTTCAGAGAAAGCGGCTCAGGGGCAACCGGTGCTAGTAAACAACTCACGCCAGGCCTCCCACACGCGCTGCCTCAGCGTTGCACACGTGGCCCAAACAGTGCAAAACACGTCACTGCTCTGCTTATTCTGGCTTCAACAACATGTCACCGTTTTCAAATAATATTCACGTGGCTGCAGATAAAAACATCTCCAACATATACACCAGCATCTGGAAGGTAAAATCTTCCAGATTCAACCACCACCAAATCCCCGGGGGGTTTTCTTCTCTTCTTTTTTACTCTTGGCTACTGCATAATCTTGAAAGCATCCTTCCCGGATCTGCTCTAGTAGGTCAAGTCTGTCAGCGTATTTCAGAAACTCAAATCTCCAGAGCACAATATTGATTTAAGAGGTCACGCGCCTGTCTAGCAACCAGAGGGTTTTTTTTCTTCTTACTATGAAACATCCTTTTATTCTCCTCTTGCCATGTTCGGGAGAACCTGATGATCACTAAACACCAGGATTCCAGGGTGAGCAGAGTCATTACCACATCAGCATTCAGGCATCCTTCATATTTAAGAAGGCACCCGAGATACACACACTGGGTTTTGTGTATCAATTCCATGTTTTCAACTAAATTTTATAATGAAGCCAAATAGGTGCACCTTCTGCTCAGATTTAAAGGGAAATAGAAAGCTTTCTTCTAATATTTAATTCTCTTCACATTACTTTCTGGGTTCTTGAGAGAATAAACTCGCACATGTGTGCACTGTGCCTACGTGCTGGCCCCGTGCATCTGAATGCAGCCACCTGGGTGCACAGCCTGGGTACCCCGAGCATCTGGGTTCACAGCCACCTGGGTGCACAGCCTGGGTACCCTGCGCATCAGGGTATACAGCCACCTGGGTGCACAGCCTGGGTACCCCGCGCATCAGGGTACAAACCACCTGGGTGCACAGCCTGTGTACCCCATGCATCATGGTACTCAAGCACCTGGATGCACAGCCTGGGTACCCCGCACATCTGGGTACACAGCCACCTGGGTGCACAGCCTGTGTACCCCACGCATCTGGGTACACAGCCACCTGGGTGCACAGCCCGGGTTCCCCGCGCATCTGGGTACACAGCCACCTGGGTGCACAGCGGCTAAGACTGAGTTGCTCCTGGGCAGAATCGTCACCCAGTCACGCAGACCCTGGCGGCCTACTAAGATACTCTCGCCCAGGCCTGGAGGCAACTCTCTGTGACTCCTCCATGACAGACTGTAGAGTGTGCGGGGACAAGACCTGGGAAGACCTGGAATCCCTTCAGACCTCTGCCCATAATGGGGAAGGACACGGGTCCCGCCCACCTGCTTCCTGCCAGAAGAGGAAGCCAATGCGGGAGTGTGCAAAGTCCCACGTCGCTTTGTCTTCTGGGTGCTTTCCTGCTGGTTACACTCTAACCACTAACTTGTTTTAAAAACTAAAATACAACTAAAATCTGTTGCAATCTTTTCCTTATGACCTGGGGGTTTCATTTCATTGGTCTGCAGCAGTTTTCTTTTATGAAGATTTAACAGACATCAGATTTATGAGAGGCCGACCTGGCCACAGATCAAGACTAAGTCACACTGTTCTCTACCCCAGGATTCCCTGCTCGGGACTGCGCGCCTTAACAACAGATGACAAGGTCCGGCCTGCCTGTCCCTTACACGCCACGGGGGAGAGGGACAATGACATGTCTGTAGCGAGCTGAGCATGGAGTAGCTGACCACAGCCTAGAAGCTCTCATTAACACACAGGTATAAAAGCTCTTAGTGACACATCTTCTTCTTTTGACAGACACGGGCGGCAGTCAAAGCCAAGCCCTACTTACACGAAAGAGACAATGAAGCACAAGACACTGTCACACTGTGGCTGTGTGGCACTCCCTGAGGACAGTTCCAAGAAAATGAAGTGGGGCTGGTTCTCCAGGCTGGAGCTGATGTGCTAAGTGAGAAATGCTGCACCATCCCCAGGGGTGGCCCCAAGCCCCTTTGGGCTTATTCATGTGTAGAGGAACAAGGTTCCTTCAAGCAATGGAAGCTGGGAAACTAGCCCGGTGGTGGTGAGGGGAGCAGAAACTTTCTATTCATTTCATAAAAGTGCAACCAGGTCTCCTCTGAGGCCTATTCTCACTGCCTCCATCAGACACATTCAGTCCTTAACATTGGTTTCCGTCAACAGCTTTGAGAAGGGGGATGTTTTCTGTCAGTGACCCCAGTAACCTTAGGGGAAAATGCAGCCACCTGAGAAAAGAAAGGCTCTGGAGGAATCGGATATGCAGAAGTTCCCAGCCCACAGTCAATCAACAACCAAACACGGGCTGGAGTCAGTGAGAGGCGCTGTCTTTTGCCTTCCTCACTGTGGTTTATCTCTGGCACTCATGGCCTGAGAAGCAGAGCCTTCTCTCCAAGACTCTTCAGAAACTAAGTACGCTACCAGCCTACTCTCCAGATGGAAGGGCAGTGCTACACACACACACACACACACACACAATGAAACAGCTAGCATGCAGCCGATAAAGAACACTGAGGAATCTGAAATTCCGATAAGATTTTGGTAAAACAAAGCAGGGGAGAAAAACGAAGGTAGTTCTGTTGGAGTCATGTGTAATGGATCTGTTCGCTGGCACCTGACAAACACGGCAAACCCAGCCAGCCAGAGAAACAACAGCAGTAAAACTGAATCTGCTGTCATAATCTCATGTTCCCAATGAAGTATAAGTGAAAGTAATTTAAAAAGATTCATTTGACAATAGTTTGGCAATTCCTTCAAGTTCAAGGACACCAATTAGTCATGGTAGTCCTGAAAGACATTCAAGCTTCGGCAAATTATTTGGATTATTGTGATGGATAAATAGCTACATTTTTGTTTTTAATCGGAATACAAAAGAGGGATCCAAAAATATGCCAGAGGGGGAAAATGTTTCAAAAATTACATGTATCAAACCAAAAGAATTCATTCTTTAAGTCTGTGTGACTTAGTCATAGGATAATTCCTTGGAAGACAGAAGGGTACCCGAACAATAATCGTTCATTGGGCTGGCACTGAGCTGCAAATCTGCAGCCTGGTAGTGCCACTTTGTATCAGAGCGCCTGACAGCCCTTAGGTTTAGTTTTTCCACAGCCACAAAATCAGCATGATTTCCCCATTAATTTTTAAGAGATGGCAGGAGCTTTTACTGGGTTTCTGGGATAACACAAAATATTTTGACTCCATAAAATGAGGGTTTGTGACAGATGTGAATAAAGAGCAGATACTTCTACTACTTAAGTTCGTAACAGCTTATCTCTTAAGAGAATGTCAAAGTCAAAGATGAGAATAAGCCACTATTTCTAACTAAGATGATGAAAGGTGTGACTGCCGTAGGGGAACGGAAGTCTGCTTGCTACCCCAAATTATGCATTTTTGGCCAGAAGTTTATTTCTTGGGAGGGGCTCTGAAGGCTGGGGGAAAGTTGCTTTTCATATTTGTATGTTAACTTCTCTAAGACCCTCTCCCAGGAAGAACTAATCTTATCTCTTTTCCTGGAAAAGGCAGAACTTAAATCTGCATGCCTTTGTCTGCTGTGCCTTTCTGGATAGACTCCTGACCAAATCTTCTCTCTCTTATGCCAGTGTCGCTAGGCTATTTAAGTTGGACGGTCATACAGGAGTCACTCAGCCATGCCCGGGGGGGGGGGTGTCTCCCCCATATATAGGAGGGCTACATGTTATTAAACTTGTTGGCTTTTTCTCTTATTAATCCCTCTGATGTGTTTGATTATTTTCCGGCCTAGAAGAACCCAGAGGGGTATGGGATGACTCCCTTTGCACTCCAACACCTTGGTCAGACTAATCTTTGGTGGAATTCTATAGAGGAAATAATACCAATACATTAATCATCTTCCTAGAAGATTTGGCAGCATTTCATAGTAAAAGAGGACAAAATAAAACCCCAGGTTTTCAGTCTAACAGCTTCCTTTTAGCAAGAGAGTACAGGTCCTTGCAGCCGCAAACTCAAACAAAAGTAGAGAAGAAAGGCAGGTTGTCCACAGACCAGCTGGCTGACAGCTCAGTAGAAGCACATGACCGCTTCATTACCCTGCAGTTCCCCACCTTCCTTTGACTTATTTATTCACCTACTCATTTGACTGCGCTTTTCCAATGAGGATTTGAGAAACAGCCAGATTTCAAACAACCCAAGTGATCAACATTTAGAAACAAGACATCTGTTGCTAAACAAGACATCTGAGCGATGACGTGGCTGCATACCAAGGAGCGAGTGAAGGGTCAAGGTGCTAATGGAAGCACCCGGACACAGCAGGCCAAGGACCAACACAGCATCTCTCATCTCTGAGGCGGCGTGTACACATCCAGTCAGTGGAAAACTTACACAGGAATGGAAACAACCGAACTGTAAGGTCTTATTCCTTAGCAGAGTTTCCTTCTTTTCTCTTTGAGCCATATTGCAATTCTGGTAAACTCTGAAGTAGGTTTTCAACAGGACGAGTTGAGATATGGGAACTGGCTTGCCCCTGCAGCACTTACTTACTGTGAACTCCAGTAAAACGAGCAGGTGCAAGCTTTTACTCACTCTGCTACACGGCAGGCGGGAAACTTAGACACCGGGGCTAACAAGAAGCAGGTTTACAGCAGCACCGGTGCTGACTCAGCGGATTCGCATCCAAAGGCTGAGCCCAGTTTGCAGGAAGTCGGGGGCTTATATACGCTTTCAGTTTCTACAAGGTTCTGGGTGGGTTTGCATTGGCAGCTGTACATGGTGAGATATGATGTGGCTACATACCAAGAGGGAGTAGTACAGCTGCACACCAAGGAGCAAGTAAAGGGTCAACAGTCATGGGACCCCTGCAGGTCCATTCTGCCTCACGGTGGTAAATGGTCTAACGTGAAGCAAGATTCCTACCGGGAACTAAGGTGCATCCCAGGAACTGAGCAAAAGGTGGTCCCTAAGACCCCCAGGCTGCTTACCTCAAGTCACCATGTGTAGGGTAAGGAAAAATGTCAGGCTTTCCTGCCCTCCCACCATCAGGATAGATGATGGATCCTTGCAGTCCTGAGTGCATGCCTGATGGTGGGCACCTGGAGTAGGGTGTGGGCCGAGGTAGATGGGATTCACCTGGGCTGAGACTGGGCTTTTTAAGGGCGGCGTCACGGGGACGCCAGCAGCAGCAGAAGCGGAAAGAGAAGAAGCCCGAAGCAGAAGCAGAGAAGGCCAGAGAGCCCAGAGAGAGTGAGGATTTGCTGGGGGCTGGGAGGCCTGCCAGCCTCCCGGTCCCCCAGCACCCCTGCCTGCCATATGCCTGGTGAACCCCAATAAAAGACCTGCAAAAAACCACTGAGGACTCTGACTCCTCCTTTACCCGGTCTGCATGGGATCAGGAAACCTGCCCCGTGTCCAGTCCTGCCTTCACACCATGCTTCAGCAAACACGCCAAATGCCTGGACGCTAAGTTCTCTTGCGACCTTAGTGTACACTGTCTAGGTCATTTGTCCTCAGAGATTTTGTCCCCGAGTGGGAGGACTGTGGAGGGCTGCCGCATGATCCTCGAGACAGGGAGAGACCAGTGTTAGGTAGGGTGCAACACGGGCAAGACAGGAGCCATGTGCAACACCTGGAGGAGACGGGCAGGCACGGGGCTGCCCCCAGCAGGCCGCGCAGGCCCTCCCGGCTTCAACCTCGTGAAGACACTGCCCTGTGTTCCTCCCGGCCCGCCAGGGGGTGTGCGGCGGGCTCCGCGGTGAGCGCGGGTGGAGTGGAGCCTGAGGGCTCCCTCAGGAGCCGAGCAGCACTGAGCGTGTCATGTGCGGAGGGCGTGGATGCAGCGTTAGCCGGACATGGAGTCAACCATCAGTTTGGTTTCTGGGACCCCGGGCAGGGCAGCCCAGGAGTCCTCGGAGGGCGAGGGCACACCTCGGCCAGGGGTGAGGCGAGGCGCCCGGTGGCCGCGGGCTCCCTGAGAGCTGGGGAGGCCCTGCCGGCACCGCCGCGCGGCCTGCGGTGGCTCCGGGTCTCGCGGGCCGGGCTCTGGGGGCGCGAGGGGGCGCGCGGGCTGGCGGGGAGCGCGTGCCTGGCTCCGGGGTCTGGGGGCCTGGGGGTGCGGGCGGGCCTGGGGGTGCGGGTGGGCGCGGGCGGGGGCGCTACTCACGCGGGGGCGACGCCCTTGGGCAGGCCGAGCGCGTTGACGGCGGGCGGCGGGCCCTGCGCGGGCAGCAGGGCGCTGAGGAAGGCCGCGGGCGTCTGGGCCGGGCCGGGCCCGAAGCGGGCGGCGCCGGGCAGCGGCGGGGGCGGCGGCGGGAAGGCGTCGGGCGCGGGGCCGGCGGCGGGCCCGGGCGGCGGGGGCGGCGAGGGCGCGGGCGGGCCCCACGGGGCCTCGGGCTCGGCGGCGCCCGGGGCGGGCCCGAAGGGCGGCGGGGCGGCGCGGCCGAACGGCCGGGGCGCGGGCGCCAGCGGCGAGGGCAGGCCGACGAGCCGGGGCTGGAGGCGGGCGTGGCGGGGCCCGAGGCGGGGCCCAGGTTCTGCGCCGCGATGAACTGCTTGGGGCGCGCGTAGTTGAAGGAGCCGGACGACTGCATGGCGGGCGCCGCGCGGGGGCCAGCGCGCTCCGGGGCCCGGGCCCGGCGCCAGCTCGGGCGGCGGCGGCGGGAAGGGCGGCGAGGGCGGCGCGGCCTCCTGCTCCAGGCGGATCTGCTGCTGCAGCTGCTGGATCCGCAGCGGGTCCCTGCGAGACAAGAGACGCGGTGAGCCGGGGTGGGGGGTGTGGGGTGGGCAGATGGGGGTGGGGAGGGTGGGGGGGGGTGGGGGGGAGGGTGGGGGGGGGGTGGGGGGGTGCGGGGTGGGGGGTGGGGAGGGGGGGGTGCGGGGCGGGGGAGGGTGGGGGAGGGTGGGGGTGCGGGGCGGGGGAGGGTGGGGGAGGGTAAGGTGGAAGGGGTGGGGTGAGTGGGGGAGGGTGGGTGGGGGAGGGGTGGGGGACGGTGGGTGGGGGAGGGGGTGGGGGAGGGTGGTGGGGGAGGGGGTGGGGGAGGGGGGGTGGGGGGGGTGGGGTGGGGGAGGGGTGGGGGAGGGGTGGGAGAGGGGGTGGGGAGGGGGTGGGGAGTGGGTGGGGGAGGGGGGTGGGGAGGGTGGGTTCCCCAAACGCGCCGGGCCCTGCTGCAGCCACGGCCCCAGAACCCGGGACAGTCAAAGAAAAACTTCCAGCCCGAGTCCTCAGTTCTCTCCCTTGGAGCCAGCTTTTTTGGAAAAAGTTCTATCAGAATGAGGAAGTTAAAAACACCACTTGATTTAAGTTATTTTTGGCAGACTCGGGCGAGTCCAATTTGCCGACTTCAGGGCTATCAGCTCTGCATCCAGTAAAACACCGCAGGCGCATTTTTCTGGGGGGCAGCGAGGTGGGGGGATGCACCTGAATTTCTGCTTCTGTTGCTTACACAGTGTGCCACGTTTTGCAAGCCAAGCAGGCAATTATCTGTCAATTATTTATACAAACCATAGCACATATTGATAGTTTGTGCCAAATCCAAAATCCATGCAGAGGACACCTACTTTTTTTTTTTTTTTAACACTTTAGTGTTCGATAGGCAATAATAACATTTTTTTTTGGTAAGGCAGTTTTTTTTAATTTAAATTTTATTTTTATATTCCCCATACAATTGCAACCCCATTATTTTGACCCCAATCCCTCCTTTCCCTGCCCCCTGCCCCCCATAGACTGTCTCTGGTTCATAGTTGTTTGTGGATTTTGATTTTTTCTTTCTTATATTTATTCTTTTTCCTGGTCCCTTATTTAAATTTTCTAGATTCCTGCTATGATTTAGTCAGGCAGTTTTAATTGCCCAGATTTTTCCCTTGAGAAGAGACAGTTTGAATTTTAATGTCTGGAACTGAAGTTACTGGGCAGCTAGCAATTAGCTAAACTCTGGCTGTTTCTAACTGGAAAGCGTTCCTGTGTGGCTGAGCCTCCCGTGCCAGTGCCAGTTATTCACAGCCGTGACCAGTGGCTGCCAAAAGACACGGTGAACAGGAGGTGGCACTATAACCAGATGAAACAGGCGCAATTCTGTGCATGGGCAAAGCTCTGAAGCCTTTTCAAACCAGAAGCCACAACCCCCCCAACTACCTTACCCATAGGTATTTAATCTTTAAAATAAAACTTTCAGAAAATCAGACCAAGAAAAGGCAAAGCTGCTGATAAAAAGATTTAATTAAATCTGTTATCAAGCATCATTACATGTGGGAAGATCAGAAGGTCTAAATTCCTCCCCCATTTGCTATGCTCTTCTACACGGGACTGTACTTCACTTCATGAAAGGAACAAGAAACTTTCTTTGGAACTGGGATGTATAAAGAGAAGCTGGTTCTAGATGCTTAATCTGTGCTGAGCATAAAAAACCCCAACTAGAAGAACTCTGTGGGGTCCTCTGAACTCAGTTTCAGCATTTTCCAAGCAGCCATGCCACTGCCCCAACTCGCAGTCTGAGGAAGTTCCTGATGTCCCTGTGGCTCGGGTCGACTGCTGGGCACATGTGCTCCTGCCTTCACGTATGTTCAACTAGCCCAGGAGTAGAAGTCATAAAGCCACCCGGCAGCGTGGAAACCACAGACTGACACTCTCCCTTGGACTCCCGATCTCCCTGCCTTCACCATCTCTTTCTGATTTCCTACATCTGGAAAAATGCCTCCTACACATGGGATGTTGATTATCAACATTGAGCTGACCTGGGCACCTGGACTGGGGGTGATGCACATGTAGGCCTCTTCCGGGATGCCGCCCTCTGCCAGGCCAACCTGTGCTCCCCAGGCCAGGGCCTCACTGTTTACAAGGTATTTTAAACTGGGCCTGTTCAACAAACAGCTGTGTGCAGTGGGTCTGCTGAGGCTGCCCCGGTCAGTCATCACCTCTCATGCTGGGGCAAGACTCCTCTACTCGGGATTAGGGAGTGGCTCAGAAAAGCCAGTCTTCAAAGAAGCCAGGGCAGGAAAGCCCAGACCTCCACTGTTTTGCTTCTAACTTCCTCCTGGGGGCAAGCATTGTCATTCCGGCATTAGAGGATCCCAAGCTTGCTGTCCTGTCTCTGCCCCGCCCCCCCCCACCCCCCGTGGGTTTAAACTTGCTGGGATACTACTTTTAACAATAAACGACAGTTCAAGAAATTACTAATGTAGCATGGATGCTTAGGCATTCTAATGATTTGGTTACTAAGAAATGTTTACTTATACTAGTAATATATGAAGATATATATTGCAGTGGAGAATTTTGCTAGGGTCTCCCTGTACTACCCGCCCCCCCACTTTGCACTGGGTAGGACTGTAATTTGCAGGGAATGAGTGGGCTGGGAGAAGGGACAGCACCACCAGTTATTTTCAATCTCAAGTGCCTGACTTGATTTCTGAGCAAATGATAATAAAAACCTGAATTAAATGGACCAGCCACCTCCATTTTGAGAGGACGAAATGAGCAATTTTGAGTCATTTTCTCACTTAAATTATTTCATTCAATTATTTTTCTAAAAGTTGACTTTCACAAGGGTAAAAAGGTAAAGAGAATAAAAAGGATCAGAAAGAGAAGATTTATGGTGGCCTTTGAAAATCACATAACTTTTTATTTGTTATAAAAATTCATTTTCTGGTTTCCCCATTGTTTCTGCTATCCTTTCTTTGAAATAAGAAAAAAAAAACCTAAATGCACTCTCTTGGAAATACCAGGTAAAGGGTGCTGGAAAGTGAGGTGAGGAATTCTAGCAAGCAAGCCCTGGTTGCCAAGGACGCACTTCAGGTGTCACAGCATAAAATCTTTGGTTTTGCAAAACTGCATCAAACCCTGCCCCAGCTTGTCTTCTTTTCTCTCCCCACATTACCCCAAATCATAGTCTGGGATTCCTCTCTCACCCTTCCTTCAATGCTAAAGGTTTCAACATTTAGGGAAGTGAGTCCAGGCATTTTGCTAGGCCCTGTCAGTTCTTTGGTAAATGGATCCTAGGGTTGGCTGAGACTGGCCTGTCTCTAGCTGACCACATACATCCACATAAAAAACTCTGGTCTTCAATGTGATTTTCAAAACCTTCACTCTCCATGTCCTTGCAGCCAGAGCGTCGTCCAGGGCCTTTGTGATCAGAGTCAGTCAAGGTTTTAAATATTCAAGAATATCTGACTTCAAATTTGACCCCTTTTAGGGTGAAATGGTACAAAGATGAATTCAGCTTGGCCACCAGAGAGAGGGATTAAGGGCTAACTCACTGAATCCCCCTCCACAGTCGAGGGAATGAAGAATCCCCTTCTCACCTCAATGCTCGAGCCACAGGTTTTAATAAGAAAGGTTTACAGGTAGTGGAATGGGACAAAGATTTAGATTTGACAGGAATAGACAGTAGAGAACCTGATTTGCTTTCCAATCAGTAATCTGTGCTGCCACTAGATTAAAGCTGCCTTGGAAGAAAGCAAGCAGGCAAGAGGCAGTGGGAGAAAAGGTTCGATTCACACTCAGCCCCTCCAGACTCAGACCCCGACTCCAGCCGCTGTGAGCTTCCCGTCGCTGTGAGGATTTACATGAGCGCAGTGCCTGGGTCACAGTGCAAGAGGGATCGTACAGTAGATCTGGTTCCTTTACAAAATGGGTCTTTGAAAATGGAGATAACATTCTCTTACTGCAGGGGAGTTTGTTCTTCACCCATTCCCACTGCATGTAGCTGGCAGGGGGTCAGGAGTGGCATGTGGGGAGATGGGGAAGTCAAGGTGGCGTGAGCCATGGTGATGGCCTGGTCCCAGCTGCTCTGCATCCTGGTTCTCAGAACCATGGCAGGGGTAGGAGGCGGAGAGTTCTGAGCAGCACCTGGCACTGGACTGACTCACAACCACCCCGGGAGGCTGGGATTATCATCCCCATTGGAAAATTCCCTGTAGGCCAGTGAGGTCAATAACTTGCTCAGGACAGACCTGCCTGGGAAGCGCTGGCTGGCTGCACAGCCTTGTGCTACATTACCCTCTCCAAGTGCCCAGTAAACAAAAACACTTATTAAAATGTTAGCTGTGATTACTACATACCACTTTCCCTCTAGGGAACTGCGCCCCAAGCTCAAAATAAATGATGTGAAAGTAGACTTCTGGAGAACAACTTTTATGGAAATTGGAAATTCCCAGTATGTCTCTCTGGAGCAGTGTCTGGGCTGCAAGTCATTTATCTCCTGCTCCTACTAATAAAGATGGAGTATTTATAATTGTCTGGAGAAACTCTTGGGATCGTGAAGCTGGAAAACATTTGTTTTCCGAATAAATACGCTGTTGGCTCACATATTCTCTTTCTTTTTTTTTTTTTTTTACTGTGTGATACAGAAGCCCCTGGATGATGAGGGCACGCTAGGCGCCCTTTGAACCGTGAGCTGCTTCGGTCCTGGGATTTATAAGCACTTTGAGGGTGGGACTGTGGCTGAGGAGCTGCACACCAGCCGAACTGTAAATATGGCACACGATCACTGTCAATGACAGCAGTGACGCTGACCTCTTTTCCCCCCGCTAGGTTCAGCTGGGCAGGTCTGCATCCTGGACTGGGGGACTTTAGGAGTTTCAAATGGAGGAAGGTAAATGAATGAGGGGAGGAGCTGCTGGGTATTCCTGCAACGTATCCCTCTCTGGCTGGGTAGCCTGCATATGAGCCGAGCTCAATGAAATAATCTGGGAACTAATCAAACAGAATCAAAAAGCCCTGCAAGGGCTTCAGTTCTGGAAGTAGTGGCAGAGCTCTGCCTAGTACTACATTAGTACTTGAATTACCTTGTTCTTACTCCTTGTTCTTACTCTCACTCCAGAAAGTAGGTCTGCCTTGAGATGGTGAGTATCTTGCAACTTGCTTACTGTGCCATGGTAAAAGGTATATAAATCACGTTTTTTCTTTTTTTTTGTACTTCTGCTGTTATGTACTTTATATTGCATCACGTCAGGAACAGAGGAAATTTCTAGAATTAAGCAGGCAAAAAATAACTTTTTATTTTTCCTCTAGCACCTTCTGATCAACAATAGTACTAGTCACAGTATAGCCAGGGCTTTCTGCTTATATTGGAATCTGTACTTAATGGTAAACTCCCCAGTGGTCTGGACTAGCTTTGCTCATCTTTCTATCATTATTAAGAACCTATAAGGTGGGCCTCCCCTGGTGGCGCAGTGGTTGAGCGCTGGGTTGCGAGGCTGCCCGCAGCCTGTGAAGCGCCAGTTCGATCCCCGGCCACCGGCAAGGGTCCCACAAAAAAAATAAATAAAATAAAAAAGAACCAATAAGGCACCTGGTACAGAGCAGGAATGTTATAAATCCACTAAGTCACTAAGTCACAATCTTGAGAACAATCACTTACACAATGAGTATAATGCTATATAAGACTGGGGATGGGGAAGTTATAAGTGCAAAAACAAGTATGAATTTAAATACTTTCTCCTAAAGTTGGGCGGGGATGAAGATTTGGATTTTCCATAAAGCACATTCAATAACAAAATGTCAAAATCAAATTAAGATTGACCAGTGCTTAAAATGTATTTCCAAAGGACACAGTTTTCTTCACAAAAGCCCCATTCTTTGATTGAATGCGTTCTGCGTCTTTTGCAGATTCAGGCTGACTCTGTCGACGAGCCAGGGCCGAGCGCAATCAATTACACAGGCCGGTTCAAGGCCGCGGTGACCTGAGTGAAATCAGTCCACGACTTGAGTCTCTGTTAAGAAAGCCTTGTCCTTTCCACTTAGCATAAGAACCGCATTTGGCTCTGCTACAGAAAAACAGTAGCTCTTTATGTCTTAACACATAAAGTCGCTCCCTGCTTGAAGTCATTCCTTGTACCATGAGAAACAGGGAGCAAGCGCCGGCCAATTCCTAATCCTCTTGGGAACACCAGAGCATCAAAGGACAGCGCTGTCTCTCGCATGGCACAGGACTAAGGACTGAGACTGGCAGGAGTTCTGACCGGCCAGGACCCACACGGCTGTTGCTCAGAAGGGACGTCCCGCGGCTGGCTTCCCAGAGGTGCAGAACTCTCCTCTGGAAGGTCCGTGGGACCCACTCTCTGTGGGTTACACGGTCCTTTGGCTTCGCACAGGCTGTGAGATGTGGTCCACAGCACTTGCTGTCCCTCCGAAAGCAAAGGATCTGCCTCTCGAATACACCATGTGTGATGAGGGAGGGTTTGTGCCTTCGTGAGTTGCCCGATGCACTGAATGACGCCGGGCCCTGGCCAGTCGGCCTTCGCCTTTTTTGGGGGAGGAATGTGAGGTCAGCTTCTAAAAGCATCAGCTCCACAATCACAGCTAAAGGCTTTAAATAATTTTAATTTCTACGGCCAGATAGGCCAGGGAGAACAGGAGGAAGATACTAGCTTGCTCATTCTTAATGAAAACGATGGTAATTTAGGGGACATTAAAGGGAATTAATGTGGACTGTCCCTAATTGAAAATGTTTGGTAGCAATTCTTAACAGAGATAAGGTACGATTTTGTAGAAAATTCGGTTTTCCAACCTTTTGTCAAGGCTTGAGGCAAAATCAGTGATCTCATTTCTGATTAAAACACCAGCCCTGGAGATAGCTGCTGAGGAATCGTAAGGTCTTAAGCACAAAGTTCCCTGAGATTTTAAGAACTGGGAAAAAAGATGAACAAATAATTTTCAGTCTTATAACAAAGGTACAGATTTGGCCTAGTTTAAGGCTTCACCCGGTTAACGAGTCCTCGGCTGTCCCTTGCATCAGCTCCCTCTCAGGGCCTGTTTGCCCCACCACGTGTCAGCGCTGGGGGGCGTCAGAGCAAATCAGTCCCGTGCTGCAAGGTGTACACGATGGTGTCCCCCAGCTCCTAGCACCAGCGACGTCGCAGGCGTCACCCCCTGGCAGCTGTTTTACATTGTCAGCAGCTTCATGGGCTCCTGGTTTCCACTCTTTTGAGAGCATCATTGCCCTAAGGCTTGATTTAATCTCGTGTTATTTTATCACGGCCCTGAAGTGTACAAGGCCCATTGCTAATGTTCCTCCACACAAGGACAAAGTTGCCTAATGACACATTTTTCCAAACATAGCTCCTTCATTAAGTGACACAAAACAGAATGACTAACGGCAGTGTCATCCTTTCAGAATATCCATTACCTATCCACGAAGTGGCCTTATTCCACCACAGGGACAAAACAGCAATTCTCTCACTTCTCTGCCCCACCAAACATTTAAGCTTCAGTATCTCCCTCTCCACTCTCATGTAAGATGCTCAATATTTTTTGAATTTCATTAGAACTCCCAGGTTTCTCTCAAGTACAAAACTCACTATTCCATTAAACTATCTGCCACTTAGGAACACACAGCTGCATTTCCCTAAGGGAATACAGCTATCTTGCAGACAAAGTTATATCACACAGGTAGTTTGCAAGAACATGGAGTTAACCACATACAGAAACGTGCAAATAGTCTGGCTGTCAGCTCTTTAGGAATCTGCAATAGAAATTTAAAATGTAGTATCTGTTAGATCCAAATCAACTTTCACATCTTATGGTTCTTACTGTTCAGTCCAGTAATAGTTAAGTATTATAAAGAAAAGAATTTTACAATTCAACATCAAACAACCAACCTAATCACAAAATGTGCACAAGATCTGAACAGATACTTCTCCAAAGATGGCATGGAGCCCCAGCTACACCACACAGGTAGACGACTGACAGCACATCACACCAGTTATTAGGGAAGGGCAAAGCAAAGCCATCATGACATGTCACCTCACACCTACAGGACGGGACCACATCAAAGACCACTAACAAGAGCAGGCGAGGGTGCAGAGAAAAAGGAATCCTTATACATGGTTGTTAGGAATCTAAATGGGTGCTGCCCCTTTCAAAAAGTTCTAGAGGCTTCTCAAGAAACAAACCTACCATAAGATCTAGCTATTCCATTTCTAGGTGTCTATCAGAAAAATATGAATACACTAATTTAAAAAAAATATCCATGCCTGTGTTTCCAGGGGCACTATTCACAATAGCTAAGAAATGGAAACAACCTAAGTGACCATCAACTGAGAACTGGATGAGGAAGATGTGGTATACATATACAAGGGAATACTACTCAGCTATAAAAAAGCTGCCATCTTGCCATTTGCCACAACATGGATGGAACTGGAGGGGATGATGCTAAGTGAAATAAGTCAGAAGGACAAATACCAGATGATCTCATTCATATGTGAAATATAAAGAAACAACGAACAAAAACAAACCCTTGGATTCTGGCACCAAAATTGACATTACCAGAGGGGAAGGGGTGGGAGTACTGGGAAGTAAAGGGTAGAGCGAGTCCAGTGGACTGTGGCAGAAGGTTATTAGTACTTTGATGCTGGGCACGGTGTGGTCTCATACACTTGAAACCAACATTATCGCAATTAAGGAAAATAAAACTAATCTTAAAGGAACTTGTAAACAACTAACCAAGTCCAAGTATCCTGTTTATTTGTACACAAATATTAATCATACGTGTATGCGGCTT
The DNA here is from genome assembly GCF_014898055.3 of Talpa occidentalis. Taxonomy (NCBI): domain Eukaryota; kingdom Metazoa; phylum Chordata; class Mammalia; order Eulipotyphla; family Talpidae; genus Talpa; species Talpa occidentalis. The sequence goes on along the minus strand of NW_023604295.1, from coordinate 133,913,047 downwards.
TCACAACCATTTCCACTATTTTTGAAAAAGGAATTTTTTTTCTGTAAATAGATGTTTAAAACAGGCATTGAGAGGCAAACTAATTCCACACTAAATCTTTAAAAAGTGTAGCTTTAGGGCCTCCCCGGTGGCGCAGCGGTTGAGCGCTGGGTTGCGAAGCTGCCCGCAGCCTCTGCAGTGCCGGTTTGATCCCCGATCCCCAGCTGCTCCCCGGCCACTGGAGGAGGGTCCCACATGGCGCGCAGACCTCTCCTGCCGCCTGCTGCTCCCCTCAGCAGTGTACTTGGTCCTTCTGCCTGCTCTGCTCCCCGCTCTGGCTCTGGTGAATTCTCTCACCCTCCCGCGCTTCTGATTGTACCCAGTGCTTGTATAAATAAATAAATCTTTAAAAAAAAATTGAAAAGAACCATTAAAAAAAAAAGTAGCTTTATACTGTGAATAATTGTCACCTAATTAGTTAATATTAGTTGCATTTTTTTCCTTCTTTATTTATTTATACAAGCACTGGGTACAGTCAGAAGCGCGGGAGGGTGAGAGAATTCACCAGAGCCAGAGCGGGGAGCAGAACAGGCAGAAGGACCAAGTACACTGCTGAGGGGAGCAGCGGGCGGCAGGAGAGGTCTGCGCGCCATGTGGGACCCTCCTCCAGTGGCCGGGGAGCAGCCGGAGATCAAACCGGTGCTGCAGAGGCTGCGGGCAGCTTCGCAACCCAGCGCGCAACCGCTGCGCCACCGGGGAGGCCCAGTTGCATTTTTTTCTCTCGTTAAATTGCACTGCGCAAACACTGTTTACAACACTATGATTGAGTGGTGCAGGATCACCCCCTTCACGTGTGTGTCCCCACACCCCACCCACCACCAGGCACGCACTGTCCTCCCCACGGTCAGCTGGGTCCTGTCCACACTTTGCTTTCCAACCTCTCCCACCCCCTCTGCTAGACTTAATCCTACAGACAGGTTTCTAGAGTTTGCATATTTATTTTCTTCAGACAGATACATACATAGATAAATTTTGTCCAAAATTAGGAAAAATAGCTTTTGGCTTGTGTGTGTCTCAAAACGGTTCCTGTGGGGATTGAGCTGGGTGCAGTTCTCTGTAATATTCTCTCTTAAAACATGGACTGTGTCAGTGGCTCGGTAGCCACCGTTCTGCTAACCAACCCTTTCTTTCTGCCCCAAGGCCTTTTTTGGCTTTTGCCCTGATTTTGTAAACCTTCTACAAATGAATTTAAAGCACACCAGCACTCCTTCATCCAAGGGGGATACACTCCAAGATCTCCAGCAGATCCTGAAGCCTGGGGTGGCACGAGGCCCCGCGTGTACGGGTTTTCCTCACACTCCACGCCTGCGGCCAATCGGGCGCAGGACGAGATGAACAACAAGAACTAATAATAGAAAAACTGTAATAATAGTAATAAAAGTTATGTGGTCTCTCTCCCAGAATATCTTATCGTGGCTTAATATTTTCCAACTGCAGATAATGGAAACACAGGGATGGGGGTGGGGGGGGTGGGGGGGGTGGGGAAACCTGTATTTCATTTAACGTAAACCGAGGGTGCAGTTGGGCACAAGCTGTTGTCATCCAGCAGCCCCTCCTTTCTCTGCCCCGCTCTTGCTCTTCTCAGCCCGTGGCAAGGAGACCCCACCTGTTTCTTGGAGCAGCCCTCGCCCCTGGCATGATGAACACTCCCATCCTCATGCGCCCGTCTTTGACACTGTGCCTCTGCCCCTCGCCAGTTCCTTGCCAGCTCATTACGGAAGCTGCACGCTCAGAGGCCAACTCTTGCTCCTCACGTCGCACCGGGAGTCCCCACACGCCTTCCTCTCCACCTCCCACCCGGTCCTCAGGCCTGAATTCCAAGTCCGCTCCCCTTCTCCTGCTCGCATCAACCTGCCTGAGCGTCCCGGGCAGCCCCAGGCTGACGTCTCCCGGCAGCGTCTGACGGTCAGAGATTCCACAGCCCGACTCCAGGCCGTTCTGACACCCGGATCCCCATGACCGCCCTCTGTGCTGTCATTCCTCCGCTGTCCTCTCAGGGGCCCAACCTGGGTGGGGTTACCCCCTTTGGGCTTGTCTCATGCACTGCTCCTCCCCGGAGGCCCGCGCGCTGCAGCCCCCTGTGCCCCTTCGCCGAGCCCTCCCCGGGCACCTGGCCATTCCCCCCTCTTCCTCCAGGCCGCTCCCGTCCACAGGCCGGCGGGGCCCTGGTGGCCGGGCGGGGAGGTTACCTTCTCCCACCCCCAGCCAGATGGCCCGGCCGTGTCCTCCGGCGATGAGCAACCTGCTCGGGGCGCAGACGTCACCGAACACCTGGGGCCACATGCCAGACATGCCTGACGGGGGACACGGGAAAGGGAAACAGCTCGAGCTCTTGCAATCCCAGCACTCAGGTTCTCAGGGTTGAGTGCCCTACACAGGACGCCCCCACCCCCTAAACCCGGGGGTCAGTGGGCCCGGCCGCAGCTCCTAATTTGGCGTCTGCAAGGGCCCCCGTCCCATGCCAGGCAGTGGCCTGTCCCAGTGCCCATTTTCCGTTTTGTTTGGTTTTCCGTCAAAGTCGCCTCGAGTTTCTGTTTACTTTGAGGAAAAATGACTCAGGGATCTTTTCAGCACTTGGTGAGAACGTCAGTCATTTCGAGGCAATTCTCTTCTTGAGTTTGGCCCATTCTTCCCACCGGGGCCAGGCTCCACGGCTACTTCTCGGGGCATGGGCTGTATCCTGAGATAACAGAGCCGGGCCCTGCACAGAGAGAGGAAACGGTTCCCCGCGTGTGCATTGTGCCGTGGCTCACGGAGACCCAATCGAGTCACTCACTGACCAGGCTGCCCTGCATTGTCTGTGCTGGAGCTGGGATCTGAAGAAAGAAATCTGACTGGAACGTGACGCTGATGTCTGGACTCGTTTCTTTAACTGTCGCGGAAGCACTGCCAGGAGCTCCGGGCTGGCAGACACAGAGCAAAGAATGGGTAGGTGGAGGTCAGGCTTTCCTTCTGGAAGGAGACGGAGACCACTGGCGGGTGACATGGCAGTAAACAAGCACAAAAGTAGTGACTCACGAGTAGGTGGGGAACCGAAGGAGTTCCTTCTTAAAAGCACCATTTCCTGAAGCTGCAAGAGCAGTGGACATCTGTTTTTATTATTTACCATTCTTCCCTTCATCTGGGAAAAGCGCTCCTCTGTTCCTTGCAGATCTGCCGTGGGGTAGCCTGCTGCCCAGGCCTAGCTAACTCTTGTATGGTTTCAGCAAATCATTCAAGGATCAATTTAGGATCCAGTTAGGCCAGGCCAATCAGAAACTGTCATATTGGCGATGAAAGGGAAAGGTGTGTCTTTCTGTCCTCTGACAGCCGACGAAAAAGAGAGCTGACAGGCCCAGTGGGAGACCCCACAGAAGGGAGCCAATGATGAAAAGCCAGGGTGAGAAAAGACAAGGAGAGAGTTAAAATGAGAGGCTAGTTTAGCAGCTAGGTCCAGATGACCCTCCAACCGGTTTCATGTCTGATTTTCATGAACAAATGAGCTGCCTCCCCACCCCCTCTCTTTGGTAGTTTAACTGGTCTCTAAAACTTTCTAATAAGCAGCCTAGGAGACCAACCTCCAATTTCCTTGTTTTATGGATAGTGGAACTAGAAAGAGAGATAGGGATTAAGTAATGCCACAAAGTTATCTGCTGGTTAGTGCTAATAGTCTGCCAAGAATTGCATCTTGCTGGTAAGAATGATATTAAAAATTAATAGTGCCATGTGAATTTAATAAATCAATAGATGAGGAATACATGTACAGTTTGTGAAATTGTGAAAGTCTGAAACCACCAGGAAGACTAAAAAACAAATGGTTAAAAGTGTTGATCTCTCAGAATGAGCCTGGAATGAGGTAGAGGGAGGAAGTCTTCTATTTTTGCATTTTATGGTCTTTTTATACTGGATGTCTGAATATTTCTAAACCACACACATAAAAGTCTAGTGGTTAAATGCATATAAAATTCTTAATATGTATAAATTATAAGCATTTAATTCTTAAAACATATACAGTTTCAGAAGCTTCTATTTTAAAGATGGTCACATCATAAAAAGAACAGAACTACTGTCTTAGACAACCTCTAGCTCTCCTGGAAGGCTGAGGCCATCCGTCCTGTGTCTGAAGTCACCAGAGGCCCCCCAGGAGAGGATCATCCATCATGACTATTGCCAGCGCTGCTCCTGGAACAGCACCACCATGATTACCACTGATAACTACTAAGCATTACCCAGCACTACTTTGCACAAATACCATCAGAAGTGCTTCAGCTAAATCTTTATAACCCTAGATCTTTACTAAATCTTTATAAAACCCCTAAGAGACAGGCCTCTTATTGTCTCCATTTTACAAATGAAGAAACTGAGGCACAAGGCATTATTAAGTTGTTCAGGATGACATGACTGGAAGTGGTGCCAGTGGATTAGACTGAGGAACTGGGGCGCATGCCCGTTTGGTCTGGTTTCTCTATTCAAAGCAATAGGATGACACATCGAGTATTTCCACGTGCACTGTGATTTCTCTAGCCACAGATGCCCTGAAGACTGGCTCCAACCCTGTCACTCCTGTCCCCTTTGTGTGTTTGTCACTGAGACAGAAGACACCGCGGTGGAGTCAGAAGAGCCACATGTGGGACAGCCTGGTTATGTCCTGAAGACATCCTGTGTGCATGCTTCTAGCGAGGTCATGTTTATGTCTCATATGGTAGACTTTACAAGCTTTTATTTACTGGAGAAGCTTTAAGGGCATACAAAGCCACTTGAAGAACAGATTTTGAGACTAAGCAGTTAAATTTTCATCCAGAACGTCGTATCTGCATCATCAACCTGTATATGTTACACGGAGAGCCTATTAAATGCTCTATTAACTAAACACCCTCTGTTTAGAGCTCCACACCATCTGAAATGCAGTACAGCAAGTCCTTGGGTAATAATTATTTCATTCAACATCATTATCTATTGTTAAAACATCCATGAGAAAAAACATCCTGGTGGACAATAAACAAAACCATGTTATTTACTTTCCTTCTATCGTTTCGCTTAAAGCCACAATTTCGAAAAACTTACTGACCACATTAAGGACTGACTTTATAGGCACAGGAAGAGGAAACTCATTGTTAAAAGAGTCTCAGTGCGTATTTGACAAGTAGTGAATCCAAATTTCTGAGAACTGAGACATATCACGAAATAGTAATAAATAAATAAGTACCATAAATAACTAAAGACCATGGCAGAGAAGTTTCTAGAAGCTTACAGTTTTATCCTTCACTCTCCTCTTTGAAGGTGTTTGTCACAGAAAAAGATAAAGAAATGAGAAAAATAATGTTTTAAGCAATTGAATTTTACTCTTAAACACAGCTTTGTTGTGAAAGCACGGGCAGCTTCTTTACACACCCCTGCCTTGGGGCTCAGATCCCCGGCCAGAGTGAGTGTGTCCCCAGTTACTTGAGTGGCCTTGACTCAGAGGGGTTTGAGCTTCTTCATAGCTTTGAAATAGAAAGTGGGACAACTCTTAAATAGTACCTTTATTCTTTAAAGTTCCTCCAAGCTAAAATCCACTAGTCTTTGAAGACAGAACATCTGATTATTACTAATGTATGTTACTCTGTCTTTTGAGAAACTGCAGCACTGAACATGCTGGAATTTTTAAAAATTGCTGAAGACCACCACCAATTTACAGACTTTTTAGTTTTCTGTCAACATAGGCCTATCTTGGAAGAACCAAACATTTCTGAATAAATAAACTTCCAATAACTTTTCCTACATCTTTCAACCTCACAAAAATAAATAAATAAATGAAAGGCATGCACAGTTGGACCTGGGCACTCTGAGTAGCTGATTTTTTTCCTAAAGGCTGACCACTGCTAATTTGAATGTTAACGGCCTAGAGAGAAAAGTGTCATGCAGGCCTTGTCTGAGCATCAGGCTCCAACTCCAACCTCTCGTCTGAAGCAGGAAAATGTTCTTGAAAAAACACAGAAATGTATTTTGGCAAAGCTTGAGACATGGAGCTCAGCAGCATGAATTAAGAGACTGGTGACCGTGGAAAAGAATTGTAAATTTGAAATGGCTTTGACCCTTCTTAGCTTTTGACCAGCTGACCTTGACATTCCTTAGAGGCCAGAGGATGAGATGCAGTAATGACGGTGCTGATGGACCTTCCCCCTCAGGAGACAGCCAATCCTTCCAGCAGTACATAAAATCTATCCAAATGTGTCTTGGGAAGAACTATAATAAATGAGGTTCCCTCCCTGAGAAATGACTAAAACCACTAAAATCATTCTTAGATAAAACAACCCAATTATTTAATAAAATTACTCTTTAAAGAAAAAAATGGGAGAAATTTATCGTAGCTACATGAGTTTCCAACATAGTTATATATGACTGTGTACAGTCAAGAATCTATCTGGCATGCTATCAAATGGAGTTTTCTAGAATATGGTATTTATGACTATCTCCAATATGGTAAAGCCCCAGCAACATCTTGGAATGCCTTTTGAAAGTACTGTTGAGCTTTCTTCAATAATCTTTTCCAAAACACGCAAATAATGAAGCTCGCTGCATGCCACAATGGGGTTTACGATTTTACTGTAAAATTATATACATTACATTTTATACACTCATTTAGGGAAATACCATATACTCCTGGATGTTACCACTCTTAAAATTTACAACCTCAGGGAACACCATTGGGGTGGGTGGACCATCCATGGGAGGATGTGAGCAGGGGCTCATGAAATGTACAGGTGGAAGGGCCTGGACCTTCCTGCCCAGCAGAGTAGTAAGAAGCTGGTGGAGCACCATGCAGGCGATCATTGACCGAGCTTAGTGACCAGGTCTTTCCCTTTTAGTCCCTCACATGAAGACCCCCAGGGACACTGAACTTCTTTCACTAAGACACTTTCACTCACAAACCAGAAAGTCATTTCTAATGAGAATACAATAAACATTGCAAAAGAACAAAGGAAATATGTGTTCTAAATCAGTCAGCTTCCAACAAGAGCTACTTTTTCCCTGAAGAGCGAGCAGTGAGTCCTTGCTTAGGAGTAATGGAGAGCGGGTGGGCCAACAGTTTTAGGTCTCAGTAACACAGCCACATCATTTGTGTGTGTGTGTGAATATACTCTCACATATGACGAGAGAGAGTCATGTTAGCATAACACATATTTTCAAGGTTAACTGTGAGGAAATTCTTGTGTAAGGATATAGTCCCAAGTGAAAATGATACAGCATTGATTCAATGATGCTTTAATTTCCTAACTTGGCCTTTCAAGTATGACCTTCTGTAATCTCAGAAGGACAAGCAATTCGTACTATGGAACCAAGACACATATTTTTGTTGTTAATGTAATGTCTTTGGTCTAAGACAGTAACAACACAATAACAATAAGTGTAGAAACATAAAAGAACTTACTAGTCAGTTTTTCCGTGTTGTGAACATTTTTTGAGCTCAAAAATGTGTAAGTAAAGATGTCACAGAATTTTTAACAATGTCAAAATAAGCCTGAGAACATTACAGTCATTTATGGTCTATTTCTTGGAGGGGGAGGGGCTCCCCAGAGCATCCTGCAAAATTATTCCTACATAGTATTAGCAGGACATAAGATACTGAAGGAGGGGGCACTCTCTGCCTCTGACTTCCCTGTTTGGTGGGTACAGGCAAACTCAGCCCCTGCCTTCCTCTTCTTGCTCCAGGTCTGCTTCTTACAGGGAGAGTAATTCTCCTCTTTCCTCGTGGGGGCGGGTCTGGCTCGGTGGACATGCACACCTGTCTGTGAGAGGGAAGGGAGAAGCCCACTACCACGAGGGGGAGCGTGAGAAGAGAAGCTCGCTTGTCACAGCCACACATCTGCTTTCTCCTCGAGCTCTCCCCAGTGCAAACCCAGGCTTGGATCTATTTCTGACTCCTCGGTTTTACCACCCATGTGATCCCAAACTGGAATAGGGAGAAAAGTTCCCTTCAAATCCACACCATGAATCCACCTGATGTCTACACTGGCTCCCTCAACACACCTGTGCATCCTTAAACCACTGGTCCTGGCTTGTTCACATTTACCTGGAAGGCCAGTCCCAACTCAGGAAAAGGGCAGGGAAGTGAGGGTGGCCTCAGATTTACCTGAAGCAACAAAATAAAGCAGTAAATGGCCCAGTTACTCTTGGAAGGTAATTTGAGGCCTCTCTGTTGATGACTTGTGTCTTGCTTGGTGGCAGGTCCTGCTCCTCACCTAGAGGATTTGAAGAGTTCCTCTCAGCACACTCTCCCAGGGAGCTGGGGTGAATACAAGTTTACCCGCGTCCTTTCACTCCAGTGAAGCCTTGGTACCCCCACCTTCTCCTGAAGATAGAAGATGCCTGTGTAGTCACCTTGAATCAGCCAGTCTAAATGCTTAATTCTAATTGACCCTGACAAATGCCTTATAGTATTTTTATAGTTTCTTAACCCAAAACAAAACACTGCTGTGAAGTCTTGATTATGAAATTGGTTGGGAACAGGACACCTTTTTACCCACAGAACTGAATTTTTTTTGACTTAGAGAATTAAACCACAAAGATTAAGCCTGAAAAGTTTATAATCATCATTTTTCTTTTAAAATTGAACTCATAACCAGTAGCTGTAGAAATTTCTATACAATATTTCTTTTTTTCTCTTTTGAAATTAAATTCTGTTTTTAAAAATGGGCCTCCCCTGGTGGCGCAGCGGTTGAGCGCTGGGTTGTGAGGCTGCCCACAGCCTCTGCAGCGCCAGTTCGATCCCCGGCCACTGATGAGGGTCCCCCCCCCAAAAAAAAATTGCATGATAGAAAGTATAAAACACTACCCTATACGATTTCCAGATGCAAAACAAACAAAAAAAAATCTGTGACCCAAAACACACATTTTAAGGAAAAATTAATTCATGAATCTTTACCTTAAATATGACCTTAAAACTATACAATTTTAAGAAAACAGGAAAACTTTTGTGACCATAAATGAGGCAGCTATTCCTCAGCTAAGACACCAAACACATGACCCATCAAAGAAAAAAAATAAACGGAACTTCATTAAAATTTAAAACTTCTGCCCTTCCAGATGCAAAAGACACTGTGACAAGTGTGCTCTCCCTTCATACTCCCCCTCACAACTCCGTTTCCCTCCCCAGCATCAACAATGGTGTTACCACTTCCTGTGTCTCCCCTCCAGCCAGCCCATACATAATAAGCAAAATACACAGTCCTGTACCCCAAACCACGCTTTGGCCAACAACAGACCACATGGACCACAGTGGTCCCTACATAAACCGCAGTGTGTGGCCGGCTGGGTGGTGCAACCACACACTCTGGAGTGTTTGCACAACAGTCACCTGGAAATGCCTCTGTCAGAAGGCACCCCATTGCAAATGACACATGACTCACTCATACTGCTTTTTTAGGTCGAGTTTTTTTTTTTTTTTTTAAATACAAAACATTCCTATTCAATACACTTGGAGAATCTTTGGTGTAGTTCCACACTCTTTTTTTTTTTTTTTAATTTGTTTATTTATTTATACAAGCACTGGGTACAGTCAGAAGCACGGGAGGGTGAGAGAATTCACCAGAGCCAGGGCGGGGAGCAGAGCAGGCAGAAGGACCGAAGTACACTGCTGAGGGGAGCAGCGGGCGGCAGGAGAGGTCTGCGCGCCATGTGGGACCCTCCTCCTGCGGCCGGGGAGCAGCCGGGGATCGAACCGGCGCTGCAGAGGCTGTGGGCAGTTTCACAACCTAGCGTTCAACCGCTGCGCCACAGGGGAGGCCCTAGTTCCACACTCTTGACTGTATTTATTGGTCATGCACATAATTGAGACCAAATTCTTTGGTAGCCATTAGTTTTGGAGTTTACTTAAGCAAATATGGAAAGGGAACAAATAATTTGCCTCAGTTAAAACCTCTCCCCAAAATCTTTCCTAAATTATTAGTTGCATTGTGTATCATTTAGGTCAGACTTCACATTTAATTAAGTCGGCTATTGTGTCCTAGGGGAGGGGTGTTGTCATCTGGGGCCTGGCACCAAAACATCATTTGAAGTACTTGCTTAAGTTGCTGCCATTTCTGTGGATGCTGGCGGTGTTTAAATAATGAAATTTTCTTTTAAGGCAAAATGAGGATCTCTTTAGTCACTTTGATAATTAGAGAAAGTATTTGCCTAAGCTGAAAGAAACATTTTTCACACCACACAGCAGATTCACTTTCTAAATGACCCATTAATACCCCAGTGAGCAGGCCGAGTCCACCCACCATGCTCCAACTCATGCCGATTGACTTCTCCACAGCCTTCTCCAGGGGATTTATTGCATTTTCCTCTTTCATACCTGCTGTGTGAATGCCCAGCCCGCCTCCTCACACTCCTCCAGGCCCAGAAGGTCAGTGATTTTTCTGTCCAGCTGTACGAGGCTCAGCAGGTCTCTCTCCAGTGAAAGGACTCCTTTCCACTCCTAGCACTACCTTCTAGTCCTGCTACATAGTTTGTAAATTCAGTAACAGTTCTCAGACTTGAAAAGATGGAGGCGATCTTTTAACCTCCTTAATGCTGTTTCTGCTACATTGGTCTGGAGAGAAAAGGCTTGTGCACAAGAATGTGATCTCCTCTGCACTGTGCTGTCCAAATATGGCAGCCATCAGCCACATGTGGCCACCGAGCACAGGACATGTGGGGAGTCCAAATTGAGATGTGCTGTGTGAAATACACCCCAGATTTTGAAGATTTAGTTCAAAAAGAGAGCATAAATGGATCTCATTAGTAATGTTGAGCGTTACTGACACGTTGAAATAATATTTTTAATATATTGGGTTAAACAAAATCTATTAATGAGATGATTTTCACTTGTTTCTTTCAAATATTAACTACTAGAATATTAGAGCTGTCTATGAGGCCTGCATTTATATCACATTACATTTCTACTAGACAGGGCTCCAGTTCTGAAAATTCCCTCCATCTCCTCAACAAGGGTTACTCTGTCCCCGGCCCGTCAGTTCTCCACTAAGGGCTCTGCTGAGCAGGAAACATGCTGCAGGGGCTCCGAATCTAAGTGTCAAGGGACCAATATGACAGCGCAAGGTGGGTGTGGGGGGGTTGGTTGGTGGTGGATAAGTTCATAAAAGCAGCAACGAGTATCTTCCAACTTCTTACTCATATTCTGACTTATGTGCTGATTTCCCAGAAAGTAACATCAGGAATTATCCTAAGATTGTGTTTCTCAAACTGTTCCACTCTTCTGAGACAGTCACACAGCAGGGGCACCCTGCTTCAGGCAGGAGGCGGAGACTCTCCTCCCTCAGGGAATCTCCTCCTGTTAGGTCACCCTATAAGGCTGTGCTTTTAGGAGAAAGTCAGCCTGCCAGCTAGTGAGCGGGGGAGACCATCAATCCTGGAGAAACTGTAAGGCGAAAGGCTAAGACAGAGATTTTGGATGGAGAAGAATTTGAATTTCCTCTCACATGAACGGCAGTGTCAGCCTTGGATCATGTAATAGAGCAAAAGCAAAGTGATGGAACATGTCAACAAGAGAGGGAATAATCAAGTTACAAAGCTGAGGCTTATGCTGTTTAAGGAAGGTTATACATTTGCTTGTTTCCCTCCTGGTTCATTAAAATGTTTAAGAGTCTTAATGTGAAAGTAGCAATTCAAAAGCCATAGCTCACTGCCTTACAAAGCCTGTCTGCTACTCTGCCTGGAGGAAGGTTCGGTGACAGAGAAAGGGACTGAACAGGACGCAGCAGGTCAGCTCTGTCATCTTCTAAACACCATCGTCACTCGGTTGCCCTCTGTTAACACCCGGTGTGAAAAGTCAACACGATCTTCTCAAGCAAGGTATTATCACTGAGTCCCTATCTTTTGACCTCGGAACCAGTATTTCAGGGAAAACTTGCCAAGTTAAAGAGAGAATGTAGAAGAGATTTTCCTCACCCTCAAAGTAAAAGATTAAATGTTAATAAGTGTTATTTATGCGTCATCTCACACACACTGATAATGTGTAAGTTTAAAGAACAACAAAAAAGGCCAGAGGCCCCTGGTGTCACTAAATATAGTCAGTTGCACATTTTCCCCTGGAGTTCAGCTAATAAAAATACAACAAACAGAGGGACACTGCCCCCTCCACGAACATTACATCATTCTTCCTTATTAGGAAGAGTTCAAATCTGACATTTTGTTCTGAGCAATCAGGGTTTAACTCCCACTGAGCAATCTCAGAGGGAGACCTGGCAGGTCAGGGGAAATCTGGGAGTGACACAGCCTCTCTCTCACAAAGGAACGTGCATTCTCCAAACAGCAGCGGCATCATGGAAAGCATAACGGTGCATTAGCTGTTCCTGAAGAAGGCACATTTTAAGACTACACAGTTAATCTTGCTCAGATTTTTGCTTTCCAGGTATTTTTTGATATCAACATGTGTTCTGGTGAAGAGAGGGGTAAAAAATCGAGAATTCGATGATTTCTGATTTACTACAGTTGCAATATTGGTTCTGACCAAAGATTTTTGGAACTGAGTGATCCTAACACAGGGAAGTGGAAATTAATAAGCTAAGAAAGACTCCTCTCTTCCTTGTCCCTGAAACATCCCTCCATGAGGTATTTAACTTCTAGTCAACCTTGAGTTATTTTTTTGTTCTGAGGTATCACCAGATAGCAGAGCCCTCATGGAAGGGGGCTGCATTCCGAGGCCTAGAGTGGATGCCTGAAATCTTTGACAGTACTGACTCCTAGTTATACTATGCCTTTTTCTATATAAACATACCTATGATAAGGTCTAGCTTATAAACTAGGCACAATAAGAGAGTAACAATATAGGACAAGTAAATAGGACAATTATAACAATATACTTTAATAATAAAGTTATATGAATGTAGACTCTCTCTCTCAAAATATTTCATTGTACATAGTATTTTCTGACCATGGTTTGTGGGTAATTGAAACCACAGAAAGGAAAACTGGGGAGAAGGGAGGGACTACTGTATTAATATGGCAGCAAAAGCGAAAATAAACAAGTGGAACTGCATTACACTCAAAAGCTTCTGCACAGCACAGGAGCCCATCCGTAAAATGAAAAGACAACCCACAGAATCGGAGAAAATATTTTCGAGTCACATTTGTGATAAAGGATTAATATCCCAAAGTAACTTACATGACACAAAATTACAAAAACTAAAAATCAAACAAATTTAAAAACTGGACAGCGGCTCTGCATAGGTATTTTTCTGAAGAAGACAGGCACTCGACCAACCGGTAATGAAGAGGTGCTCAATATGATTCATCATCAGGGAAAGGCAAATCAAAACCAAAATAAGGTATCACGGCACCTACCTGCTGGAATGGTCACCATCAAAAAAGACAGTAACAAATGTGAGGACGTGTAAAGGGTCCTATGCCCTGTTGGTGGGACTATAAACTGGTGCTGTCACTATGGAACTGGATGGAGGTTCCTCAGAAAACTAGAAATAAAACTACCATGTGATCCAGCAATTCTACTTCTGGGTATTTATCCCAAGGAAAAGAAATCACTATCTTGAAGTGATACCTTGCATCCATTTATGCACTGCCACATTATTAACATTAACCAAGACCCGGGCAACCTAAGTGCCCGTCAATGGATGAATGACTAAAGAAAATGGGGGATATATAGTCAAGCACTGCTTCACAACAGGGACATATTGTGAGAAATGTGTTACTAGGCAATTTTATCTTTGTGCAAATGTCACAAAGTGTGCGTACACTAACCCAGGTGGCACAGTTCTACTGCACACCTAGGTTACAGGTAAGGACCACTGCTGTTGACCAAGACAGCATTATACAGCACATGGCATGATATATAATGGACTATTATTCAGCCCTCAAAAAGGAAATCCTGCCATTTGTGACAACATGGATGGACCTGGAGGGTTAAGCAAAAGAGAAAGAGATATACCATATGATCTCATGTTTATTTGGAATCTAAAAAAACAAACTCAGAACAGATGGTTGGTTGCCAGAGGTAGGGGCAGGAGGACAGTGGGTGAAATGGGTAAAGGTTATCAGATGATACAAACTTCGAGTTACAAGATAAATAAGTTTGGGGCATGTAAAGTACAGCATAGTACTGTTTATTTGAAAAATGCTAAGAGTAGATCTTAAAAGGTCTTACCTTAAGAAAAAATGTAACTATGTGTGACGAGAGATGTTAACTACAGCTATTATGGTGATCATTTTGCAATATATACAAATAAACCATTGTGTCCTCCACCTTAAACTAACACAATGCCATACCAATTATAACTCAATAAAGCTGGGGAAAAATGATATTTTATAGTTACATAATAAACTTGTTAAACAAAAGTTAACTGATCTATACTTCTAGTAGGAAAGATTTATGAAGTTAAAATGTATATAATAAAATTCAATGAGAGTAAACCTCTTCCTTAAACAATTACCTTTCCATGACTATAAACAGGGCACGGCATCAGCTTGGTGATTCTATTTACTACTTATCTCTTTCCTACTGTAATAACATGGGACTATGTTCATGAGAAGTAACAGTTGGAAAAGTCTAAAGTCCACAATGGTGCTGATGAAGCTAATACCACATTGTAAATGATTAATTTATAAATAAACTCCCAAGAGGCAATGAGTTGGGAATATAATGCACTGATGCTGAGGTGAAGCTACTTTTTGTGTGTTACTTCTGCCAGGTAATAAGAAATTGTGGAGTGAAGAATGGCTTCGAGAGGACTGTGAAAGAAAGAATACTGGGTTAAAACTTAAGGGAGAGTGGTTCTAACAGTTTCCCATCGAGAAATCGGGACTACCACTCAACTTTTTTCTTCTAACTTTGATGTTTTCAAAGGAAAGAAAAATATACCTGACTCTCTTGCACTCAGTAAAATTAAATGGGATCTTGCATGGTTCTCACTGTTTCCATCAAGGCTGCTGCACTAGCATATTGACAGAACAATTCCATTTACGAATTCCAAGTGCTTTCTAGTCTAACAGATCCTTCTGTCTCCAGGGAGTCTTGTTAATGAAGTCTTACTGACTTAAGAATTAAGAACTTAAGCGTGCAGGCGTACTTCTTGGGACAGTAAGCTGTGCAGTTAGACTGTGTTTCCATTAATGGTCCAGGAGCTTGATTCCAACCTCTCTGAACCTTTAAGGGGGGTTAAAATAGCACTTAGCTCCTAGGTAGGCTGTGATGATGAAGTGAGTTACATATATGCTGAGTTTAGGGCACAGCTTAAGCAAACCTTCAGTGCCATTGATTAACATTTCAGATGACTACACAAATTAGTGTCCAAATGGACCCTTTTGTCTGGGAAATATGTTGAACTGCATAAATTCTTAGAAAACAGGCAAGCTGACAGTCCTAGGGAAAATGAATGTAATCATCCGATTCACATACAATGTCAAGATCATGCAACACACAGAAACTGCTTTACAAAATTAATAAAATCTGCTCATTCCTGGGTACTAGAGAGTACAAGATTAGATGGAATAAGGTTGCCTTAATTTAAAAAAAGAAGTCACTAATTGTAATTTAAAGCCATTATCTTTTCTTTAAAAAAATTAACTGTCAGTTATTTATAAATCAATAATTTGGGAATTACACTTTCATATGTGCACGTGATTCCCTCACTCTCTACCAATACTCTAGTGCCCGAACCACTTCCTTTCCCTACCCCAGTCTCCCTCGCCATTCTATCCCCTCTAGTAACCACTATATTTTTCTGAGTCTGAGAGTTATTTTTGCTGTGCTTTGCCAATATGCGTTCTTTCGTTATTTATACTCCATGAAAACATCAAACCATCTAATACAGGTCTTTCACTTTCTGGCTCATTTCACTTAGCATAATCACCTCAACATCTATTCACTTTGTTACAGTAGAAACTATTTCATCTCTTTTCATAGCTAAGTAGTACTCCATTGAGTACATTTTCCACAATTTCCTTATCTTGTCTTCTGTCGCTGGGCCTGGGGTTGGTTCCACAGCTTGGTTACTGCAGATATTGCTGCTATGAATTTAGGAGTGCAGGACTCTTAAACCATTTATCTTAACAGTTATAGGTCAAGCATCCATTTTACTGAACTTAGGACATTCCTTTCAACAGTATCCCGAGTGTAAGGTTTCATTTAGATCATTTTAGCAATGTTTCCACCTACTTCATAGTCCCTTTCCCACAGACATCAGGGAATCTGGGAGTAGGGAAGGAGAGAAACATTAAACAAAAGGTTAACAGCACAACTTGACTACAGATTCAGCTGTGCTCAGCACAGATGCTTCTGCAGTTCAACAAGTAATTGGGTTGCTTCCCTCTGACCTGGGGAACACGCGTCCCCCGTTCATTGTCATCGTAGAAACAGAGAAAACACATCTGTTAAAAATGAGCTTTAGTGGAAAAAATTCAGCTGGCATTCCCTTTTCCTCTCTGTCATCTTTATTTAACAGCACTCTTATGTAAGTTCTTTACTATATATAGCAGAGGACGGGGAGCCGGGACGTGACCTGCACAGAGGCAGGCAGCCTCGTGCCCCAGGCAGCCGTACCTGAGGGGCTGCAGAGTGGCCAGGCCCCTGGAGCCTGCTCCAGGCCCCTGCTCCTCTCGCTGGCGCTGCCACACCACCATCTCCTCTTGGATGTTCAGTCTCCCACCTATAAAACTGGCGCAAGGCCTATTTCTGACCTAACTCATTGGGGGTGCCTCTGGAACCTCAGAGAACATCTGGGAAATATTTTTTGGCTGAGTCAATAATGTGCATTTCCCCCATATGTCTATCCAAGATTTATGCAAGAGCTGGAATTCTTATGTTTCAGTCTAAGGGTCCCAGGCCACCCCACCACCCCTGCCTGACCAGCCTGTCCAATCAAGAGAATTGTTTACTTATTGTTCATTTCTTCCACTCAGCTGCAATCTCTTCAAGAGCAGGGTCCATATCTTTCTTATTCCCTAATGCGTCACCTAAAGCTGGCACAGTCCATGAATGAATCAGTGAATGAAGAAGAGGCAGTAGCAGCTAACATTTATTGAATAATTAATGCCAGATACTGTCCTACTTCATATGTATGTATATATGTATGTGTGTGAGACACACCACACACACAAACCCCCACCCCACTATGTAAATGAGAAAAAACAGAGGCACAGAAAGGTCAAGCAAGTTATCTAAGATGACACAGCTAGTAGCTACTGGAGAAAACATATATAAAACTTTCACGTACATGTACACATATAAATTCTATACGTGTAACTTAATACATGTAAGTCATATATAAGTTCCATGGGACTATGTCATACATGTAACTTAAGTTTCATATATGTCACCTATAACTTTTATGTATATAAAACTTGTCTCATCTATAGAAATTCATGTGTCCATCTGATCTTGGATAACTGACTAGCTTTCCTGCGCCTCGGTTTTCTCAGCTGTGCAATGGGCTAACAGCGGGGCCTATGCAACAGGGCTGTGGTGGAGCTGACATGCGCACAGCACGGCGCAGAGGCACGCTCTGTTACTTGCTATACTTCTCTCCTCCTCCTTAGGAAATAGTACCGATCCAGTTTCACATCATCCCCGCCTGCCCCTCACTTGCCATAGCTAAACCACGACTACATGCTGCCTTTTTCTCTTCCAGCATCTCCCATATGCTCTTTTCACGCAGCCTGAGGGTCACGGCACACGTCCTATCTGTGACTCTTGGCCTGCCCTGCCCCAATAACTTGTTTGGTATAGATTCTAAATCCCTTAATCTGGCCCTTCCTTTCAGTGTGGGTTTTCCTGACTTAACACCCCCCACTCAGCCCCATTCACCCTCAGATGTCGGTTCAAAGGTCACTTCCTGGGGAAAGGCCCCTTCCCCCACCTCCAGCTTAGAGGAAGCCCTGGAGTTTCCTCCAGGCTGGGAGCTGGGCACTTTCTTTGAGAGCATTTCTGTTATCTAGTCTGGTCATTCCCCCTACCACCCCTGGAGGGCCCCCTCCTCGGCCACCAGGAGAAGCAGAGGCAGGGGGTCATAGAGGAGCCAATAGGCTGCTCCAGAAGGGGGATGTGGTGTGGGCCTTGCCTCCCCGTGGCGTGTTCCTTCTGGTCTTCATTCTGGTCCGCCTTGTAAAATCACCAGTATTCGAAGACCAAAATGTCAAATAAAAAAAAAAAAAAAAGAAGAAAAAAAAGAACCACCTCTGCCCACTCTTGGGAAAGGCACATGAAGGAAAAAGCGGCCCTGTGGGGTGCTCACAGCCGCCGCTGACGCCCCTCTTGCTATCCCGCCATGACCCGACTTCTCCCTCCCAGTTCCAGTGTGGTCTTTTCTGTTTTTCCTCCAAAGACTAGAATTATGAAAACTGATGAAGCCTAACAAAAAATAACTTGAGGGTTTTTGGTAAACCTTGAGCGTCAATGAGCAATTAATACTACCAAGGGCATCTGAGACAGAGTCATCCTCGGGGTTTCCAGACCAGCGAGTCCAACACGAGTATTCTGAGTACACGCTGCAGATTTCCTGCCACACACACCCAGAAAGCTTTAGAAAGAAACCAGGAGCAACAATCACCACTTCATTTACCCAAAAGTCTACAAAAGCAGAATAAATCCATTCATCATGGTTCCAGGCAAAATTTAATGCCCCTTACAAAATAACCAAACATTCAAGCTTAGGGAACAATGACAAACTCTCATGCAGACTATTCACTTAGAGGTTGGTCTCTATTATTTTTCCCTTCTGCCTCTTTGCCCAAGAGCTTTTACTGCACACTGGGCTGCAGGCTCAGGGCTGGGGAGCAGGGATGGGCAGAGCCCTCAGGAAGGCCCAGAAGCCAGCAAGTCCCGTGTGGTCAAAACCCCAAGTACCAGTGTCTGTCTACCCTGCAGCGAGGTAATTCACGTTGCCGTGAAGGTTGTTATTTCTTCACTCTTCATTTACTTGCTTTCGCAGCACCGCATGTTGTGCAAAGACCTTGGGCGTTCCTATTCAGAGCACATGTTGGGGGTGCTGTAACTTTGGCCCCTCCATGTCTCCAGCCTTGCCGGGTGGGGGTGCTTCTATATATCAACTTAGGAGGGTCAAGTGATTTCCAAATCAACTCCACTGAGCAAGAGAGAAAATCTGGTCCCGAATCTGGACCTTGCTTATTGGACTCCCTTTCTCTATCCTTGCAGCAAGTTGTCTCCATTTTCCAGGAGTCCTTAACACATTTCCAGAAGACACACAATGTGGTGGATGGGCTCCTTGCTGCCGTGGCCACGATTTCCTATTAATGTCACTATGTGTTTATCCAATGGAGGTTTTAATGGAGGTTAAGGTTTTACAGATTTTTAAAAAATTTCTAGCATTAGTGGTTTCTGACAAATTACGTACTAAAGTGCCACCGTCTGAATCTTCAGTAGAAACAGGTCTGGAGTGAACACAAAAAATCCAGAGATTTTCCAATTTGATTCAAATTGCCGGTCCCATTTACAAACAGCATTTTATCCTGCCTTTTTCTTTTGTTTTACATACCCAGGTCTCTTCTCACTTAGAGGGTATAATGGAAAGACATTTTGGAGACAGAGAAAGTTCAGCAGTTTTCCACCCCCGAAAATGCACAGGTGTGACCGGCAGGCTTGGCACTCAGGGAGGAGGGAATGAGAAGACAGAACTGAGACAAGACAAGGGAAAGACTCAGGAAGTAGATCCTAGGCTGCTGGCCTGGCACACGCCTGCCTCCTGGCCTCCTCAGCCTCTCAGTGATGCTCGCGCACTAAGCAAAGTTTTCTTGCCTGCCTCCCAGTGTACCAAGTGGGGTGACAGGGTCTACAGACATTCAGGCCAAGCAGGAACATGTGTTTACTTTATAGAACACTTGGCTATTGCTGAGCTAGACAGAGAGCTAGGAATGACCACAATAGAAATTATAGTATTAAAATTATATAAGCAGAGGAAGGAAATTGATTTGCCCAACGGTGAAGTGGCTATTCCAGGTTTCTCAAATAGATCTGGAATGGGAAGCACTGTCATGTTTTAGAGGACTTTTGTAAGGGCATTTAATAGGCTATGACTAGACACACCATATTAAGAAACTGTTTTATAGTCAGGGAAGTGTTTTCCGCCTTATCTCTTATTTATTGGGCGTGGCAGCCTATGGGGGAGCACAGGCAAGGAGAGCACTGGGGCAGGCTAGACTGAAGGCCTGGACACTGTAGGCCTCCCAAACTACTCGGGTGCTGGCTAATCAATTAAATGGCAGGAACTAGGCAAAGTAATCTTTCTGCTCTACAGTCAGACAAATCTGTTCTGCCCTCATTTCTTAGTATTCCTCAGGAATGTGGGAGGATAATGGGAGTTTAATACTTTAAAAAATTAAACCAATACATTGAACAACTGGAGTTACTCATTGCATTTGATAACACTAAATTTTAGCAAATTCAGTCCTAAGGGTACATAATAAAACAGAATATCAGGATCTCCCTATTAGTTGGGGGAGAGGAGGGAATGGAGTTGGGCCTGGTTGTGCATTCTTTATCTCACTGGGTACCGGAGAGTCAGCCACCACTGCTCTGGCCATAACCGAACCTCTCCAAGCCTCAGTGTTCTCATCTCTAAAAATGGTATTTTTAATACATGCTTATCAGATTTCTTGTAAAGCTTAAGTGAGGTCATGAATGCAAGACTATGCTGAACCTGGCATTCAAGAACTTTCAATTTCCTTTCACTTTCCTACAATACTGATAAGTTATGAATACTACATTTGACTTGTACTGTAGTCCTTTCTAAGGTCTCAGGCTCCAGCAGAGAACCTACTCTAGGCTTTTAAAAGCAGGCATCGAGTTCTCTACGGGTCTGTCAATGAATTCATAGTTACTACAGAAATTGTCACCTGCCAAAATATACAGTTTCTTCCTTTCTCCCTTTCCTTCCATAACTTTAGCTGCCAGAGCTTTATAGGGATCACCTTGGGAGTTTATTCAGTGAACAAAATCTGATCTAGCTTCTAGAAAAGCAAACAACAACAAAACAGCCCAAGCACTTAATATAACCCGAATCTTCAAAAGAAACACTTGCACAATGGGCAGGAGAGGTCTGGAAGCCATTACAACTCAGTTCTCCAGCATGGCTTATCTCTTCCTCAGATGTTATCAGTTTGCAAGAAAAGATAAAGACAAAAGTCAACTCTGTGCCCAGTTGGAATGTGAATGTCTTCAAGAATGTTGCAATAGGGTAGGGCTAATTTATGTTCCAAGTGAGTGCCTTGCAGGCTGAGGACTGAATCTGTATATTCTGCTTTAAGGGAAAAATTTTTTACCCTCTGCAGAAAGAGTTGCAAAATAACGTGGCCCTTTCTCTACTGAGTGTAATTAGTGCTCTGATGTTCCATTTTGGAGAAAAGTTCATTTGTGTCTATAGTGAATTTGGAAGTTAATCACACCACAAAGCATGTGGAGGATGAACATGTTGAGATTACTTTTCCTGAAAAACTCCAAGTAACTTCTGACAACGACGAAGTTCAAAAAAGAAATACAAAGTGAATCTTTTCATTATTTTGCAAGAGACTAATATTCAGGGTAATTTCAGTGTGACATGTGTCTTGCGAGTCTAAGATGTTCCTTTCAATGATTTACAGCATCTAATGAAAGTACATTCTATAGCAAAGGTTTGGATTCTACCAGGTTTTAGAGCCCAGGGTTCAAATTAGCATAGTTTTTAGTTTGACAAGTGTCTGACATTTTGCATTCAACATTAGCTTTTTTCATAGTGAGTGTGCATACATTGTCATCATTTTATTACTAGTAATAATGTAGGATGCGTGAGAGAGAGAGAGAGAGAGAGAGAGAGAGAGAGAGAGAGAGAGAGCGAGCGCAAAAGTGAGAGCATTCCCAGAATAACCATGCCCAAATCCTATGGCCTATTTGCTGGGCTGAAAGTAGTGAACAATGGTTCTTGCTCAGTAGCCCTTGTTTCTAGTCACTGGCCACAAAGATCAGTATAGTCAATCTCTAAATTACATAAATGTACAACTTTCCTTTCTTAAAGCCCATCAAGGGCAGATGCTAAGACAAAACAGATCTGTGTGAGGGACCATTGTATTTAAAGCAGGGAGCCAGCCTTCAGTTCTGCCTTCCACTCTGGCCCAGAGAAGGGCAGGAACCCCCTCCTTACCACAATCCCAAGAGGTCATGGAGGAGGCCCTTTGGGCTGTTTTGCCTCATAAGCAAAATGAGCAGATTAGGCTAAATTCTAGCTCTAAAATTCTAGTAACTCTGTTATAAGGAAGTGAAAATAATCCTGAGTAACACTGATTGGGAACTAGAGATGCAGATGCTGGAGCCAGCCCCATTGCTCTAAGTCATCTTTTAACATTCCAGCATTGAGCTTCTTCCTCTTTTTTTTTTTCCAAAAGGAATGAATGTTCATTATAGGAAATTTAATGACAAGGAAGTAAAAGCTACAAGGATCATAAAGAGAACAATTACCCATTCTCACACAAACCCATTTCTCAAGCAAAACCAGTTGGTATTTCAGAGCCAGCTTTCCAGAACCTTTACTATGCAGATGTAAGTATGTATCACACACACATTTATAGTTTGGGTTTTTGCATCTTCACAAACACTGGCTCAAGTGTATATATTTTCCTTTGGTGATCTCGAATCTTTCAACAGCCTATCAAGGACTGCCTTTCACGCTGGCACACACACCCCTATGTCAAGCTCTCTCATGGCCCAGTAACATTCCACAGGAGACCATTCTTTGTTAATGACAGACTAGCTCTCTCCCAGTTCTCATTAGTACAAATGTTGTAGCAATGGAGAGTCTTGCACAACCTGCCTACTGGTCTTGAGTTTTCTGTGGGAAAATTTTCTAGAAATTGTTGGGTCCAAGAGTATGTGAATTTTACATTTTAATGAGTATGGACAAATCGCAAAGAGATCTTATGACCTTAACTTTATCTGAAACAGAAAGAAAGAATAGATGATCCTTCCTTAATCTTTTTCCAACTGAACTTTCAATTCAGTTCAATTACGAAACCTTTAAAACCAGAATGGAAGCCAGGCATAGCTGGATCCAGTGTCCTTTCAGAGAGGCTACGAATTTTGAGCCTTTTCTTCAGGAGCAAGTTTTAGAATTCTCTGTGTTTTAGTCTTAGTTGCCAAATTAACATGTTTCCTCCTGGTAATACTGCTAGCCTTAAAGGAAAATTTCCAGAAGTAGCATTTCTTGAATAGGTAAGAAACAGATGTCCTGGTATTTGGTGTAGCATTGCTTTCAAACCTCACTTATCTAAGGGGCCCAGCTATTCCTTCAGAGCTGTGATTCTCAAACTTCAGTGAGCACCAGAGTTATGCAGAGGGCTTGAAAAAGTATTTACTGGGCCCCACCTCTGGAGGGTCTGATTCACTAGGTCTGGGATGGCATGTAAGAATTTTACATTTCTAAGGGGCCTCCCCTGGTGGCGCAGCGGTTGTGTGCTGGGCTGCGAGGCTGCCTGCAGCCTCTGTGGTGCCTGTTCATTCCCAGGCTGCTGGTGAGGGTCCCATAGAAAAAAAAAAAAAAAAAGAATTTTAAATTTCTAACAATCTCCCAGCTGATACCAACATTGCTGGTGAGACCACACTTTGAGAAAACTGCTCTTCAAGATGCTCTTTCATTATTGGGCAATAATTGAGGTAGGAGACCAGTATTTTAGGATAATATGACATATGATTATCAGTCACCTTAATTACTGTACTAAATCCTTCTGCTACACTTCGCTACCATGACACACAGGCTCTTTAACAGGTCACCTTCAAGTTTCCTTTTTAAAGCATCTAGAAAGACTTCTCAAGTTATGTGGACAACAGGGTCACATGCTGGTCAGCTGGTGAATGGATCCCTTCATAGAAAAAGCTGTGATCGTGTTTTCCCTGACACTTTGGGTGTGGAGAACAAGGCCTTCCACAGACCGGCAAGGCCACCCTCACCCCTCACCTCCCTTCACGCAGGTTCCTCTCCAGCCACACAAACTGCCCACTGTCCTGTCACACGACCTTTCCTCCACCTCTGGGCCTGTGGACACATAGCCCAGCTGCCTTCTGTAGCAGCTTCAACTTCTATCAAACGTCTTGATTTTCAGGCCTTGCTTCTCTCCTGAGCTCTTCCTCCTCCCATCCAGAGCTGGTCACCCCTCCTCTGAGGACTGTCTGCTTGGGGCCCGTCACTCCATTCTGCAGCTCAGCTCTCCTGTCCCCAGGCCTATCCAGCATCCATCTTCAATGTCTTATTCATCCAGGGACAAATGCTGAGCATAGCACAAACTGCTTAAGAGTCTACTGAGTAAATAAATGATACTGGATTTGTTTGCTAGCTTTTTAAAGCAATGGGGAGGGCTTCAACTATGCCATACTCAGGTAGTAACTCTCAATATTTGGAATTCATCCTTTATTTATCAGGAAGTTGGCAGGAAAGATACAACACACTAGGATGTTATAGTTCAATTTGCTCTGGCACAACTTTTTTCCACCTCATATATTCTAACAAGTCTGAGGTCATTTTACAATCCTAGGAGTTGAAGAAGACCCTGGACATCACCAGGCTGTGCCCACCATGGGATTGGGGTTGCTAAGGGAGATTAAAACTGGAGAGCGAAGAAAGCTGACCAGCCCTGCAGCCCCATCACTGCCAGTTTTCCGGCATCACTTTCCCTTCTCAAGGCTCATGTTTTTCCTTCTGAAAAAAGGAGACAGAGTTTTCTAAAGGATAAACAATGATCTCACAGGATTGCTATAAGAATATAGAATATATATCCATAAACACTTTAAAATAAACAGTGCATTAAATATTACTGAATCAATGAATAAAGCAGTTCACTCGTACGTGGTGAGACAGATCAATCAAGAGCAGCCTGATTTCCAGGCATATTCAATCATGACTGTTAGTATTTAAAGGTGATCTAATCACTGTTTTCTGGAGGACCTGGGGCCTAAAACCAAACCAAACACAAAGCTCTGATTTGCACAGCAGATACAGTGAATTATTATGCACACGTAATGTAAAAAGCACACTCATTTTTAATGGGAGGGGTAGCACACCCATTTTCCTTCTCCAGTCTGCTAAAATACAGGCATTCCTGACTCCTTCACTTGCACGCAAGTTTTAGGTAGGTGTGCTGTAGAGCTGCAATTTCTCTCCAGGCAGTGAGAGGCACCCAAGCTCTGGCAAGGTGTGGTGTATTTGGCAGGGAAGCCCAATTTCCGTCACATTGTTTCCAGCCCAGGAAATGTCTCAGGTGGCTTGGTCTGGGGAAGCTGCTGCCAGTTTTTCGGGCACGGACTTGCTACCCTTGGATGACATCATTTGACTGAATTCCTTACTCTGCTTGCCCCACAGAAGCCTCTGCATTCAGTAAGTCTCCATTTTTCTCAAATACCTCACGTGATCCCCACCCTGGCGGTGTCTCCAAAAGCCTAATATGGAAGGCCTCTAATTCGTGTGATGAACCTCCTTGGCGATGAAAGTAGCAGAAGCACTGACGAACGCACACTTCAACACCCCTATTTCACGGGCAGGCTTTCTGCTCACAGCATCGTTACCTGGAGTCCTGGGCTCTAACTGTGACCACCGCATTATGTCACCATATCTCTTACCACACATAAGTGCTGGGTTCATTTATATTCCAAAGGCCTGGGAACTGACGTCACTGAAAATCGAATAGAAACTTAAAATACTCTTTTAAAACCATGTAACTTTCTCTAACATGAACTAAACAGAAAAGATAAAACTCCTGAGCAGCTGGAACTTTTAAGTTTTTCAAGCTAAAGTTTCTGCTGTTTCCGAGCTTAGCGGTTATGCCAACTCATTAATTAGCCCATGTCCCAAATTATATATAGTCTATCCAAAGGGTATTATGTCCAGAAATATAAACTGGCATGAAAAACTTCAGAAGGCTTGCCGGGAAGTCTTCATGTTACCTGCCCACTACTGGTATACTTCCCTGCATTTAGAATTCCTTTCTGGCAAAGCCACAGCAGTCATGCGTGGAAACTTAGTTAGATGACACTATCCAGTCCCCTGGTCTTTGTACACGATCATATACACACAACTACACACTGTTTAACCACCTTGATTATCGATTTTGAGTAATGGACACTTGGGGTATTTGTGAAATTCTTATTTCTTTTTTTTTTTTTTTTTAAAAGAGCTCTTTTATTTATTTATTTATTTTTTTAAATATTTATTTTTATTTATTTATACAAGCACTGGGTACAGTCAGAAGCGCGGGAGGGCGAGAGAATTCACCAGAGCCAGAGCGGGGAGCAGAGCAGGCAGAAGGACCGAAGTACACTGCTGAGGGGAGCAGCGGGCGGCAGGAGAGGTCTGCGCGCCATGTGGGACCCTCACCCAGGGGCCGGGGATCGAACCAGCGCTGCAGAGGCTGCGGGCAGCTTCGCAACCCAGCGCTCAACTGCTGCGCCACCGGGGAGGCCCTGAAATTCTTATTTCTAACACAGCTTTACTATTTATATAAAGGCTTGGAATGTGAACTAGAGTGTGGTGTTTACTGCTGTCTGAAATGCATCTTTGTAGTCTCAAAGATTTCTTCACAGGAGTTATTGATACATCCCATGAAGTCAGCAACTTCTTAAGTATTTTAACCAAATCTTTGCTCCAGGAGAGCACGGAAAGGAGGTGACGACGAAAGAGGTTGACAGGTTGGATGGGAGTGTCTTTTATTTCCTTTCTAACATGGGATATTAAAGTTGAAAAGGATACTTATGCTCATCTCATCTAGTCTATTTTATAAGAGGCCAAGAGAGACCCAGGGGCAGTATGGGGTATTGGGGGAAAAAAGCTGTTTTCGGACTCTCAGGCCATCAGAAGACAGAGCTGGGCTAGCTGTCATCTCTTTAGCTAGCTCAGAAAATAAAAGAAGGTAGTAGAAAGCAAAGTCTGCAAGTCACTGACTTATTTCTAAACTTGACTACATCATGAACTCAAGATACCTACACCAAGATGCAGATTTCTGGGTGGCCAATAAAAACACTACGAATCTATGAACCTTGCCAGAAGATGACCCATTTCAGATCCTGTTGTTTCATGATAGTTGAATCTTTAATGTGACTGGTGAGAGCCAGAACAGCCTCAGTATTTTTCTGAATCACAGTTTTGGTTAAAAGTCGAATGCCAATAAAAGTGATTTTTTAAATGAAAAGCTGCAAATGGATGATTATTTTTTAAACCAGACCTAAAGCACAGTGTTGAAAGGATGAACAACTTTCTCAAAGCCAGAAGACCCACATGGAAAGAGAACCATCCCCAAGGTCAAGAGCAGAGCCAACCATATAACTAAAGTGTGTTTCAAGATACTCAGTCTTCATCTTCTTCTTTGTTAATATTCAGTCACTTGAATAATTAGCAATGTAACTATTTTACTCTACTTTGTTTCTTTAAGACACAGAACATCATAATTGTCATACCACACAGTAAATATATGATTCTTTAGCAATATAATCATGGAATACAGTGGGTGTGCCCCACTCTCCAATAGTGAAACACTCCCAGGAACGCTTCATCAACCAAAATGGTATAAAACAAGCAATTACATCAAATTTGAATAAAAAAAATTATTTAGCCTTTTCAGACACCAAAAATAGCCTACCAAGTCATACCAAATAACACAGAAAACCTAACAGTGTACCTAAAAGTAAAAAGTGGAATGCTAGGACAAATACACCGCCTGTAAATAAGTAGTTCTCAGGGAAAGCGTTTAGTGGGGTCATTTTGCTGTTTGGGGTGTGGTTGACGCAAAACCAATCTGAACCTTTTGTTACACAAGTGAAGACAGGGACTCATGTAGGTCACCTTTTGTAAAAGCTGAGTGGCATAACATGAACTTTGGAAAAGGGGGATTACTGAATTTCCTAACTGCAGATTTAACTAGAACACGAAAGTGAAAAAAAAAACGGGGAACACAATAATAATAAGATAACATTTAAGAGTGCAATTTGAAGATACGCTTTCATTTCCAGATTTGCAGGTGGCTTCATAAGGAGAGAAAATCAAAATGAAAGGATTAGAGAGGAAATAAACACACAAGAAGGCTGAACTCCAAGTGGAGTTGGAGAAGCTGCTCAGGGCCTGCCTGCGAGCTACTGACAGGACAGAGCCCCACAGGGAACCACCACCACAGCCAGAGAGTGCCAGTAACTCACTGGCTGCCCCTCCATGGCTGAGCCCAGGACTCAGCACTGTTGTTTCACTTCTGCTGCTTTGGGGCAGGAGGTCATGATGCAGAAAGTGGCTCTGGGTGGTTGCCTCTATAACCCAACCACACTGTCCACCGGGATTAACTTCCCAAGTAAACTGGTCTTCAGGACAGTAAACATTTAGTATGTACTCTTAAAAACCTGCTCCTGACCTTGTAATCAGTGTTGTCAGTTTGGCTTTGCCAGATCTGCCATCTGGCCTTAAGCTTTTGGAAAATCCTGCAGTTGCCCTTGGTGCACATTTTCCAGTGGTAATGTCACCCTGCATCTCAGAGGAAGCTCGGGAGGCTGAGAAGAACACCCTGTTGAAGTTGGAAAATCCAATTTTTAGCCGCATAACTGCACCTTTGGAAAGTTACTCCCACGCTCCTCTAGGTTTTTAGAATCTGTGTAGTAGCAGAGGTGAGGCGTTTGCTCCCCACAGCACCTACTGGGATGCAGCAAAGGTTCTGGGATTTTTCAATGAATGAGAACTTGGCCTCTTAGAAGCAGGGCTGCAGTTCCTATGTCTCAACCTTGTCAGGCTCAAGATAGGCCTAACCTCTTAACATAGAAAAGTTTCATGTGCGTTGTCTGATGCCATCGCTTATCTGTGCTCTGCAGCAAGGAGGACCTGAGCAGCGGAAAGGTCTGGCAGCATCACATCTGGTGGCTTTACCGAGCCCCTATCACCCTGCAGGCCAGTGCTGGGAAAGCAGACGACGACCTGATACTAAATGGTATAATGCCGTGTGTTTGCAAACTGACAGCTCCTGCTGGCTGTGTATGAAGAAGGGACAAGGAATGTCTGAACTTGGACAGCTGCCATCTTATCCATAGACGATTTTTCAGCCAGTGTGAATAAAAGCTTGTAAGTAAAAGCTTTCCCTTGGAGAGGTCAGGTCCAATGCCTTATCTACTGTCCCTGCTACCCTGAAGTCACTTGCTGGGACAGATTTATACTATGGACAGTATGTGCTTGAGATTCTGTTGCACAACACGAAGGCGTGGTGTGTGAGAAGAATATGGAGTGCATTTGGATTATTTTGTCTCTGAATATATCCCTAGGTTTTTACAAGATCCACGTCATCTTCCATACAAATACATCCATTTATAGTTATGAAGACAAGTAGAAAACAAAGTTTTACAAAGAAAACCACACATTTTTCCCATTCCAGTTTTGAATCAGTTCATTTGTGGTTTCACTGGGAAAGGATTTGCCTTGAATATTCTGTGAAGTTTCTTTCTTTTGACCAGAACTGAGATTTTGACTAGATTTTGACTAGAACTGAGTCAATTGACAGGATCTCTGCTCCATCTTCAAATACTGAAAGTCAAAGGCAAAGTCATCTTCTAGCAAGGTTTCAGTTACCTCCCAGTGGGGACCATTCCCAAATCACCGTCTCCCACTCTGGCCTCCTCACACAACAGCAGACTTAGGTGACCAACTGCACCCTCCACCCCGCCACTGGGATGTTCAAAAACCTCAGACTCTTCCTCCTTTTGGTCTGTCTCTAACCAGAACTTGGAGGACCTGCGAGAAACCTCAATGCGCCGCACATGTCATCAGCACCAAGTATAGTCAAGTCCATGGTCTCAAACTATTCCTGGAAAGATCTACTTCCGTCAGTTGTTTTGCCAGAAATTTAATTGAGACTTCCAACACCTGGATTTGAAATACACCCCCCCCCCCAAAATGGTTTTCTCTTTCCAGCTGGCTGCCTACAGCATGTGCCAGCTGTGTGCTAACCACCAGGAGAGACAGAGAACAGGCATCTTGGTTGTCCCTATCAAAGGCATAATCTGGTAGGAGTGAGGTTTGATCTAGGTGGCTTTCTGAGAGTAACACAAAAGAGCATACATTTGGTAATCTAAAACTCAGTTCTACAGAGATAAGATTAACTCAATGGAATTATGAGTACACAATGGTACTAACTGTGTACATAATTGGTACACAAGACCTGCTACAGGGACCACCGGTGTCAGCATTTCTGAGTACAGGGTAATTAATGTGATATTAGGATGGAAAAATTGAAATGTCTGGACACATGTGTAGGTTTATTATAGTAGTCACTCAACAAACACTAACCACACACCTACTAAGTACAGGGACCTGCTGCCCCAAGTGACAACTGAATAAAAGATATTAAGACTGTCATCCTCCTCGGGAAGGGATGGAGGTGACAGAATTGAGAGCCCCAGCATACAGAGGGTATAGAGTAGGAATTTGACATTAGTCAGACCCAGGCAGACTTAAGCAGACCTCGGCAGGCCAGAGCTAAATTCAGGCCTCTCATTTTTCGGGAGCCTTGCATACTTTCTTCTCTCAAACTTCTCTCAAACCCTAGCCACCCCTGACTCCCAGCTGATAGCCACATTTCCTATTTCCCTGAAACAGAAGCAAGCAAAGGACTTCCCTGATCTGCTCGCTTTTCTGTCCCCTCCTCACACCTGGGGCCATTCTGCCTCCTTCCCAGAACCACAGAACCAACTTGTGCCAAGGTCAAGTTCTCTGCCAGTGCGCTGGATCCAGCCTTCTCCAGATGTCCCCCCAGCACCTTTCCCACCTTCTCTGACCTTTGACTAGACAAAGTCAAGCCCTTTATCTCTGTTCTTGGGACACCTCCCCAGCCTCTTGCTGGAGTACTGACAGCGAGGGAGGAGATTGCACGTCTTCAAACATTACAAAACTAGGTGGGTTGTGGCGAGACACAATACTGTAAATTTGCTGGACTAGTTTGTAGGCTCAAGGTTGCTCTTCTGCCTGTATTCTCTACCTCAGTGGACTGGCACCCCAACTTGACAACCCCCCCATCCCTAGCTTGGTCTTTCTCCCAGAGCCAGCTCCAACTGGCTGTTCAAGATTTTTGCAAATTTGCCCACTGAAGTCACAACTTTATTCTCCCTAGCCAGTGCCTAGTGCCTAGGACTTGCTCAACAGTAGTTGTTGAATTAACAACAACAAATCTGTTACCGCTGATCTGTGTGACTCTGGGTAAATCATTCACCTTCGTGAAACTGTATTCCTGTCAATGTTAACATGAGGGCGCTGACAGCACTTCCCGTGTGGGATTGTGTTCGAGGATTACATGATAGGAAGTGTGGTAAACATTTTACCACATTTTCTGTTATGGAGTGCTTGATCAATGGTATTTAGTATTTGCCTAATTGGAATGTAATAAAAATTATTATTTGTATCCAAGGTTACCATACATCTAGCCAGACCCAAATAGGTCCTTGCTTGGGAATGTAGTAGACTAGCATCAAAAAGAAAAGGAAAATGCCTGTAAATATACTTTCTTTCTATTATTAAAAGACTCTATTTAAAACCTAACCCTGACTTTAAAAATATTTGCACACACAACTCAGTAATGCCAATGTCTAGGTCTAGGTATTAGAATAAAACTTATGGTTAGTAAGGCAAGAGTTTCAACCAAGAGGCAGCACAAAGCCACTGATTATGCAAAACAGACCCTCGCTGTCAAGCTGTCAACGGGGCTTCACTTCTGCCCCATCTCGCAATCCTTTCCCCATAGCTCTGCAGTTCAGGGTGGGGTCTCTGTTAGCATAAGGGGAGTATGAAAGGAAATGTATCTCTGTGTACCTTTATTTTCCCTTCAGGGTTTATAAATGGAAAAAGAGAAGGCGGGGTCCTTTTTGCCATTGTTGCTAGGAATGAAAACCTTAAAAAAAAATCAAGTTGGAGCTTTGAGTGCACTTTCCCACAAAAACTCATGTTATATATAGTGGCTGGGTTCTATGGTGCTATTAATATGGTAGAATGCCTCAGCTACCATTTCGGGGCTGTCCTGGGAACCTAACTGTGAAGTGTGAGAGTGTCCATGCAAAAGTGTTCTGAGTTCCCAGCAATTTCCAGCAATCGGTCTGTGGATCCACACCCAGAGCCTGATCCATCTGAGAGCTGGACAGTTGCACAGAAGCACCACAAATGTCAGAGGAGCCGGCTCAGGCTCAAGTTTCCTGGATGACGGTCCATGGGCCTTCCCTTCTACTTGGATGGGATACCTGAACCAGTTCTATCAGACCAAGAGGTATGATGGGAAGGAAACAGGGTAAGAATGCAAGGCCCCCAGCCTGGCATGGTGAGTGACAGCTATGGAACCACAGTGAGTTCTGCTCTCCACTCCCCCGGAGAAACTTCAGTGCCCACACCTTTTTCTTGGTTCTGTGTGTCTTTTGACTATTTTTAACACTTCTATATGGAAAAAAAGATGCAAAGTTTTGCCAACAGAAACCAGAAAACTGTTATTTGCTCATTTCTTCTGGCTGACACACCTTGTCTGTAAATGGCAGCTTCTCCCTCTGGAGGAAATCTTTTCCATCCAATACATCTTCAAAAAACCTGTGCCAAACTAAAAATTACTGTCTCAGTGGTGCCGAAACTTTGGCAGTTGGGCTAGTGGGCCTTCAGCAGAGACCCAGAAGTGACATTAACTAACCAACCCACATTTTGGCCTATTTGCCTATAGTCATTATCCAAATTATACAAGTCAAAGAGGCTCCCCGAACTGAAAATGGCTAATGTTACCAATTATGGTTAACCCTAAAGCACATAACCAATAAGGCAGCTAAGATTTACTGTGCAGGAAGAAAATCTGTGCCTGCAGTAGTCGACGGCGTCGGGCAGAAAGCCGGATCTAGTGGTTTCAAAATGGTGTTTCTCCTTCCTGACATCTCAGATTTTCCTTTCATCTCCAGCCTTCCTGGCAGGAATGGCCACTGCTTTCCACTGATAAAATCTTGAAGGCTTTCTCACCTACCACCTACCATCTCTAATTCTTTGTCTTTTGACAAAATCTAACTGAGTTTCCTTGGGGGAAAAAATCTTTTGAATCAGTGCTATCTTGCAGAGACTGTCTAGAGCCCAGAACCTTGAGGCAGAATGAGGAAGAATAAGAGTCTCAGTTTTACGTGCTTGACCCTGGACAAAATCCTCATTATCCCTGTACCTCTCCTTCAAATCAAGTAGATCCCATCTCTTCTTCTGTGTCGCAAAAGAGTTTATTACTGGCGTGAACTAAAGTATATAACGTAGGAGAGACATTTTCAAAAAAGATTTTCATGCTCTTTTCTATATTTTAAAGCATATTTAGTATCTACTCCCCCATTTACTTGAAGAAAATTATTTCAAAAAAAGTTAAATTGCAGGGAATTTTAGAAGTTTAGTAAGCCTTGATTACCCAATGTGTATTTGGGCCTTCTAAAGTAAGTGCTGAAAAAGTGTAATACATTTTGGTGAGAGATTAATGGGTAATGTACACAAAAGGGAAGACAATTTCTAATACATGTTTTATAGTTCCCAATGTTTGTGGAAAAAATCTGGAAAAAAAATTCGGAAAGTGAGGAGAAGTCAATAATTGGTTGAACAAATTAGTAACTTCCTCTTAAAATAATGACTTTAGCACCTTGAAAAGGTATGGACTCCTTGATAATTTCCAGGAAGTATTTTGTTTCAGTAATACATAACTGTTTCAAATATAACATTTTATCATAGTCTAGGAAAAATATTTTGGAAAAAAGTGCAACTATTGTCAAACATAGTATAGATGCTAATTCTTGAGAAGACAAATTATTTGAAAGCCATCACAATTCAATGTGGTAACTGGCCGTCAATTTTTATTCTGCTATTGTAAAAAATTTTAAAAACCAACTAAGAACTAGAGTCATCAAGAGCACACTGAGGAGAGCTGGCATCTATCTGCAGCCGAGTCAATGTCCTCCCCTGGACAGACTGGGCGTGCAGCTGAGCTACTCAACTACCAGTGGCCAGAGCTTTGTGATTCATGGTATGGAAGGTATGGAAATTAAAGCTATGTTATTTTACCTATTTACCCATCATCCTCACTCAGAGCTTCACACCCCCAAAGAGAGGGTTGAGAGACTGGCATGTTTTGCTGTTTGCAATACACGTGGACTTTCTCTAAAAAGCATGTGTTGTGGGCACTGGGCAACCTGCTCCACACCTTACTCTGGAGACAATATATTGTAAAACAGAACAAATGAAAAATAAAGCTTAGGAAATAGTTGGAAAAAAAATCTGTAGATTATATAGCTCTTGCCTATTGGTCACACATTTATTGTTCAAGGATATAAGCCACTGAACTCCTAAGGTCTAACAACCACCCTAAAGTGCAGGGATACTTTCTACTAGTTCCTGTATCAACAAACAAACCCTGATTAGGGAAAAATAAAATCCCACTCAAAGCTCTTATCACTAAATCCAAGTCTTCTAGGTTTTAGGGGTGGGGGAACTTTGTTGAGGATGTTAAAAAAAAGGTTAAAAAAAAGTGAATGCCATTGCATCGTGGGCTCCAGAAGCAACCCACAATAGCCAGCCAATTTATCCTTAGTGGCAGTTATTGAGACAGTTCTGACATGCACATTCCATCACACAAACCAAAAGAAGTCCTCAAAGGCAGAACGTGGCTGTTGCCAAAGTGGGTGAGACCACTAGCCAGCAGGGTGGGGGCCGGGCGGGAGTGGTGGCAATGGCAGCTGCTCAACTGCTGGTCACCCAGGAATATATTATTCCATGGCTCAGAAACTTGGGTCTGCCCACTCTGCCGTTCTCGACTGAGTATTAAAATACAGATGCATCTAGCTTGCGACTGCTGGAGACTCTGGGTCTGATGAAAGCAGGCACAGCGCGCTGCTGGGGGCTTGGCCTGCCCAGGCCTGCAACCAGCAAGACCCAGCTCAGCACAGTGGAAAGACAGATGCCTGCATCTCAGAGACCGGCCACCTCCCCAGCGCGCCCCCTTCAGTCCTCAGGGACAGCAAAAGTCCCAAGCCTCACTGCACACTCCAAAGACCAATCTCTCCATTCTGGAGTCCTGGTCACTCGCCCTTCTAGACAGAAGCGCCCCTCAATGTTAAAGGCAAATCGGCTGGACAGTTTCCTCCAAGGGCCAGTCCCCAGATCTGCGATGATCCAGGGTTCTGAACACACAACATCCCAGAGCAAGTGAGCCTGAGGCTTTTCAGAATCCTTTCTCCCGCCTGCAGCTGCAGCGGGAACCCCCGCGCGGTGTGAGCGCGCAGCTGACTCTGCAGCCACGTCTCCAGGCTCAGGCCGCGCCGGCCAACAAAGCGAGGGCGGGTGGTCGCCAGAGCCGGGAGCCACCCAACCCCAGCAAGCCTGGAAGCTGGGCCTCCTGCCTGCTGAGCAGCACACCCCAGCCTGGGAAAGCTCCCCGAGTTCCAAGCAAACTTTCTTTGAATGGCGCCAAGGTAGGGCGAGCTAAGAAAGCAGACTGGGCTGGGGGCTGGGGAGGGGCGATGGTGCAGCCCTGGCCGGGCCTGCTCCCCCCATCAGCTGCCAGGGAATGAGATCATCCCAACCCCCTCCCCGACCTCTGCCAGCCAGGCTTTCCCAGCCCTTCCAAGCCTAGGGGGACCCCCAGATTAAGCGGGGGACCGAGGTTGAGAGTTGGAAGAGAGGAAAGGATGATGCGTGGCAGCAAAGCATCTCCAGTCCGGACTCACGAAGACGATGCAAAGTTCCCATCTGGAGCTCAGCTTTCGGAGGGGCTTTCAAGGGGGGGAGCAATGGGGGAGGGAGGGACCCCCAGAAAGGGCCCCCGGGTGGAAACTCTGCTTCACTAACTGCTCTGCATCCCCACCCCCCTATTCATCCCCGTCTGAAGCCTC
Organism: Talpa occidentalis; assembly: GCF_014898055.3. Lineage (NCBI taxonomy): Eukaryota > Metazoa > Chordata > Mammalia > Eulipotyphla > Talpidae > Talpa > Talpa occidentalis. Next base: position 133,877,190 of record NW_023604295.1, on the reverse strand, counting down.
CCCCCCTCGCAGGCCGGCTCCCTCCAGTCTGGGTAATTCATACATTTCTGCAGCCGGGGCCGGGGCCGCCGCCTACCTGGGTCGCGCGCTGCGCTGCTCCGGGCTCCGGCTCCGCTGGGGCGCGAGCCTGGGGCGCGGGCTGCGCGGGGCAGGTACCGGCTATATAGGGCCGTGACTCAGTGAGGCTCCCGGGCCGCCCGCGCCGCTTCAAAATAAGAGCCCGGCTCCAGGCCAGGGAGGGGCCGAGCCCCGGGAGGAGGCGGGGCTCCGGCCTCGGGCTGGCCCCCAGCTCGGGGAGGGCGCCCCACCTTGCGGTGCATCGCTCCTGCCCGCAGCCCGGCCTTCCCAGACCTTTAGGCAATAATGACAACAGGCAAGAACTTTCTTTTTCCAGGCCAACAGAAATGCCTATTTCTAGGCATTCATCTAGGATGATGTTTCTTCCCCAATTTTTGATGGTGCTTTTTCCTTTACAGACCAGTGAGAAGTGTCCCATAAAGCTGATTCGGGGCAACAGTCACTGGGAAAGGAATGAAGGCTCGGGACAGAATGGAAACAGCCCTGCAGGAAAGAAAATGCAGGGCTGGGGGGCAGGGTGGGGGGAGGGGCCAGCTCCCTGGACTTGGAACCCCAAAGCTGAGGCTTTGCGGGTAGGTGGAGTGTGGAATGACCACACAGCGTTTAAGCCGAAAAGCACAAAAATAATCACCTAGTGTGTTTTTTTCTTTTTTAAGGAAAACGATTATTTTCTAGATTTGCAGCAATTAGTTTCCTCTGCTCGGTCTATCAATGAGTAATTAGGTTTTAGAAGCCTTCAGGGTAAGGAGTGCAGTGCATTCTGGTTTAGTAACATTTCAGGAACGCGGTCCCTATCCTGAGTTCCATCTTCTCATAAACTCCTAGAAGTCCTGAGTCACTTGCTTTAACCCACTACACGGGGATTTCTGTAGAAATACTGTTAAAGGAAAAAAGTGACTCATTCACTCCAGAATGCACCTTTTGTAAAATCTGTGATTACTGTGGGCTTATCCTTAACTCCAGATCAGCAACTTTTCCTTTCACCAGCTCAGTGAAGGACACCCCTGATCCAATGTATGATCTCCTAGTAGCTGCGTTAGCTTATTATATCAGTTATGTTGGTCTGTTTCTTCTACCAGAGTGTGTGCTTCTGGGACCAAATCTCTTTAACAGACAATAAGCTGTCCGTAAAAGGATGGAATGAATGAACAAACTATTAATACCCAACATTTACTGGATGTCTGCTAGGTCCTTTCTGTAAAATGACCCCAAGTAAATGCCAATTGGGTGTGGTTTGCCAGCGGACAACTTGTTTAAGTAGTCTAGGAATTCTACCCCTACTTCATTATTAATATTGAAGAATAGTGTTTCCAGGTCATAGTCCTGAGCCAGATAACCTACTTCTCTCACTCTCTGAAATGTCTTTATTGACTTTTAGATTTTAACTGATGTCTGAAAAAATTTCCAACAATAAACCAAAAGTGATTGTCTTCCTGTAATTCTGTCCTCAAAGATAAACATACGTAATAGCCTAGAGGCTATGCTTCCAACTTGTGTATGCATATTTAAAATGCAGATTCATCTTTGACATATGAACCTGTACACTTTTTTTTTTTAAACCTACTGTCATCCTCTTTTCAAGCATAACAGAAGGTATTGTTATCTTTTCAATTTTTGAGAGGGTGATAGTTAAAAACAAAACAAAACAAACATCTCCATAACTTTGATGCTGAATTTTTAGTTTGCTCACTGCCATGTCAAATGGCCATTAGGAAAACAGCAATGACATCACTTGGCCCTTCCCAGAATTTTTTGCAGTGTGACACCAAAGAAAGAGAATCAAGGCTTAGTGGTCTGTGCCATCAATGGTGGGATTCTGCAGTGTTTGTTTGTTTTTTAATTTCCGCAATAAGGGGACTGATTTGATGAAGTTACACTTATTAAAGTTTGAGGCTGTGTGATTTAGGAGCCATTCTCAACATAAGCACAGAAAGAGTAAGATAGATCAGCCACCTATTTTTTACCACCTAGTCTTTACCACCTAGTCTTTACCTGGGAGGATATGCAGGAGGGAACAGTCTAAGAGGGTTGATGGACTTCCAGAAAACACCCAATCCCTTTACTCTCAATAAGCAGTGGAAGAAGGACCATGCTCTGGTTAGCTCTGCTGTCTCTGTCTTATTCCGACTACAGCGGCCCAGAAAGAAGCAGTCATATGGACTAGTTTTCAAATTCAGAAGCACTCAAGGAACTGGTACAACACTCACAATATTTGTTTTCAATTTGTAAAGTTTTCATGCATGAAGCGTGGGAGACAGGAGCACACCTTGGCTAGTCCCAGGTTGATGAAAACTGTTATCAAAAGAAGGCGCACTGAATGGAATTTCGGCCAAGGTTGAGAAAGAGCCTTCCACCCTCTTGTGTGTACTTTAAAGATTCTGGTCAACGACCTTCTCTTTAGATGACTTTTCTTTAGTCTCCCTTAGCTTGAACTTGCAGTTCTATGATTTTAAGGTAAGATGAAAGGGGTGGAAAATGAATAAGCAATCACATTTGACCTCACAGGAGCTGCTCTCCTGGGATTCCCTCTGGGGGTCCCTCTGGGCCCTGGGAATGTTTGGGAGGGCTTGTACAGGATTCTGTCTTCCCCTTCACCACACTTTCACTCACAGACCTATCACTTCGAATGTATGAATGTGAGCTGAAGTAATCTGCTTCATTTTCTAGTTGTTAGGAGAGAAGCATGGAATGAATGGGTGAAGGCAATCCTTCAAGTCATTCCTGTATTCTCCTCTTCCTATTCTCTCACAAATGAAAAGAGTGACACAGAGGGAATTAAAAAATAAAAACAACAACAAAATACAGCTAGAAACAAATACTATTCACTAAACACATAAGATCTTATACCATCGACATACTTGCTGGCAGATGCTACCCCTATCCCAATCATATTTATAAAATGGTTAGTATCAGCAGACCAAATAAATGTCTTCGTACCCATGTCCCTGAGAAAAACTACCAGCAGAAGTCTACACTCGTTTGAAACCACACTTTTAAAACATAAAATAAAATCTGTATTTTCATGCCTTTCATTTACCTGTAACAGTAAAAGAAAGTTGGTAAAGCTTCAGAAATTTTGCTTAAAACCATATATTAATGAAAATGATTCAGAACTTGAGATTTTCTTAGAAGATTTTTGGCTTCTGGGTTGGCACTTTTCTATAAGAAGGCTCACAATGGATCTCCTCAGAGAGAGCCATGGTATATCTGACAGATGTCCTGTTATCAAGTCAGCATAAGGGCTTATTTTCACTAACCTCTTTGCTATTATTAAAAAAAAAAAAAACTTGTTGATTTAGCTCTTAGTGTACTTTTAAAGGGTACAAAATCTTGGCTGAATGGCATATTTTTTCCCAGTGTAGTTACTACTTTCAGCAAACACATTCAGCAAACATGAACAAGACCAGGAAAACAGTACACCAATTATAGACTTTACCTGCTATTGACTCCAACTAATATTATTTTTGGGAGAATGTTTCTGAGACTAGAATGTCTAAGGTCAGGCTTTATTCATTTTCTATCCAAGCACCTTTTAAAAGCTTGGGCCACTTTGAATTTGACTGTCATTAATTGCAGTTTATATGAGCACATGTTTCCGTATCAACAACTACCAACTTATTTTAACAACTTATTTTAACATTTTTCAAAATGAAAATGTGGGTCTTCTCAAGCAGCTAGGCCTTATGCATTATTATTATTTGATCACAAACACAGACTGAAGGAGGAGAAAGGGCAAACCTCCAAAGACAATTCATACTTTCAACATAAAAACAAATTAATGTATTCTGTTTGGCTAAGAAAACTTTCTGGCTCTTTAGTGTGTCCACAACTTTTTATTAAAAAGGAGAAAGGGTAAGGGAGAAAGGAAATGGAATTGTTTTTATTTGTGCAAATGTGACTAGAACCCAGTGGACACAGGTTCATTCGGATCTTTCCAACAACAGCAGCCCAGAAAGAAGCATTTCTATGGACTGGTTTTCAAATTCAGGAGACAGAGAAGGTGACAATATGAGACCAGAGGGTCTGCAGTTGTGGAATGTAAAAAAAGATCATGAAATTTAAAGTCAAAGAACAGGTTGAGTTTATGAGAGCAAAGTCAATCTTGATCTTCCAAAACAATGCCAGAGGAACTGCAGAATTGGAGCTAGTAGAGGCCTGAAGAGATCATCTAGTATTCAGGTATGAGCTTTGGAGGGACAGTCTGGCATCAAAAACTGTGTTCATAACCTTAAATTGGCAGAATTTTTGTTTTCCCATCTGTAAAATGGGAGTAAAGATACACTAAACCCTTGCTAAGTGTCACTGATAGGTTCTTGGAAACTTGGACTTAAAGCAAAACAACATAACAAAAACAGGTCTCTGTATCTTTTCATTCAACCAGGATTCTTTTTTTTTTTTCATCAGCATTATAATGCAATATTATATGAAAACCTGCTGTATTGACATTGGATTTTTTTTAAGAAGATAAAGTGAGATGCTGCCTAACAGAGGGCTTGGCATATGGCAGCCTTGGCTTTTTTCCCATTTTTATACGTTTTTACCCTTATAGGATCTTAGGATTTTTTTTTTTGGACAAAACACAGTATTTGGTTAAGAATGAAGTAAAAAGGAATCTGAACTTTACTTTGTCTCAACAATATGCCATCTCTTCCCATGCCTTCTTCCATTTTATCTGCTCCTACAATCTACAGAGATCAACGACTATTACTACCCTTTGTGGGGGACGACAGAGAAGTGAGGTGACTTACCCAGAAACACAGAGATGGTAAGTTGAGAAGCAATGGCACAAATTGTTAGTCTAGAATACCAATTCCAGGGAATAGAAATTTGGAGTGAAACTTACATATTTATGGAAATTCCATCAGAAATCTTGGGACATAAAGATTTTTGCTAGTAAATAGTAATTTACTTTTGCAAAGTTTTTTTTCAAAGGTTTATTTATTTATACAAGCACTGGGGTATAGGCCAGAGGTGTGGGAGGGTGAGAGACTCTACCAGTGACAGAGTGGGGAGCAGAACAGGCAGACTGACTGAAATACACTGCTGAGGGGAGGAGCAGGTGAGACAGGAGAGGTCTGTTGTGCCATGTGGGAATCTCCCTGACCTGGCAGGAATCGAACCGGTGCTGCGGAGGCTGCGGGCAGTTTCACAGCACTGCGCTCAACCTGCTGTGCCACCGAGGAGGCCCTACTTTTGCAAAGTTTTGTTGTACACAATAATGTCTGTTTGACCTGAAATAGTTAAGGCGGCTTCTGAACATGTCCTGCTTTCATCCACAGAGGAATCTGACTCATTATTGAGTATCCATTTCCAAATCAAATGAGTTATGCTGGCTCTGATGGAATCATCCACAGATTCTACGGGGATTACTGAAGAGGCATAGTTAAAAGTAGGAATTTCCCTTTTTCATGTGACTCTTCTGAGTAAATGGTGAAATACTGTTATCAGATGACTGGCTAGTTTCACTTTTATCCAGCATAAGAAAAACCCATAAACTGGGTCTTACAAATGCGGTGATTGATAATAGATCTGACATAATCAGTTTAGGATTATACATATTTACATTTTATATTAATCCCAAAGGTAGTTCACAAAGTCATGGTGAGATGATGCATAACTTCTCCAGTTGATTTTCCTAATACTATTACCGCTTGAGGCACCATAACAAGGTGCCATTTCATACGCCCTTTGGACATTTCAAAGATCAGCCATTACCATATTGTTGCTTCCAGAAGTAGAGAAAGCAAAACCTCAGTAAAAGAACTGCCATGGGTGCTGGCCAGTGTCATGCTCAAAATGATGATTTAAATACAAAGGAAATCACTGGCTCCCAAGGGGTAAGATAGGGGACCATGTTTCCAGAAGCGAGGGAATTGGGTCTCTTTCCCCTAACTGAAATTTCCCCTCTACCAAGCCCTACACACCTTAAACTTGACTATTCGTTTCTGGAACTGGCTCAAATAAGTGGGATTCTGTTATCTGAACTGCTTAATTTTTTTCATTAAGGAAATACATAGGGATTTACTTAGATGCTGCAGTTAAGGGTTTTGTAGCACAGATACCCAACTACCAAAAGAATTTTGGAGATTATTGCACAGCATGTGTCTTTGACAAAATAAAATATACAAACCTAAACTATAGTATGACAAGGAAATGAGAGAGAGAGAGAATAAGGAAAAGTCAAATATTCAAATTAAATTTTCTTAAAAGATAGACATTTAATGGATGCATATTTTACATTGGAAAAATCCCTGGATGCAGAGCCTAAGACCCATCAGAGAAAATGTTTGGTAACATCAGTAATCAAAGGAATTAATTTATCTGATATATATGGTTTATAGGATTGACAGTTACAATAACTGACAATAATAGTGAAGCTGCCCATATGGGCTACCATATCACTACTGATACAATGAAATACTGGATTTCAAGAGGAAAAAATATAAGATTTTAACGTAAGAGTCCATTAGATGTAAAAAAATATTCTCCCTCCCCAAAGAATTGAGATCGGTATTCTTATATCAGTGTATCAGGTTTGTTTTCTTTAACCTTAGAAAGAGCTAAGGGATTTTCAGGAAATTTGGTCACTTTGTGGGATTCTATCAGGAGACTCTTCAAATTAGATTTTGGTGAATCATCTCCACTCAGAGAAACTAGTGGCCTCTCGTGATTTTCAAGTGGCATGTCATATAAAGTGTAATGGGTTTTAATGAAATGTGGCCCATGAATAAGAGTTGGAAAAAAGAAGACTGCACTGGGGCAAATCAGAGGTTAGAGGACCAGTGTGAAAAAATGTAATTTTTGAACAAAGTTGACGAAGATTTCAACGACAAGTTTTCCAAGAAAGACAGCTACCAGACAGACAAAGTTCAGTCCTGCCTCCTGAACACCAAACCTGTGCAAATGATTATCCCAACTTTTTAAAAGGCCTCACTGGAGATAATTTATTAGCAACAGGTACGTACACGTTTCTGCCCTTTACTGCCTTTAGCTCATTAGCTGTAGGCCGGTAACTTTATTATCCCATTCTCATCTGTGGGCAGCGCAGGTAGCAGCCTGACTGACGGAACTCTGGGGTCATTGTTCCCTTGTTTGTTGGCTTACCACAGGACACTTAAAACCTGGTGTCCAAGCCTTGGAGAAACTGACAAAATGACCTGATAATATGGTCTGACAAAAATGATCATCTCAAGTTGACTCCAGTTGAGAAAACAAAGTGCGTTCAGTCTCCAGGCAGCACAGAGAACGTCCTTTCAGGTGTGGGGACCTGCCTCCTTGTCACACCAGCTTGGCCTCAAGACCCCTATGTGCAGCCCTTGAAGAGAGGGTCACCTTCAAGCCCCCTGGGGGCTTTCCCAGGGTAAGGAGTGTAACTTCAGGAGAAGGGATCACTGATCCTCTCCATCCCTGTGAGAGAAGCATCAGGAAAAACAGAAGAAGTAAAAGGAGCTAGCAATGTTCTTTGCTTAAAAATAGAGGAGGCCCATTTATAAAATGTTTTTCTCTGTAATCTTAGGGCCCATTTATCCAATAGGCTGGTAGGTGCAGATATAGGGCACACAGCACTTTTAATTATTTTTAAAATCAGAAGGTAAAAATGAATAGAAATGAAAATAATGATGGCTACAGAATAATAAATCCAGTCTATAGTCATCTTTACATCAATGTCATCATAAAATTGAATTCTATTTTTCAATCGAGAACAGGACCCACAAAGGCCAAAATGCCCAGGGCCCATGAAAGCTATGATGCAATTCTAATCTCCAGTAGCTGATGTTTGTCTGAACCCCAACACCTTCCTTTCATGAGCAATAAAGACAAGCTCTAGTCTCAATGCACAGTTGCATTCTGTGTGACCCTGAATCCGTAGGTGTCACAAGTTTTTAAAAGACGAGAAAAATCACAGCTCCATATTCTCAAGCTCTTTATAATCTAAGCAAGGAGACAATCTCAGCTGTTAACAACAGGTGCTTTGCAGTTGTTCATTCCTTTGGACATTTCTTTTACGAGTTAATTACTCATAACTCCCTTGTACACATCTGGGAAAATAAAACTGCCCACTGAAAGTGAATTACTGGAGTGTAGGTGAAGCACAATAACTAATTCATCTGGATACCCTTAAAAGGCTTAACAGAAATCCCTGAAGCACTGAGAAGCCGGACTTCTTCATGTCTGAAGAATGACTTAGTGTCAGGCTGAAGGTTGTGGCCTGGGAATCCATCACCCCAGTTCTGCATTCAGTGCCAGCTCCCTCCTTCCCTGGTCGCCCACTCTGATGCACACAGCCGCCTCTTCCTTGGGCCCTGGTGTCCATCAACTTCATCTGCAAAAGGCTCTACTTCTCACGTTCCTTTTTAATTTCAACTAGTCAATTGTGAGAGGAGAGCACTTTTGCTGCCAGCCCTCTCCCTGCCAGGCCCCCCAACTAGGCAGAACAATTCCTAAGCTTGATTACTTGTGATCACATACCTACTCAGACTTCTGAATTTTTATTTTTTAATGTCTCTATTTTTTCAAGCTTTTGTGACATATTAAAGAAATATATGTTTAAGGCTTAGAACATGGTGTTTTTACATATGTATACCTTGTGTGAATCAAGCCAAACCACAGCCATCACTCCACACAGTGACCGTGTGTGTGTGTGTGTGTGTGTGTGTGTGTATACAGGTAAAATGTACTCTCTCAGCAAATTTCAAGTACACCACATTTTAGATGTAACAAAAGATTTCATCAGGTCATGGGTTCTCTTGGAATGACATCTTTAATCTCATAGTGGGGGTGATGGGCAGTGTGATTGTTAAGCCTGCATGGTTCTGAGGTCCGGTCTAGGGATTTTGTAGCAAATCTCTAATATGGGTGTTGTGCTATCACACAGAACATAGTGTTCAATGATAATCCACTGAGAACTGCTGGAAAAAACTAAAACCTCTCTTTATATTTAAATTCAGCCTGTTACATTTTTTAAATTTCTGTATGTTTTCATATGTATAATAACATAGATATAGGTCACATATGCATCTATGCGCATGTGCGCGCGCACACACACACACACACACACACACACACAATTTTACTAAAGGGGATACATGACCAAAAAAATCATAGTATCCCATGGATTTAAGAAAAGATGAAAGGGCTGGAGAACAAATATGTAACCAAGTCAATTTATCAGATACTGTTTGGCAGAGGGTCTGTTTTAGAATGCTCGTCTCTAGCTTACCAATTTGGCTCACAGACACATAGCTTCAAAGATGAATGTAATTGAAACAACAGAGTCGATTAATATGGCTATAGCTTCTGTCTGCTGTATTTGAAGTTTGCAGGCTGTGGACAAGCAGAGCATTTAATCAGTCAAATCTTTTTATGACTCATGTGGCAGGACCCACCATCCAAGAAAATATAGACATTCGTTGCTCAGTAAGTAATTAACCTCTGTGTGGCTGTTTCCTTCTCTGTAAAATGAGAACGAGATGATGGCACGTGACATGGGGTTGCTAGGAGGAATACATGAGATGTTGGAAATCATTCAGCACAGCGCATGTGGGATGGCTACCAGCAAGCTTAGCAATTTCGATTGTTATCACAGACAAATGTGGCCTTGTAGAGCCATCCAGCAGTTATTATTCTCAGCAAGTAACCAAATGAAGCCAACTGTTAGGTATCACCTGGACTAGGTCAAGAGCACAGTTAAGGCTCCTGTAAACTCTTAGTCTATCAAAACAAGACTGGCAGAAAGGTTATGTTGACCACACAAGAAGACAAGAAGAGAAGAGCAATAGGGGAGCCTTGATAGAAGAACATCCATTCAGGGACTTTGCTAACAGAGGGGGGTGGGGGGGGGGGACTTTGCTAACAAAGAACATCCATTAAGGGACTTTGCTAACTGTTGCTTACTCTCTGTTGCTTTGCCTGGCCAGGAACTGACTGTGAGGTGGTTCACAATTCACTTTGAGTTCTGGGTGCCAAGGCTCAAATCTGCATTACAGAGGGTTGGATGAAATGACATTTGATATTCATTACTATTAAATAATTATGCATCATCATAGCTAATTCTAGAAAGTAATTCTATTTACTTTTCTGCTCTTAACACCTGGTATATAAAGAATTTGTGTTTTGTTTTAACTGTTCCTGATCAAAAGAATGACTCGTATGAGCAGATTCATGCAAAGTGTTTTCTAATCCCATGGAATCTTTGGTAAAGAAGGGATGGTCAAAACAGAAGCATGGGAGGAGCCAATGAATGTTCTCCCTGAGAACAAAGATTAGAATTCTGAGCTCTCAAGGTCAAGGATGTTACCAGTGGCAACTCTTGCTTATGTGTTCTCTGCCTTCTTTAGACAGGGACCCTGCTGGGGAGGCTGCCCAGCCACGACCTCACCAGCCCCAGGGAGCTCACATAAGCAGAGCTCTATGGAGAGATCACACAGAAACCTCTGGCCTCTGCAGTTAACATGGCGTTTGTTTCTTTCTCACAGAACTTTAGCTCATTTTGCTATCTTGCAAGTAACTGACACATTGAGTCAAAAAATAAAAGTTTTCTAAGCAACAAAGTCTGTTACAATATCACAATAGAACTTGTGGCTTATATTTGCTATATAGATAAACTAAAGTCTCAGTTCATTTTTACCCTTGAAACTGCCTGTTGGTGTTTTTTTCACCCAGCATTTGTTAAGAGGAAGGTGTTCATTATGAAAACGTATCCATATTTATAATATACAAAACTAGTGTTTTCTCCCTGTCATTTTCAAAGCACAACTCTAAAAGTAGTGTAAAATTTTATAAGCTAACTTTCCAGCATTATTTGTCAGAAATGTTTTGCCTTCATAGTCTTAATCATTACTCATTTTAGTGACTGTATAATATTCCCTCCAGCCACAGAATTAACATACTATTTAATCTGGCTCCTAGATTTCTTTCTTTTGAAATTTAAAAAAAAAAAAAAAAGCTATAGCAGATATTTTTGAACTTACATGTTTCCTCTTTTGAATTATTTCCTTAGGACAAATACTGAAAATTACGATTTGGGAATTAAATAATGTTTGTATATTTCTTGACATTTCTTGTTAATTTGCTTTTTTAAAAAAGAAACTCTTTTTGCCCCCCCCCACCCCCCAGTGGCGCAGTGGTTGAGCGCTGGGCTGCAAAGCTGCCCGAAGCCTTTGCAGCGCGGGTTTGATCCCCGGCCACAGGCGAGGGTCCCACATGGTGAGACAGACCTCTCCTGCTGCACCCACTGCTCCTCTCAGCAGTGTGTTTCGTCAGTCTGCCTGTTCTGTTCCCCGCTCTGGCTCTGGTGAATCCTCTCACCCTCCCATGCTTCTGACTGTACCCAGTGCTTATATGAATAAATAAATCGTTAAAAAAAAAGTAGAAAGCTTTTAAAAAAAGTTAAGTTTGAATAAAAAAAAAGAAACTCTTTGTTTATGATGATAAACATTTTCTCATAAAGGTGACATCTTCCTGAAGATGGCTTATTAAAATACGGAGGCTTCCAGTGGCGCAGCGGTTGAGCGCTGGGCTGCAAAGCTGCCTGCAGCCTCTGCAGTGCTGGTTTGATCCCAGGCCACTGGCGAGGGTCCCACATGGCGCGCAGACCTCTCCTGCCGCCCGCTGCTCCCCTCAGCAGTGTACTTCGGTCCTTCTGCCTGCTCTGCTCCCCGCTCTGGCTCTGGTGAATTCTCTCACCCTCCCGTGCTTCTGACTGTACCCAGTGCTTGTATAAATAAATAAATAAATCTTAAAAAAATAATAAAATAAGGAGGCTTATTAAATAGGATTAAATACCAAATTTAAGGGAGGGGTATAGTATATTCTTTGATCCCCTGAATTCTTTGGTGTGCTTTGGAGAGCCCTTTATTTTGCCTGTCAGCTCTCTGCTCGGACTCTTTACTACTATTTACAACTAGTGGTAAACAGTGTAAGTAGTCCCGGTGTTCTGGGACTTTCTGATTCAAGGGTGGGCTGTCCAATTGTGTTTTTAGGGCAGGAGCAGAAAGATAGGTTCATTCACTTGCCTATATTAAGGTTGCCAATATTTAAAGGTTTTGTAGATTTAAGACAAAATCTGACCCAGATGGATACTCTATATCTATTCCATGCTGTGAACATAAATAAATTGGCTTCTAGGTTAAGAGAAATAATTTCTCTATGTGGGTTTTATGTCCAAAAAAAGGTGTTTTTAACTATGTTTAGGAGTATCCTGAAATTTTTCCAAACCTCTGTCCTCTTTCATCCACCCTGCAAAAAAGTGTCCAAATAAGATTAATATTAATTTGGGCCTCCCCTGGTGGCACAGCCGTTGAGCGCTGGGTTGCGAGGCTGCCCGCAGCCTCTGCAGCACCAGTTCGATCCCTGGCCACCAGAGAGGGGCCCACAAAAAAAAAAAAAAATCAATATTAATTTATATGATTAGTACAAAATATTATTTATCACTCTGGAGAGTCTGGGAGATGACATAAAAATTAAAATGGGCACTAAGAAAGAAATAAGCACTGATAGTTTCTCTGAATAATTTGCCTCTACTGACATTTTCTTCAGTAACTACCAACATATTTAAATTGGACAGTATTTCAAATGGACATTAAACTAATGTGTTAAAAGTTAAGCTTTTTCTCAAAGGACACAATTATAATTCAGTGTTTGGGTCATGTCTGAAAATGGATTCAAGATATTTTTGTGGCTTTTTAGTAACTAATCATCTTTCTCTAAAACCTTCATAAATTATGCAGAAAAGCAATGCTACAGTGCTCTAATGTACAACTTGCATTTTTCCATGTTTAACAAGAGAAAGCTTATTATTTCAGCTGCTCAGAGTTTCTAAACATCTCAGACCATACCCACCAGAAGCTAACATAAAGGGAAAGACAGAATTTGCATTTCTCACCCCTGCTTAAAGACTACACATGATACTTCTTTTTCCTATATATTTTGTGTAGTCAAGTGAAACAAAAATTCTTGGACTTGTTTCTTCTGTTTATTATGATGATTATTATTTTAATCTCCCAGATTGCCTCAAATCTCTGACACACTTCTATTCTGAAATCCTTCAGCACTGACTTCCTTATTTGGTTGCTGGAGCTGCTCTTTGTCTTGTTCAAACATTCTGCTAAGCTTGCAGCCTCCTTCACCACCGCCCCTTGCCTACTGACCCCCCTTCACTACACACACACACAAACACACACATACACACGCACACGGCCAGCTTCAGCTGGTCTCTGACTCAGCCTTCTGTGTTGTTCACTAGCCAATCACCCACCGCTTATGCCCATTTAAGGAGTACCTTTTGGAAATCACAAGAGACTAGAGAGCTGTCAGCTGTTGGGGGAGGTTCGCTCTGTTGCTTACACTCGAAGTCACTGCAGAGTATGTGTGTCACATACTTGCCCTCCTCCTTTGGCAGGGTATGTATTTAAAAACAAACAAACAAACAAACAAACAAACAAACAAACAAACAAAACTCCAGGCTGCCTAATTTGTGGTTATGTTCTTCCTTGGCATTCTGGCACATAAATTTGGCTGAGAGATAGAGTGGTTTGGTTTTATAGCCAACACTCACCAATTGATGGTATAGGTTGGACACTCCAATCTAATATTTAAAATATATATATAACCTAGGCCTAAATGGATGTGCCAAAACCACATAGGAAAGCCCTGGGCTCCTAAAGGAGGAACACACAGCTTTCAGCAACCGTTGTTCCCTGTTCTTTGGGGTTGAAAGCAGCAGGCATGTGGAGTGTGCAAGGGTGTTTTCTGGTTTCCCTGCTCAAGTGTGTGTGGGGAAAGCAGAGCTTGCTGCATTCCCTATTTAAGAAAGAAGCTGCAATGACCCCATCCAATAAACCAGAGCAGTGTTTCCTTACATATAAACAACTGAGAAATTCCTTGGGCTAGCACATAGCCTTTTGGTTCCTGGAACAAAGCGGCTGGTGGTATTTATTATGTCAAATAAACACATCATCCACACTCCAAAGGGGAACTTGAAACAATAAGATGAACAAAGCAGTTTTTAAAGTTTTAATCCTTTGGCAATTAGCTCTGTCTAACTCGATGGAGAAATTAAGAATGAGCTGTTTTCCCAGGAGAAGTACCCTTTGAGATTAAATAACCACTGTTTGTTGAAAAAGAATCAGAGCTTGTTTCCAAAGGTAAGTCATATAAACATACAGGATATCCTATCACTTAATGCTATTTCTCATTTAGCCACCGAAAATAGTCTGCACTTTCCTTTGTCCATTGTGCTAATTAGCCCTCAGAGTGTCCAGGCATTGGATTAGAGGCTGTCACTGACCTTCAGAGGCACCACTCTGGCCGTGAGGGGACCAGATCAATTCTATGGAAAGTGCATTTTCTCCCTGGCTTGTTACCATTTGGTCCATTCTGCTTATTTATGTTCGCCATGGCGACCAGTGGAAATAGCATTCAGCTTACGGAATTCCCAGAGTGTATAACCCCCTTTTATTTAGGACAGTTTCAGATGGGCTGGGATGCATTCTTGTTCTGAAGTTCTAAATCTTTCTCAGATACAGGCAGGGCATGAATTATAAATACACTTTCAGTCATTTCAATCGGTTGTAGCCTCAAGGAATCTGGATGTGCCTTACAGCAGGGTCTTTGGGGTTAAACCTGTTTAAGTTTGACAGCACAGGGAAGTCGTGCTGGTCTGTGCACAATTACGTTGAATTCTACCGTAGGAGCACCACGCCTTCTGTTCCGAGGAAATGAGACTGTGTCCTCCATCTTGAAGCAGTCACCAGTGCACAAAAAGGGAACCTGTGAAAGCCTGTTGCTGAGTTTTTCAAATGCATGTTTACATTCATGCGTTCATCTTGTTATTAAGAAGAAAAGTGGTAGCAGTCAAGAAAAGATTTAGAAATTCATTGTTCTACGGGAGAACAATTTTAAACAGAAAATTCTACCAGGACTTGGGAAAGATCATCACTGTTCACTCTCAAGCCAGTATTCTGGGCCACACCTCCCAGAGAACCACTGGCATCCAGAAACTAGCCTGAAACTGGGCTTACAAACCTGTGTTCTCCTGCCAGTTTGCTGCAAAGCAGCTGTGTCACTTTTGAGTAAGTTATTTCATGCACATCTTTAAAAGGCAGATCTCATTTTAAATCAGAATGCCCTATGTGGTTAGGGCTTGATATTCCCAAGGCTCAGCAGACATTGTACATTTTCTTGGACAGACCCTATAGGCTACTACTAAATGCAATTTCCATCCCCTTTGCCCTGCTTTGCTGGTAGACAAATTTGGTATGAAAGCTGAGGGATTTGAAATGTGAGTTCTTGGTGGGAAAAAATCAGGAGCTACTAGATAAAATGATTTCAAATAACTTTTCCAAATCTAAACCTCTAAACGCTTAGAAAGAGAAAGGTTATCGGTTCTTATAATCTGGGTTGGTGGTCTTGCACTTGGGCCGGCGATTCCCAAACACAACCAGAGATTTAGTCTGATTAGACCCAGGCTGACTTGTGCTCTTGGGACCCTGTACTTTCTGAAGCTGGCTTGAACTCTCTCAAAAATGCTGGAACAATCTATTATTGACAGCGTCTAGATACTTTTTAGACGCTGGTTGTTTCATTCCATCTCTCCCTACTGAACTCAGAGCTCACTTTGGCTGGGTTCTTTCCATGCTCTGCCCCTGAGGTGCCCTGCTTCTCATTCTCACCCCAGGCTCAGGGACACCATGAGGGTTACGTCCAGGCAATGTGACTGGTGGAGCTCAGAGACAGGAGGTTACTGATACACACATTGTGTGATCATAGCAATAGCTTTCAACAAGTTATTGTACAGGGGACTCAAACTATTATATACATCAAACCTATCATTTAAAATATATCTGATTATGCTCTTAATTTTTTCATTCTAAGTACAACAGATTGTACTGGAAGTAGGGGAAGGTTCTCAGAACAAGCCTTTCTTTCACATCCTCTGCGTACCTCAGAAAGCATTGGGTGAGCTATAAGAAGAGTGCTAACCTGGAAGTAAGAGGACAATTTAATTCAATTCTCTGATTTCAGTAAAATCAATAAATTTTCATTATATAATCTCTAACTTCCACAGGGTTGGCTCTTTACTTAGAATTTTAACTACTAGATGCATCATTTGGACCTTCAAACATGGAGCAGGAAATAGATTCCAAATGGCCCCCCCTCCCCAACATGATTACTATTTTCAAAAGAGAAGAAATCTACTCTCAAACAGCTTCAGGGATGTTGTGCCTTTTGCACCAGCATTCCAGCCTTCTCTTTGCCCTTGGGGAGGTTCCTTACTGCTAGGCTCAGCATTCTTTCAGAGCCAGTAGTGTGTTTGTGTGTGTGCGTGTATGTGTGTGTGGGGGGAGGGGGAACAGTGGGAATCAGAATAAGTTTTAGGTCTTGCTCTAATTTCCATACCCATATTCTAGGTTTTGTTGGGGAAAGAGGAAAATGGTTGCCATATGCTCCCATTTGTTTCAAACACAAATACACATACACAAACATACACACATTCTCTTCATTATACAACTTCAAGCAAATGAGTATAATTGAAAGCTGATTCTCCAGATTTGGCTCTGAATCCAAATATTCATCAAGGAGGCCTAATTGTGAATATAACAAGCTCATAACACAATGTCCACATTAAACTACTATTAGGAAGAGCTGCAGAAATCGCCCCTGAAATGGAAAATCTTTAAAAACTAGCAGGCAAGAGAGAGAGTGTGTGTAACTTAAATTATTACCAGCAATGTGTTGGAAATGTATTCCCCCTTGACATCTGGCTGTGACTCAGATCACTACCCTGGACGCTTCCTTGCTGAAATTTCTGCCAAACATTGTCCCATGGAAGCTGCCCTCCTTGTCTATCCAGGCAGATCAGATTCTGTGATTAACCAGAAGAGGCCCAACAAAGACATTTTTATGTACACAGTGCCCTGACAAATGGACTTAAGCTGGCCGGCTCCACAGTGCAGAGAGCAGAGATTCTTAGCAAGTCCTGGGTACCTCTTATTAATGATCTGTACTGACATATTTGAAGAGGTGAGATTTGGACAAAGATGATCAACAGTAATCTTGGCTTAGATCTTGGTTGACTTTAGGCCATAATCTGAGGTCTGTTTTCTCTACACCAAAGTCTAGTCTTTGTTTCTTTCTCACCAATCCAACAGTTAAGAGTTTTATAAATCATTTATTGACATGTCTCCTCAGTCATCATAATCACTCTCACCTTGTGCTCTCTCCTTTCTTTTGTTGAAATACACCTTTTCACTCTTTCATGTCCTATGTCATACCTTAGGTTCTTCTATGCTGTCTAATAAGCTTTTTGAATAGCTCTATAACAACCATCTTTCTATGTCCTTCAACAGATCTCCAGCAAGCAGATTATGGCAGATCTGCTACCTTTAATCCATACTTCTATTTGGTTTTTATATCTTACTTCATATCCCTGAAAGGTAGGTAAACAAAGCCTTTTCCCCTGAAATCCTCTAAGTATTCTAAATTTCCAGTTTCACTTCTATTTGGTAAAACATTTTTTGGAACAGCTATTAGTTAAAAAGTATTTCCCTCTCTGGCCAGATAAGATCAAGATAGTCATCTTTTCTTGCACATGGACACAAATGGACAATTCTACTCCAAAACAGATTAGTCTCAGTAGAAGAGAAGAGAAGTGAAGGGAACTTGTTGATTCCCACACTGGAGCCATGGGAATACTGGGCAAAGACCGTGCAAGAGGATCCTGGAGGCCATGTAGGGGATCCTGGAGACTATGTTTGGAAGTCACATTGCTTTTCATATTAGCTGAACAAAAAATCTAGGCAATACAAGAAATCTTGAAATACCATCATAGCTCCCAATTTGTGTTCAAGTTCCCATTTCTTCTTGCTTCCTCCAGGACCAACATCATACTTTTGCTTTCTTGAATTTTAAATTTTCACATTTCTTCCACTTGTCAATGGGTTTATTGCAACTTTTCCCTATCCTCAGGCATCTTCCAATGACCCTTCTTGATTATGGAGACACCATTTTTTCCCTCTTTCCTTTCATCAGCAAATGTTTTAAAGGCATGGTCTCCATGCTCCCTGTCTTCACATACTCCTGTTTTATTCTCAACTGCTTACAATCTTGCTTCCTCCCCTGGCAATGTACTCAAACTGGCCTAAAGAGGTGTTCACCAGTCACTAAAGTACCAAATCCAATTGCTTTCCCCCCCTGTTTAATTTTCAGCCAACTAAGGAATGAACCCTGGTGAATTAGATGTAATTCTATTTTTAATTTTCTGAGGAACCCAAGCAAAAATAAAAGCACTAATCAAAAATTTACATGTGCCCCTATGTTCATTAAAGCATTTTTTTCACAACAGCAAAGATATGGAAACAATGAAAGTGTCCGATGATGGATAAAAAAGATATAGCACATATACACATCAGAATATTACTCAGCCATAAAAAGGAATGAAATGTTTCCACTTGCAATGGTATGGATGGACCTTGAGATGACACTTAGTGAAATAAGCCAGAGAAACAAACACTTCATCATTTTACTTACACATGGACTCTAAAAGACAAAGCAAAGCAAAGCAAACAAACAAACAAACAAACAAAAAATCAGTCATAAATGGAGAGAACAGACTGATGGTTACCCAAAGGGAAGGGACTAAAGGGGGCAAAATGATCATGAAAGTGATAAAGAGACGCAAACTTCCAGTTATAAAATAAATACAAGTCATGGCATATAGCACGGCGATGAAAGTCAACAAACTGTACTGCAAATTTGAAAAATGCTAAGAATAGAGTGTCAATAGACACATTATGGTGGTTATTTCACCCTATATACAAATGTCCAATGACTCTATTCTATATCTGAAGCTAAAGTTGTATATCAATTACACTTCAACAAATATACCTTCAGAGGCTGACCTCCTGCATTTGCCACAACATTCTGCTCTTCCAGTCCCCTTTTTCTACCTAATGTGCTTTATGGTGACCAATGCAAGAAAAATTACTTTGGGCTGGTCAACCACTGGTGAAGCTTGGAAATCACGTTGGGCGCCAAGCTGTTATAGGACAGCCCCGATATTGAACAGGTTCCTGGCTGTGGGTCCTCACCCGCGCGCTTAAAAGGGACTTATTAATACTCCACTACAGACACACACAAAAGGTTAATAAAAGGTTTATTTACAAGGGAAAAGGAAATAAGGAAAATGTACAACTCAGGGAGAAAATAGGGAAATAAAGTCTTTAATGCGTCCTACCCGATCCGACGACCTGGAAACCCAAAGTCACTCTCAGAGCTGGCTGGACGCTGCGAGCTGGTGGAGAACCAAAATGGGGGACCTCCCCCCCAAAGCCCACATGTCTGTCTTTATACTCACTTGGCTGCTTAACCCCACCCTCAGGTCCCAGCCACTTTCCCTTTGGTGGTGATGGGATTTGGAGTTCCCAGTGTCTTTGGCTTTGGCCTGGGGTGGGGGTGGAGTCCACAAAGCCTGTATGGAATTAGCTTTAGGACAGCCTTTACCCCTAACAACAACTCCTTTTTAGGTTTGTTGTCTGACTTCATTGTTTCCTGTGTCTGATCCATTTTCTCAAGTGTCTGCCTTCAGTCAGCCTTCCTCTTGTCTACTCTACACTCACTGGGGTCTTTCTCCAGTGGCTTTAATCATTCTGTCTAGACAGATGACTAAAATATGTTTTTAGTTTTAACCTCTCCTTTCAGTCCAGAAAAATCTTTCCAACCATATCCACCAGGATGTCCACTAGCACCATGAACACAAATCTAAAAGTGAACTGAACCATCCCCTTAATGCTATTCTAGGGGTCCTGGCTTAGATCACTGCTACTAGTAGGATCACCTCCCAATTTTTCTATCCAATACATCCCAACATAACTGGTTCCCTAAAATACAAATCTTATTTGAGAACTTCTGCTTCACAAAATGTGTGGCTGGCTAGGTATCTTGATCCTGCACTAAACACAAGTTTTATTAAAGTATGATAAATTGTAAAATCATTTTCTTAAAACACTGAAAGGCCATCATAAAATAGGATTTACAAAGGGAAATTTAATTAAAGGTGGGGAACAAGAGTTGTAAGCAGGGTACTTAAAGAGGCTTTACCCTAAGGGAAATTTCTAGGAGCTAGAGAATGAACTTTACAGTTTTCATGACCTCATGTAAACAAGAGAGAGAAGGAAAATAAATTGGCTGGTCTAAACTGCTGAGTCTGAGAATCATAGATGCCTACCCCGGAAGCTGAAGCCCTCACCAAAAGGCCTTCAATTTAAAGGGAAACTGGGAGTTAAAACTACCCCAGTCTACAGCCAGGCATTACAAGGAATTTACCCTGGTGTTCAGAGGAGCAGGGGGGAAAACAGACCCCAGAGGCTGAAACTACAAGTACCTTTTTTTGTAGATTTACAACCCAGATGGCCACCATCAAGATGATTTAAAAAAAAGAAAAAAGAAAACAAAACAACCTTTAGGCCTTGAATTTAGTTTAAAACAGTCCCACACTGGTGGTTTTTCAGAAGCCTGGTAGAACAAATCCTCTCTAGAAGAAGACAACTCGTCAGAGGCCAAAAGGACTTCTCACAATTCTCCAAGGAACACCAAGGACTTAGGGACAAAAGAAAGAAAATCACTAAGGACTTGTGGGAATGAGATACCATGAGCCAAAATCACCAGAAATAACAGAAGACACAGAGCCACAAACATGCCCAGTACTGGAGTTCCCGGACTTATGAGATTATAGGATATGTAAACATAACACTGCTTAAAGAAATGAGACAAATCTTTTATTTTTCCTCACATCCTCGGTCAAAAGCCCTTAGTGATGTCTCACTGCACGTGCTTAAAATCCTCAGCCTGTTTATATGAAACTTATCTGGATAGGCTTCCTCCTTTGCAAAGACTTGATTTTCAGACATCCAATCTTGCCTCGTCCATGAAGTCTTCCCAGATCTCCCAGAAGGAATTAATGTGCCATCCCTTATATTCTCCGGGCTTATTGCATAGAGAGTAGTCGTAGGCTATTACAGGTGTATTCTGGGCACTGTAAGTGCTTGATTCTCTTCTTTTGTAAAGATTCTCTTTTTTTTTAAATCTGTGTCATGATACAATGTGCAGTATTTCACACACAGAAGTCAGCAAACACTTGTTGAATTGGGTGCAAGTGAATATCACTCACTTTGCTAAGCAGTTTGTCCTGGATTTCAATTTTTTTTTTTTTTTTAAAGATTTATTTATTTATTTATACAAGCACTGGGTACAGTCAGAAGCGCGGGAGGGTGAGAGAATTCACCAGAGCCAGAGCGGGGAGCAGAACAGGCAGAAGGACCAAAGTACACTGCTGAGGGGAGCAGCGGGCGGCAGGAGAGGTCTACACGCCATGTGGGACCCTCCTCTGGTGGCTGGAGAGCAGCCGGGGATCGAACCGGCGCTGCAGAGGCTGCGGGCAGCTTCGCAACCCAGTGCTCAACCGCTGCGCCACCAGGGAGGCCCGGATTTCAAATTCTTATAGCCAAAAGTAAAAATATGGTATTCACGCTTTTCACTGGCACCCAAAATGCTCTATAAAACCTTCAGTCTTGACTGTCTCCTCATGGCCCCTTGTAAATTCCATGCTGGCATCTGAACTTCCTGTTT
The DNA here is from genome assembly GCF_014898055.3 of Talpa occidentalis. Taxonomy (NCBI): domain Eukaryota; kingdom Metazoa; phylum Chordata; class Mammalia; order Eulipotyphla; family Talpidae; genus Talpa; species Talpa occidentalis. The sequence goes on along the minus strand of NW_023604295.1, from coordinate 133,855,488 downwards.
ATGTCATTTTCCCTTCTGTACGTTCTCTCCTCCCCATTGCATGTGGAGACGCTTTCTTATGTATTTGGGGATGGATCACATGGGGCCCCGCACTGGGGTGTCAGGGTTGGCAGGTGGGTGCAATGTGATCTCCGGGGCAGCACAGCCCAGACACATGTTCAGCACACAGCATGCACTTGTGGAATGCACAAGTGAAACTGTAAGTGTACACATGTGTAGATACATGTACAACCTAAGTGACTGGCAAGTTCTGCGAAAAGAAAAACACATGATCTCACTTACTTCATTCCTCAAATCTAACTGCTGCTTGATAAAATGGAAATGCCAATTAAAGTTAATGGTCAAGTTCCATCACCAGTTCTCCCAGTCAGAGGGAAACCATCTACATGAAACTTTTGCTCAGTTAGCAACAAACAGTATGAAGTGAATAACAGCCTGATGCTTTACATTGAAATGAAAGGTGACTGGAGCTCAGATGAATGAACAGTTCACACAATGCACATATGTCAATATCTATCACCTTGGGTTGAATACTGGGTGAGGTGCAAGAGATATAAATAAAATGAATGAGATTAAATCCCTGCCTTCAAAGATCTCACATGCTCATAGGAAAACAGAGATAAGCCACGACCTATAATTACACTAGCGTGCTAAATGCTCTAATTTACCAGGAGCTAAAATAGATAAGGCCAAAGCAATGACCTCTGTAATAGGGGCACAGGGGAGACTTCCCCATTCACAAAGGTCTCCTTTGAACCCCCCCTAAAGGATGAATAAGTAGGAGTTAAGGCCGCGTGGGGGTAAGGGCATTCCAACTTGTAGAAAAACTATGCACACAGGCATGAAGTTGTGCAAGAATCCTGCATGCTTACAACAGTGAGAAGTGGTTTGAACAAAACCCTGAAGGAAATCAGGCAAGTTTAAGCATTGAATTCCACTGAGAAAAGGAAAAAGTGCTTGAGGCCTAAAAAGGGAGGAAAAAAATCCCCTGAATATTTTATTTTTCCTGCTCTCACCTTTGTGCTTCCTTCCAAACAGTAAGTACTCTGGCTGAAGTCTCTCCTCCCTTAATACAAAGCTCTCCTGGAACCTCACTTTCTAAGAGAAAAGTTGCTGCTTCACCTACCCTTCTAGAACTCAGTCTAGAGACTGGGAATAGTTTGCTGTATGACCCTTTAAATGCCCAGCAGAGGAAATGCAACCTCCCACCTCAAACTTTTCACTGATGTTTTCAATTTGGAAACTCTTAATATGCACAGTTTCTGGTCTTGTCCCTTCACAGAGAAAATATACATCTGCCCATATTTACTTGGAATAGATACTCTTGCCATAAAAAGAATATTTCATTTTAGAACAGTTAGCAAAGATTTGATGTTGTTGTCCATCACTATAGCAGCCACCAAATATCACCAGTAGAACTATTTATATGCTATTGACAACTAAGTCAATATGCTTCTAAAACTAGATACTGCTGTAAGCTTTGCTGGCCCATGAGTAGAAGTGGGTACACGTGGCCACGTGCCTGACCATCCAGTTTGCACTGCCACCAACCAGAAACCTCACACATGGTCAGAGCCATAGACTCTTACAATGGAGAAGGGACTTTAATTACTACTGTGGATTTTTTTTTTTTATACTACTAGGTATTGAAAGATAATGGCCCCAAAAATCTGAAGATTGTCCCGGAAAACATTTATTTGTAGACCCTTGACTTGTTTCTAGATATTACCAGGGAGGAAACTAGTTTCTGGTTTCTATCAGCTTTTAGACAAACAGTTTGGGAAATATCCCAGAAGACTCATCACTGAGTTAGAAAGTGCTGCCTATTTAGTTTCTAAGTTACTGCATTTCCAAATTTTCTTTACAATGAAGTCACCCAGCTCCTTTTTTCACTTTGACTGGGAAAAAAAATATCTTTAAGCATCAATTTTCTACCTGGTGCTGTTTTGGGTTATACTTTCAAGAGCAATATGTTGTGTCCTTAGCATACATTGTTCCCACACACTGTGAGTAATATTGCAAAAAGTAAAGCCTGTTTACACTGCAAAAGCTACATACTGTAAATGGAAAAGACAAAGATGACACCAGCGGAGACCTGCCTGGACAGCATTCCCAGGAATCCTTCAGCCACAGGAAAAACAACTCCAAACAAGCAGCCCTTAGTCCTGCTGAGGGTGTAAATTAGCTTCCTCTGACAGCACACACTGCTCACCTTCCTGTGCCAGTCCTCTCCCCCAGCTGAGGTCAGAGGCCGGTTCTTTCTACCAACATGGTGCCCTGAGCTGTTCTTTAAACCGTCACAGTCATGGCCCAAGAGAGAACCAAAAAGAAAATTTCAAAAATTCCTGGGACAATTTTCAACTGGAGTAAAGTAGCTGGTATTTCTGGATGAGCCCGGGAGCAGTTTCTATTAGCAGGTCACGTCTATTTATGGAGCTTTCACGTTAAATAGCTTTTGTTGGTTTAAATTTTATAAACAATATGCTCTCAATATGTGAGAACCCAGATTTCATACCATATTATATTTACTACACAGATAAGAGAATTCCTTACAGGTAACTCCCCTCTGTTGAAGGTGAGCAAACACTTAAGATACAAATGGACAGAGGCATAAAGAATTGCGCTGAGGGGCCTCCCCTGGTGGCGCAGCAGTTGAGCGCTGGGTTGCTAGGCTGCCCGCAGCCTCTGCAGCACCAGTTCGATCCCTGGCCACCGGTGAGGGTCCCACAAAAAAAAAAAAAAAAAAAAGAATTGCGCTGAGGTTACTAATTGGTAGCAGACCTGTGTCCTGTTCTTCACGGGCATAGAGTGACATGACTCTCCAAGCCACTCTCTCAAAATCAGTAAGACAAGGGCATTGTCAGCTATTGCCAGGCAGTCACCCTTGCTGCTGCCCGCCATGGAAGGAGGTCCACGTGTCCAGATGGATGTACCCCAAAGCTAGTGTCATTCATGATGGAAGGGTGAAGGGGGTGATCGTGGAGGAGCCACTTGAGAGCCAGCAGAGCCTCTGCACACACAACCAGGTGCTCATCATGACAAAAGGAGTGGTTTTCAAAGCCCTTTCTTACTTTTCACAGTGTGGAATATCTTACCCATAATCTGCTTCATCTTGGATACTTGGAGCAGCTGTCTTTCTCCTTTTACCTTTTAAGTAATCCTTAAAGTTTTTCTTTTTTCCTCTCTGCATGTTTTTTTACTCAAAGCTTAACAAAGAGATATAAAGCAAACACTCAGGTAACCACTGCCCAGGTCAGAAAATAGAACAGGACACACACTGAGGAAGCACCTGGGTGTGCCTTCACCACACCTCTGCCCTCCTGAAAACCACAATCTGGGCTTGTGTGTTTTTCTTGATACTAGATTTTCTTTGTAGTTTTACTATTCCCTGCATACATCTCTGAACAATATACCTTGGCCCTCCCCTTTTCAGTGGAATTGTAAGTGGAATCCTACCGTACGTGTCTTTGTCTTGTTTTGTTTGTTCTCTATTATGTCTGTAAGATCAATCCCTGTTGTTTTTTGTCGGCTGTAGTGCATCTATTTTAATTGCTGAATGATATTTAATTGCATGACTCTACCACGATTTCCTTATTTGCTCTACTGTTGATGGACTTCTGGGGTGTTTCCAGTTCGTGATGATTCTGGACAGGGCTGCCATATGCATCTAACACATGTGCCTGGGTGCACACATGTAAGCATTTCTTTGAGGAATATACTTAAGAGTGGAATTGCTAGGTCAAAGGGTTTGTGTAACATCGGGTTTATCAAAAGATGTCAAACTCTTTTCCAATGTGGTTTTTACCAATTTATACTCCCACCGGCAGCATATGAAATATCCTGTTACTTCACTTCCTTGCCAGAACTTGACATTGTCAGACTTTTGAATTTTTTGCCAATCAGGTGGGAGTGTAATGGTATCTCTTTGTTGGTTTAATTCATATTTTCCTTATTACTAATGAGGTTGAACATGTTTTTATGTTTATTGGCAATTTGAATTCCCTCTTGGGTGAAGTGGCTGGGTTATAATCTACATATGCTGGTAGATGTCCAGGGTTGTCTACAGGACTTGAAAATATTTTCTGCTCTGTGGTTTGCCTTTTTGACTTTCTTTAGGATGTCTTTTTTTTTAAAGGCTATCTTTTGGTTATCAAAGTTTTTTTTTAAAAAAATACACGAAATTATGAAACTTTTTCTTGGTGATCCTTTTATGTCTTGCTTAATCCATCTGGAATTTATTTTTGCGACCATTTTCATGCAAAAATTAATTTTAAAAACAGAAGTCTAAAAGTTTGCAAGTATTATTCATTAAAAAGAAAAACTTTTAAGTATCTTCTATTTTCATTTTTTTTGCTGCAGACAGATGGTCCGCCTCTGAAAAGAGGCAAATAGATTATATACCTTAACGACAGCAAAATGCCTATCTGTTAATTCCCTTGAGAAGAATATATATATGCGTGACAGGTCTCATGTAAGTGTATATATGTTGTGGGACATGTCCCCAGGGGTACTCAGTATAAGTGCATGGATCCACTCATGTGCACAAGTCACACACATGCTTGTAAATTATGGACAAGTTTTGGAAAGATACACAGGAAATAGATATAGTAGCTACCTGTGGGGAATGTATTATTTAAATTTTCTGCCTTAGGGGAAAATAATACAGCATTTAAGATAAACTACCAGAGTATGTGCTTTTCGGAATCCATTTATCAAACAGACATGCTTATTTTCAGCTATTTCACAGACAGAAAATATTGGTTACTTAAGGAGTAAAGAACTATTTCAACCCACAACTACAATGAATTGCAAGGCACTGAATCTTCCATTAAGCTGGGATGTAAACACTATTATTCAATTCATGATCTAAATAAAAGATGGGCTAGCACAAGTGATAAGGAATTTGCTCCAAAAGTTCAAGGTGAGTAGGAATAGTATGATGTAAACGGCTTGAGTTAAAACTTTTCAAAAGTAAAAGGTTTTCATTGTCTATAAATTTATTAATCTGGATGAAGCAAGGAACAAAGGGTTTCTCTTTATTTTACATTTTCCTTCTGAATGATTTAGCTATTCAAGGAATTATGATTTCTTTCATTCTTCAACAAATGTCTGTTTATTTAAAGTTTGCTGAAAACAGACAGCAATGAGTTAATTATTGTAGTTATAGCAAGTCTGTGTATATTTTTATAAAGTTTAAAATATTTCAGCAGACATTTCTTATATATGATTTAATAGGATAAAATCAGTATATATATAATTCCGTTTTTAAAAATATGCATACTTGTGTACTTAAAAAGTTAACAATGATAACCCCTATAGATGGAAGTTACAGGAAATTTAAAATTTCCTCTTTATGCTTTTTGGTACTTTCCAATGTTCCTGCACATGCACATTTATATCTTTTTTTTATAATAGGGGAGTAGCTTTTATTTTTGTCACGTTTTATTGAGGTAAATGGCTTTACAACACTGTATATGACTTAAGGGTGCAAATCTGGATCTAGCTACATAATCCATCTATAGGCAGATAGATAATGTGGTAGAAGCATCAGAAAAATTTAACAAGTATTTTGTTCTAGTCATTAGAAGCTTTGTTTCTAATATTAAAATTTTATCAGAATGAGTGAATTTTATTTCATTTTGGCAACTCAGAAAACACTGCAAATTTGTAATTTCTGAACTAATTTTTCAAAAAGAAAATCTTCATTTTTAAGCTGATATTCTTTTAAATGTAATTTAAATTTCTTCTAGTGGCATTTTTATTTAGAAGGATTTATTAAATAGTAGCCATACCCTTTACATTTGGGGTATGGGGCGGGCATTTAGAAAAGCAAAAGTTACCTGTTTGGAGAAGAGCAGATTTGGAAATATACTATCAAAAATCTATCAATAACAGAGTGCATTCTGGTTTGTACTCCACATCACCTTAAACAGCAAATGTTTGACCTTGAACTCTATCAGGATAGTGATAAAGTAGGTGATGGGGCAAGCTTTTCATTAAAAATAAAGTGGACTTGTTCGTACACAATCATAAATCTGACAGCTTTAACAAAAGTGTCTTTAGTTCTGAGGTTATGACATTGAACTCAAGAAAAATAGATTGGGATCAAAGGAAAGTTTCCTAACTCAATATGTTACAAAACCCCACCCAGGTTAAATGAATGAACGATTAATATATTGGGAGAAATATGCTGGGTAATTAGCAAAGGGACAGTTGTGTGACAGGGTGTGGAGGTAATGAGTGGGGAGGGGCGAAGGTTACATGTAGCTACAGTAGAACAACAAAACAAAAACCTGATTACAGCTAAATCTGGAAGTTGGCTGTGTGTTCAATTGTTAATTTGTCTCTGATTTATTTTTTTATTCACTTTTTCTGGTGAACTAACATGAGGAGCACTTTGACCTTGCTATGGAAAACTGGTAAGTCTCTGTATTACTACCACTTCTTCCAAGCCATCTTCTTTGGAGTAAAGCTGAGACTATAATGTTGAAACACAAATCTATTTCCCACAAACTTAGTTTCTTTTGCTTGAGGCATATGCTCATTTCCAAGGTAAAAATGCCTATAAAAATTTCCTTGCTAAAAAAAAAAATAAAAAAAATAAATTTCCTTGCTTATGAAGTTATCCCAACATAACATCATTCAGGGTCATCTGATAAACTCTTATTAGGAATTAAACAATTTCCTGGAAAGGATGATGAACAGACAGATGAGTATTTCTGTTTACCCTGCGAGATTATCTGGGTGGTCTAAATATACTAGATTTTTGGATGAGTCACAAAAATATTGCTACATAGTATTTAGTAAAGAAGGTCTGAAGTCAAGACAGGATGGACATGGCCTGGACACAAGGGATTTCGAACAAGCTCACAGTCACTCAAAAATATCCGAAAATCTTTGGATTATTTCTTCTGTCTTTGCTCATTCAATTATGTCTTCAAAATAAGTAAATTTTCAGAGTGTTAAAATGTTTAAAATGTTTACATTGAACAGGTCAAAACCACAAGCAAACTGACATTACTACTGTACTTATTTGCCTTTTTATGAGGAAAGTGAAGATAACCCAAACTTAGTGGATTTCTTGGGAAGTTTAGCGTTTTCCTCCAAGCACTATCCCCCTTGCTTTTGGGGAACAGGCCAGGTATTCGTAATTACTATATTCACTGGAGACAGCTCATGCAGAACAAAATGTACTTTGCTCCTTGTAGCTCAGTTACACATAATCTCGCATTAGAAGACAGGGAAAGGAAAATGTGTTTTCTGTAACAAATTTACAGTAACTATCAAAAGGTGAATAGGCAGCCCCTCAGCTTGGTCAAATGCATTTTTATGAGAATTCTGTGTTCTCATTCCTGCCATATGACTATTTTGAAGCTTGTCTTCAAGTAGTAAATTGTATTGAAACACTAAAATAAACAGGAGATAAGCCATTTGAAAACTCAACAGCAACCAGTGGTTTTCATCTCACAGATGGAAACCCGACTGATGCCATGAACATTTATTGACCAGAAATTATGGTTCAGGCCTGACCTGATGGAATCACTTCCAGCCTGGTATATTTTGATAATTGTTAATAACGCAAGTCATGTATGCTACATAAGCAAAATCAATTATCTCCTTCAAAATTGATCACAGGGCATGTGAGAAAGATCAAGACAACAAGCACTGGTGAGGATGTGGAGAATAAGGAACCCTATTATACTGTTGGTAGGAGTGTAGACTGGTCCAGCCCCTATGGAAAGCAGTACAAAGGTTTTCTGAAAGATTAAAAATGATCTACCATATGATCCGGCAATTGCACTCCTATGTATCTACCTAAAAAAAGCAAAAACACAATGTGAAGGAAAACTTGTACTCCCATGCTTACCACAGCACTATTTACAACAGCTAAACTATGAAAAAAACCTCAAAACTGATGTGTGGATCAAGAAGATATGGTGTATATACACATGGAGTACTACTTAGCTATCAAAAAAGATAAACTCATGTCATTTGCAGCAACATGGATGGAGCTGGAAGAGATTATGCTAAATGAAATAAATCAGAAAGGGAAGGAAAATTACCATATGATGTCATTTATATGTGGAATAGAAAGAAAACAGACAAAGGGTCAGATAGAGCCAAACTCCAAACTAACCCTTGAAAATGCTACACAACTGAGATATTCAGATCAGAAGGAGGCACCAAGGACTATGGTGGTGGACTGTGGGTGCTTCAGTGATACACTATGGTGATTAGATCTGTAAGGGGGATCCTATATGTCCAAAATACAAACAACAATGCAAACCAATATTACGTCAATAAAAAATAATTAAAAACAAAACAAAATGAAAAAACCAAAGCAAAACAAAAATGATGACAGAAAGAGGAAAATGAACTGAATGCAGACATCAGGTAATACTGATGGTCCCCTGGGCTGGGTTCTGTGAAGACTCCATTAGAAATGTACGGGCTGCTCTATACTCGGTGTGGTTTTAAGGATGCAACATTTATCCCTAAAAAATAATTTCCCCACTTAGTGAAAAATTAGAAAAAGATTAGAGAAAGATAAAATAGTTTCATCTTATTTACAATTTAACTGTATTCACTACTGAGAATCTATGGGAAACAAAGGCTCTATATTTCTTAGAGTTGATCAACAATCAAATTTTAGGAAAGACACATGTTTTGTGAATGGGGGAAGTTCATATGCCATTTTGTGATGGACAGCCTCAGATGCTGCTGGCTTTTAATTTTTTTATTGCAATAGTAATAAAACACATTTATATTTACAACGTGTATACACACACACAGGTACATGCATGCACACAACACATATTTTAAAACAAGAATTTCATGAACAATACCTGTTTTGAGAAATGCACCCTTAATTTTTCTATTCTTTTTGTCTACTCTGAGTTTATTGAAAGTTGCCTTGAGAATCTTTAAGGTGGTTTCACAATGGTGGTGAAATCAAAGAATCTTTACAGTAATTTCATCACTGTGGTTATGAAAAATGCTGCCCTAGATTATACTTCTCCAACTATGGTAAAGCTATACAGTAGAGAGACTTGAGAGACCATAGGAAACACAGACTTCTACTGCTAATAGTAATAAAGGCAGCTCACATTTATTGAGCATTTACTACATGCCAAACACTGGTTTAAATGCCTTCACATTTATTAGAGGATATTAGATGGCAAATCTTTCAATCTCAGCTTTGGCTGAAACCTAACAGAATTTTACTATTAAAATCAATGCCAAATAGATGCTCCACCCCCTGAAGGACAGTGCTAGATCACTATGCCAAGAGACCAAAAGATGGACACATAGGATATGTCCAGAGACTGAAAAACCAGCTCCACTACCCTTAGCAGAAGGTAGCCCCCACCAGCGAACAAAAGAGTTAAGGTTGCCAAAGAAGGGGGTGTTGCATGGGGATGGGGGTGTGTGTGTGTGTTATGTGTTCAGACTACCACCCCAGGGTAAGGTCGGGTCACATTCCCCTCATCTCCAGTTGAACAAGAGGTGCCCTGAGCTCCCCTCAGAGGGCTTGAGTAAGTCCCTTGGAATTTCAGGCTGCAGTGGACAAGGTGGCACTCCCACTGACTGCTGGATAAGCATGCTTGAGTTCCCCCTATGGCCAAGTGGGCCCACGAGGGAGTCTGCCTGTGTCATTCTCAAAGGAACCCTAATCAGGAGGTTGTCTGGCAGAGCGAAGGAAGTAACTGAGATGGCATCTGGAGGGACTGAACCTCTACAGGCCGGGAGGCTGAAGCTAGAGTAAGGGGCATCTGGATGAGCAACACCAGCAGAGAGTGCGGGGAGGTGCAGGTGGAAGAGTCAAAGAGAGACGGTCAACCCTGCGTCCCTCCCCTGAGGCAGCCCAGGCAGAGTCTGGCCTCACCTGGGATACAGTAAGGTGGGGGTGGGGAGAAGCTTTTATAGGACTGGAACCCAACGTGGATTATTGTATCAAATAGGGTTTTAACTGTGACTCTGAAAGTGTTCTAGTTTCTGCTCACTCTTCAAAAGCTAATACAAAATTATGGGATCTTCTGGGATTTCATCCAGTGCAGGGGAAGCCTGCATCTGGTGAGGGAGGGAGATTAGGTAGTCCTCACTGCCTAGACCATTATGTTCTACATGTTCAGAGCTTATTGAACACATTACTTATTTAATCCTTCCAACAACTCTGTGACATACTTTACTATCCACTGCTTATGAATGGGGAAACAGATGCTCAGAGAAAGATTAAGTAGTCTCTGGCCAAAATTTCCTGCTAGTGAGGCAGAGTCAGAATTTAAGACCAGACAGTCTCCCTAAAATATTTCAACCATCCCTTCTGACAGAATGATGGGGTGGTGGTGGTAGGGGGCACTAAGGAACAGAAAGGGAAGTTAAATAATGTAAGTAGTATATACTTTAGGCAAAGGTCTCCATTCTATGATGCTTATAAATACAGATTCACTAGTCCTGTATGCACATTGATACACTAGCCCTGTATTAATATGTATATTAAAAAAACACTCCCCTCAGTCTTAGTATAAATTTTAAAACTGTGAGATTAAACATCAAGTTTTAGCTGGGCACATACACTCAACATATCAAACACAGATGTATAAGAGAATCCCTTGATTGCCACAGACCATGAGTCCTGGGGTGTAAAGGTTCACCCCTCTTTTATATTTGGGTCACTATTTGTAGGAAAATTTGAACACTGAAGGAAAGCTGCTTGGAGTGAAGAGGATTCGGATCAACCTTAAAGACATCAACATTTGGGGGCCTCCGTGGTGGCACAGGTGGATGAGCACAGCGCTGTGAAGCTGTCCGCAGCCACTGCAGCACCGGTTTGATCCCGGCCAGCTGGCGAGGGTCCCACATGGCGCGGCAGACCTCTCCTGTCACGCCTGCTGCTCCCCTCAACAGTGTATTTCTTCAGTCTGCCTGTTCTGTTCCCCACTTTGTCTCTGGTGAATCCTCTCACCCTCCCGCGCATCTGGCCTGTGCCCTAGTTCTTGTATAAATAAATAAATAAATAAATCACAAAGAGCTGAAACTTTAAAAAAAAAAAAGACATCAACGTTTGGATGGGTGAAAAAGCACAAGCCCATAGGAGACTCAGAGGTGAGGAGGAGGGATTCTGAATAAAGGTGATTTTTTTCCCACTTACTAGTATTTCTAGATTAGTTCTAGTGGTTTTCTTCATCTCCTTAGTATCATTTAAATTAGTCATATCATTTTCTTTTTTAACTACCCTGTTCTGTAGGTATTTTTATTCTCAAAAAGGAAGTGGTAAGTTTTGAAAGTCAAGTTCTGAACAACAGTTTCTCTTTGTGAAGTATATGAGGTGTGATAAGGAAGCTAAGAGCGCCAGAGCCTTCACAGGCGTCTTCATTTAATGATGTTTACCTCACTGGACACTTCTCATGCGGAGACCCCACTCTCCGGTGTAGTACAGAGGTCTTGTGTTCTCTGAAATCTTGTACAAAATGAGCTTATGTACATTTTCAAGGGAAAGTGTCAAGTTTTTATCAAATATACAATATATAATATATAAATATTGAAAAAAATCAAGAGTACCTTGATCCTAAAAGAGAACTAGTGTGCTATTCATTTGAACAGTTCTTCCTTTACATTTTTAATATTTTATGTTATAAAAGCATTGGGAAATTTAACACCATGGGGAACTGTAAACATAGAGAAATATAAAAAGTAGATTGTCCCTTCCTCCATCTCCAATCCTACCCTCCAAAAGGCATCTCTGGGAACACTTTGTTGTCTAGGTGCTTAAAACAATCTTCAGAGAAATTACTTGAGTCAGATAATCCAACCCCTAGCCAAAAGCTCCAAGGATCCCAAGGGGCAGATGGAGTTTGACTTGTGGAGGCGGGAGAATAAAACAGAAGTCAATTTGAAGAAAGGACTGCTCTGAAGAGAGACACCAGGTCAGGATGTTCCGTGGACTTTGCACAGGTAAGCAAGCAGTCACAGGTAAGCAAGTGGTCACTGTGGAGGAGGAGGCCGTGGAAGATTCAGCTCAGAGCTGTACATACACTTCCTCTGGCGCCCGAGGGTAGTGAGTGTGGAGTGCTTGGGGACCAGTCCTGTAGCTGTACATGCCAGTCTCAGCCACTGTAACATGGGACTATGAAAGGCAATATACAAAATCGGCATGAAGACAATGATAAAACTTAACTGAGTGAGGAGAACTACTGGAGAAGGTAGTCATGTTCATGGATGGTAAGAGTCAGTGATTTAAAGATGGCAATTCTCTGTAAAATCGATTTGTAATTTTAAAACAATACCTTAAAATCACAATGGAATTCTTTTCTGAAATTGACACATGTATGTAAGAAACAAATTTGAGAACAATAAAAAAAGAAAATACCCACGGTGTGTGTGTGTTGATAGATTTGTGCTAAAAGATAACGTGCTTTTTTGCGGACTATGCACGTGTTAATGTAATAATCTAAAATTAAAATTGGATTGTCTTTTATAGTATGTTTCTTTTTCAAATATTCCAGAATTGATGAACATACTTCTATCTGAGTCAGTATGTTTCTACTCTACTATTTAAATCACTTTTATTGCTAATACAGTATTCCACTGTCCGAAATATTAATGTGAATCTCTCTCTCTCACCCTCTGCACTTTGCTTTGTGCCTTTCTGATGCTATTTTAACAATGTTACCTATTAAAACTGATTTTAAAACTTGACATAAAGCTCTACAATTTACTAGAATTGACTCTGGCCTTCCCCCTGTATTTTATATCCAGTAGGGTGAGTACTAGCACCCCCAGTTAAGTCACCACCTTCCTTTGAGATGACATAACTTCAGATTTGAGATACAAACTGTTCTCTGGGTCTCTTCCCTACGGGTAGGGGCCGGTACACATGACTTAGAAGGAAGCTGCCAGATCCCCCCAGCCAGAGGTGGGATTTGGGAATGAAGAGGAAAGCAGTTTCATCCCTGAAGGAAACAATTACGAGAACTTTCAAAAGACTCCTGTAGAATTTCTAAGCAGTTACTGCTTCCCAGAGTAGGAGGAACCTTGACCTTCGGATAAAAGAGGAAATATTTCAATCCCTCCTAGAGTTCTGGGTCCTTTGTCTTGCTCTCACTCTGGATCCGAGTTCCTCAGCATGACAAATGAATTTCCACGGGATTTACACAGTCATCCAAATATATCTGCAGAGAAGATAAGGGTCCGATGATGCTTTGTTTCAGCCGAGTCACCCACTTGGAAGCAGTAAAGACGGCAGAAGCCTGTGTGACTCACTTTCAGCTTTTTGGACCAGCAGCACAGTTCCTTGCACGGCGCGTGTGAAAGCACACAGTACTCTCCTTGTTAAACCAGAATCCCACCGGCCAGTTAATTGATTCACAAGTCTGCTAACTAATTCCATGCTAACAGCTTAAATTAAAAGTTAATGAAACACAGTCAGGCCCCCATTATGTTTCACTTGCAACAAATTTTTTTTTATTTTAAGTGAGAGGGAGAAAAGAATGGGGGTTTCATTAAAGGGAAAATGTCTGGGACATCATCCTGGGCTGGAATGCACCCAGGGCCCGAGCATTCCTCAGGCTGGATTCCCTGCCAAGTCCCGGGGAAGCCGCTTCTCTGTGGCAGGAAAGAAATCCCCACAGGTATCCTGTGACCAGACTGACCAGGGCTCACAAGGCCGCATTGTTTGCCGCGCTGCAGTCTGTGCGAAATGGGAAAAATCTGTGCGCACAGACTACCGTGCATTTTACAACTTCACACTCCGCTTTGCTCTGCAGCTCACACTTACGTTTACAAGAAAAGCGGAGGGAGGAAATCCACAGATCCTCTCTTCCCACCCTACCCCCAAACTTGGGTTGAGAGGAGTCGTTTATTTCTTCCCAATAAATGAAGGTGAGTGTCAAGTCCAAGAGGCCAAGGCGGGACCTTTCTCTTGACCCACCTCTGGGCCTGGACCCTTGAGTGTCACCACCGTGTGAGTGGGTCCCAAGTCTTCATCTCCAGCCCCAACTCAAGAAACCGCTGTGTCCAGGCTGTCTCCACTCACGTGTCCCACCAGCCCCTCCAACACAACCGGAGCAGAATGAATCCTCGCCCCCCATCACTCATGAAATCACTCTCCCGCTTGTCTCCCTCACACCTTCAGGGGCCCTAGAGCCTAAACCTGGGAGTTACCTTTTACATTCCCCACTTAGTCATCCCACAGTAGGTTCCAGAGACAATCCTAGATGCCCAGGGGAGGGGGCTGGCTGCCGTCATGACAGTAGAGGACCCTGCAGATGCCTGACTATGTATCTTCACGTTCAAAATGGTTCTGGAAAGTTATTCTGCCCTCCTTCTCATTCAATCGTATCACATCTTATAATGGCTCATTCCCTCCACGTCCAGCATTTATGCATTTGACAAGTACTTACATAGCAGGTACTTTATGGCAGGGACTACTCCAGGCATTTTAAAAACGTTAAAATTTAAAATCCTTATGACAATCCAATAAGCACCTAACGTTGTCCTCCATCTCACAGAGGTGGACAGGAGGTGCAGAGAGCGTGATTGCCTGGCCCTGCCCAGTGTGGTTACCACCATCCTTTACAGCCACGCCTCACCTAACAATGGGGATCCTTCTGGGAGCTGCAGCCATGGGTGATAGCTTCATTCTGCGACCAGCACAGACGTTCTTTTCTAAAGAGGACGGCTCAAGGTCATCGGCAAAGCAATTCAGGAGGGCGTCTTGGAAGACTGAGTCATCCACGAGTTCACATTGCTCCAGTAAAGACACTGGCAGCGTGTGCTGTGACATCACTGGGCAATGGAACTTTATTTATTTTATGGGGGAGACTATGGGTGCTCTGATGTGGTAACATACTCCTGAACACATGTGACCCTGTAACCCTACATCATATACATTATTGTAAACCAATGTTATAGCAATACCAATACAATCTAGAAAAATACACAGAAACTTTAGGCTCACCATCCTATCCATTATGTCTGAAGTGCCACGTAGCATGTAACTGTATTTTATGTATTAATTTTCTGAATGGACAGCCTTTGCTTATGCTCCTTCTGTCTCATCACCTCTTCCCAGAATGCTCTTCTGTCTCTCCCTCTCTCCACTCAACAAATATGTGCTGGCCTCCACGACTCTGTCAGAGCCACACCTACGCAGGGAGACCCAGCTTTCCAGCTCCTAGTGCCCTCTGCAAGGAGCCTTTGCTTCTGCTTTGTCGTGTTCCTGGACTGCCTTATTTTCCTAATTCAATTCACAAGCTTCTGGAGGGCAGAGGCCTTTTATTTTATCTTCCTCTATTGTTCTTTTATCTCCCTCCAGTGATGAGTAAAAATATAACTGGTATACGTAATTATTATTTCACTGAATCAAAATGATAAATATTGCTATCACTCAAGGGGGGGAAAAAAGAACAACAATTACCTAAAGGTATCCTTTGCTTTTTTGTAACTACCATGATTATACATTTTTATCTATTCAATGAGAAGAGGAAATTACCTAAATTTGTGGTTTAAAAAATGCTGTTTTATTGCTTTCTGTAGACCAGGGGTGAATAAACTATGCATGGCCCATGGTCCAAATCTGTTCCACTGCCCACTCCTGGACATAAAGTCTCACATAAAGCCAAGCCCATTTATTTAAAGATAGTCTATAGCTGCTTTCACCCTGCAAGAAGAGTTGGTCATTTGCATAGAGACCACAAGGACCGCAAAACCCTAACTGTATACACTACCTGGTCCTGGTCCTTTACAAAGTTTGCTATTCCCTGTTTGTGACAAGACAACGAAGCATCTCAACAAATGCTCTAATTTTAAATTTGAATTTACTTTTCTCTATTAATTTTCTTGACATCATCTATTTTTAAAATTAGGCATCTACCTATGACATGGCTTTAAAATCAGAGTCAACATAATTTAGTCACTATAACCACCCAGGAGCAAATACACTCCAAAAGAGGTGGCACGGTAGTGTGTATTGAAAATTTCTTTCCTTTCGGTAATGATAATCTTCGACCTTAGTGTCCTGCTATAATCTCCATCTTTGAACGTTTCACACAGGTCTATGAGAACATTAAATCTCAGTGATTGTTAGCAGTCTGCTCAAGATTGCTTTGCTGTTATCTAAATTTTCCAGGCCAATGGAGGCAGGAAGAGACTGGTAATAAAGCCAGATAATCCCCACGTATTTATTCCTGGTTTGGGAAGGCAGGTAGAGACAGCATTTAGCTCAAATGGGTGCTAGTATGGTTTTAAAAAAAAAAACAAAGACAGAGAGAAAGGACCTTCCCACTACTCAAAAATAATGCAAAGCAGTCAATTCATGAATTAAATCACACTTTTTCAATAGAGTGATGGATTAAGCTTTTACTTGAACTTTTTCGGGTTCAGCCTCGCTTTTGACTTCTACAAATGGTTTTGGACTGAGCTATCTTAGCTCTCATTCCTGATGCCCTCTCCTGGGAACCTGCCCAGGAAGCCCCCTTCTACAATGGTGTACTCGTGGCGGCCCTCTGGGGTTCTGACTTGACTCCTGAGCGGCTGGGTCTCTACTGCTGCTGACGAGTTTTCTCCATGTTGACAGCTTGCTCAACTCCCTCAACGCTCCCAACAGAATTTACTCCCAGACTTCCTGTCTTTCTGTCATCAGTGTGCTGTGATGGGCCGCCCCGCCTCAGCCCTGGGCCCTAGACTGTGTTGTGGGGATCCTGTCTGCCACACTGGCATGCTAAGCACCTGTGACTGCATCTCCCAGTGGGCTTCCCTTGGCCACCACTCATCACCCTGCCCCACTGCACTGACTGGGCACTGCCCAGTGTTGACAGGAGATTGGACAAAATGAAGGGGAGGGAGACAGCCCTCCCTAAGTCCTCTCAAATATCAGACTGTTCAACAATCAAACTGTTGCATCCATAGCCAAAGTACAATAATTTTCACTCCACAGGGTTATTAAGGGCCCCAACGACAACTGTCTTACTACTCAGAATTCACATCCAACAACTTTGTCATCACAAGAACTAAAGAAAGTCAACAGTATCCATGGATTTTTTTTTTTGTAAGCAGCATTATGTGGACATTTAAAAAACATTTGTTTTGAAAGGTTTCAAATGGAGACTTTTGTCTGGCTCTTTCAAAAATAATATATATGGTATTTTATATGCATATATATATACACATGGACCCATACATGTGCACACGAGTATATGCACATTATGTATATAAAATCTTTGGCATTAGCATTCTCACCACTGGGCCTGTCCATGGCTAATCCTTTGATAACAACTGGCTACAGAAAAGGAAAGGATGAAGTAGGGTAGGAGAGTGTACTGGATGATTCTGTGTAAGGGGAAATAGCCCAGAGCAGTAAGACAGAATAGCTGTGAGTAACCTAAATCTTAAGAAATATGAAAAGATGTATCTAGTCTCTAATAGTCCATAAAGATAAGTAGGAACTGGGAGAGTTAGATTAGAACCTTTGAGAAAATACTGCACTTACAGCTTACTGTTGGTGACAACATGGCCTGCCCTGGGAGATGGGGTAGATAGGAAAAGGTTCTGCTCTGTGGAGGAGGAGGAACAAGAGGATTCTGTGATATACAGAACCAAACCAAGTTAAGAATTTACAGTATGTTAGAAACGAAGAAAAGCAGCAAATTTATATAAAAAATCAAGGACCCTAGATGAAATCTGAAGAGAAAGTGATAAAGTTATTGAAAGAGAAAACAAATCTCCTCATAGTAGTATCATTATGTTTACAATATTATGGGGAATTACTTGGAGTTCAGTAATTAAAAATAGTAGAGCAGCTTTTACCCAATTGTAGGTATTACCAACTGGGTAGGAAATTCTTAGACAGAAACTTCTATCCTGTGGTGCATTACAAACCAAGCAAGTCACAAAATCCACTATATGTCCATACCTATCCCAGAAGCCATGAGTTAGGTAAAAGTGTGTGTGTGAGTATATCAGATGTTTGCAGTGAATTTTTACTTCTAAACAATATCCCACTACCAAATTGAAAGATAGGAATGTTTTCTTCCCAACTTTTCTTATATTGGAGAGTTTGAAGGTAGCAGTTCCAGAAGGTCAAAGGACTGGTTTCACGTGGCAATGCAGAGCAATACAACCCAGAAGGGCTCTAGGATTCTTTTATTTCCATTTAGTAAGAAAAGCAATGATACTCTTTTAGTGCAGAAGTTAATTTGGGGTAAAGGCTGCACTGCAATAAAAAGATGACTCTTTATGGATCAGCCAAAGTGGAATCAATAATCTGAGGTAACTGAGGAAGGAACGATACATATCCGGGTGTCCGGTGCTTAACTCCTTTAGATCAATGAAAATGTCATCTGATCCCCATTTTTCATGCTGAATCATATCATAATCTATTAAGTGTCGATAGCATTGATGATTAAAAATTCAAATATAACCTTAGTAAGTGTTAAGAGTCAGTCCGCTTGGGTTTCAAATAGTGAATCCTCCCTTCACTAGCTTTTTGACCTCAGAAAACTTGTTCAATCCCTTTGGACATCTGTAATGTGAAGATTTTTTATCACCACCTTCCTTTAGTGAGTGAGTAAGGAATAAGCTGATGTTTCTGAGGTATTTAGAACAGTGTCTGGTATATCAGACACACAGGTTACGTAAACATCTACTGAGTACTGACTGCCCTCAGGATTTAACAGCAGCTAAATCATGATTATGAGCCATATAAGCAAAGATGCACACTTAGCCTTCTTTGATCTTTTTAAATTTATAATCTCGTTCCTATCAATGGGCCAAATACATTAGATACAGTGATACACAGGTTCTTCATCTCTCTGTCTTAAGCCATAAGCATATTAACAATTTGGATCACTTTCTTAGAGATAGGATGTTCTTTTGGAGATGAAAGGGTGACGTATGTTTGCTAAAAAGTATCCAGCCTCCCACTGCCTCCCGGTACTAAGATTCTGTGAGTCAGAAACAAAAAGATCTTACTAATCATTTTTCCAAAAAGTTGAGATGGAAGCATTTTAAGATTTCTCTGGAGAAAAATATACAGAGAGATAAGAGAAAGAGCTGTCTTAACTTTGCTCTGCTACTCATTTACTTTTCTGTGTTCACTCCCCACAGTGCCCTCCCCAGACACATGAGGCTCATCCACCGGAGAATGTGGATACCAAAGGACAGTCTGAGGTTGAGGTGAGACAGGTCCCTCCTCTGGTTTCTCCAGGGCTGATCATTAAACAGATTGTTATAAACTGTTGGTGGAGATATTTTCTTCTCCCCAAGCCAGTTGGCTCCTGAATTAAATTGCAAGTGGTGAGCTGAAGAGCAGGTGAGGCCTTTAGAAGAGAATGCTCATTAGACAGTGTTGAACGAGCAAGGTGGGGACCAAGTGCCAGCCTGTGTACTAACCTAGGGCCTGAACGTGCACAGATAAGCACTAGCTCATTCTCCACGGAAATAGATTACTGCTAACCTAGGATGGGAAGGTAATAACTATTGAACTCTTAAGAAGAGGGAAAAATATGTACTTGCATTAACAACCTCAACTGTCCAGGCTTGGTTTTCTCCTCTGGGAATCTGGGGGGTGGGGTGGGGAGGCTGGCATGGAAGGTCTTCAGGGTCCCTGCTCCCAGTGCTATTCTCTGAGGTCACATATGCAACCCACTGGTTTTACCGCTTCCTTGTTTTCACCTCCCAACCTCTATCATCTTACATCTTCTTACTTCAACCCTCCAGCCCTGAGTCTAGTTCTTCTAGAATCAGATTCTGAATTAAGTTATATACATTGATCTTTGTTGATATAATAATGGAGGAAGGCCAAAGGTCTTCCCTCCAGTCAAATGTAGTATTTGTGCATTTTTCTTAAACCCTAACTCCCCTATCTCATTTATCATGGGTCAGTGAGACTCTACATTAGTGCACAGCAGCAGAGAGCCTTGTATTAAAGCTGGCCTATGGGGAGCAGTAAAAGAGACAGAGCAGTAGCACAGAGCTCCTTCAATAGCAGTACTTACTTCTTCTCTTCTGTATCATCTCCCTCAGGCCATACTGAGAATTACTGAGTAGTTGGTCTCGTGTTTACTTGAGAAGGTTCAGTATCATGGTTGTGGCGCTGATTCTAAGGGTATATACATATGTCAAACCCCATCAAGTTGTACCAATGAAACATATACCAGTTATTGTATGCTAATTATACCTTAAAATATGTTCTAAATTATCTGCAAGAAAAAAAATCCACCAGGATGTGAGGAATAGAAGATAGAAAAATGCTAACTTTGTGTGGTGGCAGGAAATTGGGATGATCACATGGAAGAAGCTTCTAGGGCAAGTGGTGACATTCCATTTCTTGACCTGAGTGGTAGTAGGAGGGTGTTGGTTTTATAGTCAATTATTATGTGGAAATTCATTCTATATGGATACATTATATAATGAGCTATTAAAAATATTGAGTCATGTATTTAAGTGGTTTTCTATGTCTATGTTTTATTTTTTAATACAAAGATTTTTAAGAAAAATGCTAAAAAAAAAAAAAAAAGGTTAAGAAAATAGCAGCCCGAGAGGAAGAGACACATAAAATGTGACTCAGCTTACGATAGGCACATTTCCAGCTCTTATTCCCAGGCCTACACAATACTGAGGAAAAGGAAATTGAAATGATACGTGGTTAAATTGAAAATGAAGTAAAATAGACTTGTTAAATGGCTGGAGCATTTAATGAACACTTCCTAAATGTGAGAGGGGAAGCTAACTAAGGCTATCTGACGTTGGGTGTGTACTTGTGACCTCCAGACTGGAGGGGGAGAGTGGCAGGGAGCAGCAGGGAGGCAGGGTGTGGCTTACAGATGCCACTGGAGCCAAGGAGCACACATTCATCAGAATGGCCAGGGTAAAAGATCAGCGGGTCTTGGCATACCGACATGAAATTCATTGTGGGCACCATGTGATAACAGCTCGGAGCATGGCCCCGGGGGCACAGTGCTTGGGCTCATATTTCTATCCCTCACTTAGGCAAGTACTTGTCTGTGGTCAGCCTCACTTTCCTCAATTGTAAAGTAGTGACAATGGCATGAAATGTCATGAGGAGTAAATAACACCTGTCCGGCTCTCAGAAGGAACAGCTGACACACAGTAGGCAGGTTACCTGTTCTAGATGAATTTTCAAATGCATTAACTTCAAATCTTAGTAGTTAAATAAGGGAACATAGTTATTCAAGTTTATCTTTGTATTCCAGTCTATTTATAGCACCTGCCATGATTAAAACAACAACAACAACAAAAAACACTTGCTAAGGAGCTCCTGCCAGGAATTTTGTTTAGAGTATGTTTTCGTTTGGGTTCTTGAGACACCAGGGCTTTGATAGCTAGTGGGCAGGCTGAGGTGTTGTAGTCCATATGGCTCCATTATTCACTTTAAGGCAACAATTTCTAATATTTGGCCCCTAAACAACACTAATTTCACTGGTTACTCTTATTTCTAAATGATCCTGCTATACTCTAAATTCCTGGGAAAATGTCACAGACAGACCGACAAGCCAGCCTGAAGCCCTCAAGAGACGGGACCCCTCATTTGGAAACAGTGACTGTTAAGGAATAGTGTAAAGCCCATTAGAGGTCCAGCCAGTGCCACACTACACACACACGAAACTCTACATACTCTAAGAGGCACTCTCTCACCCCCTCCCATCGCTCCTATTCATTTATGGGAGCAGGGGTTATGACACTTACTGGTCTTTTATTCATTCATTTAGTGCATTTATTGAACACCTACTAGTTCTAAGCCCTTTAAATACAGAGATGAATGAGATGCATGTTTCCTGCTTTTAAGAAGCCTGCTCTGTTGGGGTGTCAGGCATCTTTATACAATAAGAACACAGACTGAAGACAATCCAATGGGACAATGGATGCAGTTCACAGGAACTCTATTTAAAGGCTTTCAACTGAAGCTTCTTTACATAAGACCAAAACTCAGCCCCAAGCTTGGTGTCACTGATCTGGGTGGTAATTTTCAACTTGGGCATTATCAGCCTACAGCCATTTGTAGTTTCCTTTTGAGGATGATTAGCAATTTTCAGTCCCATTTTGCAAATGACAGACTTGAAAAATACATGTAAGAAGAGATGTACAATTCAGATGAAATTAAGAACAGAGGTAACATGGAAACCGGAAACTGGCAGGTGTTACTGTGTGGGATGGCTCTGGCACTAGCCTGGCAGTGAATGTATGGGTGCATGTCTCTTATTCCTTCTGGGAAGAGACAGTACTGAGCAACAACTGGGTATGCAGAACTGCCGACCAGCAAGGCTTATGGAGCCCAATCTTCAATGCCTCTTTCAGACTTGGGACAAATGTTCAGTTTTTAAAGTGCAGACAAGGAGAGTGTATGTGTCTTCATGTTCTTATTTGGCCTATAAAATATATCATCGTATTTAATGTGTCAGACTTTGAATATCAGGCTTGCATACCTCTGCAGTAGGGGGTACTCAAAAATTTTTGTTTTTATTGTACGTTACATACTGATTGTCTAGGAATGCATGCTAATGCATGCCAAAGGAATATGGTAATCACATATTTCAAATGCAAAAGACTTATGTAGTTTTTTTTAAGATCTATTTATTTATACAAGAACTGGGGTACAGGCCAGATGTGCGGGAGGGTGAGAGGAGTCAACAGAGACAGAGCGGGGAACAGAACAGGCAGACTGATGAAACACTGCCGAGGGGAGCAGCAGGTGCAGCAGGAGAGGTCTGTGTACCATGTGGGACCCTCACCTGTGGCTGGGGATCGAACCAGTGCTGCAGAGGCTGCGGGCAGCTTCGCAGCGCTGTGCTCAACTGCTTGCACCACCAGGGGAGGCCCAAGACATGTAGTTTTGAGGTAAGAATTCTGAGACCTTTGAAGGCATACCGGTGACATCATTGACTTCAGAGATGAAGTTTCAGTCTTTAGGAACTTGTTAACTGGTTTCTGAAACTGGTTATATCCGAGATTGCAGAAAATGGGGTTTTGCAAACCCTAGAAATAGTAGTACAGAACTGAGGCTATAAGAGGGGGAGAATGTGGTCTGGGGAACAGAAGGCGTGGCCCATCGGTCTATGGGTGGGGTTTGTTGTGGGTGCTTTGGTGGTGGGTCTGGTGTGGTAAAATACATCTGAAGGGATGTGAACCTATCCTCCAAATAATATACAGGGTTGTAAAGCAATGTTACCTAAAAGATATGTTACCAAAAAAAAAAAAAAAAAAAAAGAAAGAAAATTGGATTTTGGCTGAACTCTGGACATAGTCATGGAAAGTCAGAGAGAACCACTCAATGTAGAGCTACTTAGGGGAAAAGTACAAAGATTCACTACAATGGAAACAGAAGACAGAGACAGAAGAGTATAGACATGATTTTGTGCAGATGAAAACAGAGATGCTTCCTTCTCACAGGAGAGTTAAAACCTAAGCTGAGTCCCCCATTTTCACTGATAGGAGCTGTGTGGATCCACATCACCCTTTCTTTGCAGGCTCATCTCTTTCAGGACCTGGCCAATCCCAAGGCAGTGTTAGAGAGCTGCTGGCATACAGCTCAAAGATTCTTGATTGTGATTCTTATAACCCAGCGTTGCTTGGGGTGCCAAGGACTGCACCCAGGAGGCCCGGCCTGCAGGGATGCAGACTTTTTTGCTCTAACCATCAATCATACTTGGAAACTAGGCCAAGTCATCTGAACTGAACTGGTAGGCAATCCAAATCTGAAGGGCATAACTTCAAACACCTGGTTCAGGAGACTATGCTGATAGTGACAGAGAAAACTGTTGAGATCTGTGTGTCTGTCTCCCTCCCTCCAGACTTAACCTTGACCTTCTTCTATGACCACTCCCCCTCTCACCCATGGTCTCCCCCAGAGATAGGGCCGTGTTTAACTTCAAATCAAGCAAGAGTGGGTTCTGGATGGCTGCCTGTGCTTTGTATGGATGTTGCTGAAAGCTCTGCACATAGAAGGAAATTTGTGCAGGGCCTCATTGGGGAGAGATGAAATATTTTAATAGCAGTGTTTATATTCTCAGTCTGTAGATAGCTGAAAACCAGCAAGATTTTACATCAGGCTTGGAAATGAAAAATATCACCCACTCAATGGAAACACAAATTTCATCCCTTTTGCCCTTCGGCCCTCTCAACACTATTAACGTTCCTCTAGATTTTCCTGCTCTCCTTTGAGATTTCTGAGTCACTGCCGAGGGAGAGAACCAAAACCACGTCTGGCCAAGTTTTGCTGGGTTAGCATTCTCGAGAAAAGCAGACATAAAAGGTTTCCTTTCAGAGTTCCCTGGGCTCCTCAGACAGTCTGGAGCAGCAACTGTCCTGGGATCCCTGACAGAGTCAAGACCAGCACTGCAGAGGCGAGGGAGTGCAGAAGGAGAGGCCCGGGAGGGCCGTTAAATTTTAGGTTTCAGCTCTGAGACCAGCCAGGCCTGGGCGCTGCCTCTCACAGGCAGAGAGCGCCTTCCCAGAGTCCAGACTCTACCTTACCTTTTGCCCTTTCAGGCCTGCAATTTCAAGCCTGAAATTCCCAATCCTTTCCTCTCTCCCTGAAGAAGGGAGCTTATACCGAGACAAAGCAAATTTCTCCCTGTCACTGAGCACAGTTATAACAAATGTCTGTGGATTCGGGGTTGTGGGCAGACATGCACGTGCATGCTCTTCCAGGATCAAGTGTGCTTGAACATCTGATTTATACAAGCAACACAGAACAGCTCGCTTTTCATAATCGACTGGGCTAAAATAGACTTTCTTCCTGGGAAAAGTCACCAATACACACACAAACAAAACACATACCATTCAAGTTAGATGCCTTGGCTGCACTGATTTTTATATTAATTTAGTCTGCATTCTCCAAAATTAAACTGAGTCTGTGTTACATATTCCGAATGAAAACAACTTTAATTAATAGACCTTAAGCAAGTGAATCGTGAACATACAAAGTTATGAACATTTGTAAGAAACTTATTTTGAAACCCATTGTCCTGAGCCTATTAAATACAACCTATCTTTCTTTTTCTACCCTCAGCCTTAAGCTCTACTCCAGCATCCAATCTGCCATGTCTAGGGGCAAAGTGTCTGAGGTGCACAGCGATGAATGTCAACACTCTTAGAGGAGCTAGCACAAGCAAGGGAGGTGCTGGGCTCTTTGGTTTTCTGACTTGGTTTTCAGATGCTATGGTTTGGACTAACTTAAGTAAGTCCACTGACACCTGGCTCTCAGGGTAGGAATTCACCATGGTTCGGGACATCTAGCTGCAGACTGAAGTATAAGAGAGCTATGTCAAAGATCATCAGAGATACAGACAAGTGAACAGCAAGTTCTGGTGAACTGGGAATGGGGAGGAAGTCAGGTAAACTTCCTAGAGAAGTAATATTGAGGGGTGACCTGCAGGATGAATAGGAGTTTTCCAAAAGGACAAGTGGAGATGGGGAAGACCAGGAGACGACACCGCAGACGGGGGTCTTAGCCATGGTGGGCATGGGCAGCAGCTGGGCAATGTTTGCAGACAAGGTTGGAGAGACAGGCTGTTCCAGGGTGAAAATCAGTCTCGGACTGAGCTTGTGTGTTAGTTAGGCTGTTCAGAAGCAGAGCAATAGGATAAAATCAGACTAAGAGGGTGAGACAAACCTTAGCATGTAAGGGAAGCCATAAATGCTATTTTCTAAAAAATTAATGTATATGTATTAACACATGAAACGTTAGTATTTTTTTTAAACCACCCACTTGAAAAGTTAATATTATAGAGTTAGCTCTGTTCCAAATTGTATACTGCAATTTTGTAGGGTATTTTTAAGTTTTTTACAAGAGTAGGAATATATGTTACATAATAAAAAAGTGGAAATCACTAAATGTGCACAGAATTGCAGAGAAGCTCATGTGAACAAGAACACGGACACCGTTGTGCCAGGGGATGGCTGTGATGGTGGAATCACCTAAGACCAGCAGAGAGCTGGATTAAGAGGATGGATAAATTGGTTGTTAGAGTCCCAATACTTCCTGTGTTCATAAGATCAGTTCCAAATGGTTGCATCCAGTTCTGGGGACCACAATCGAAGGAGCTGAAGTTGAGTTTGTTTGGAAGGAGACTGCCTGAATGAGAAGATGTCTGAAAGTCCAAGTGCAAAAGGCAGATTCATGCTGTTTTGAGATATGAGTCCAGAAGAAGAGATAACTGACAGGCGTTATAACAGCCATCTTCAAATACTCAACTAGCAGTCACTGAAAGACAACACTCGTCCTCGCCAGTTCTCAAACTCAGAGCTAACACCAATAGCTGGAAGTTAGTATGAGCTGGACAAAGGGAAAAACAACCACAACATTGTGGCTACAAGTGACTGAGATCACATCCAATAGCATCAGCACTGACAAAAGTGACTCATTTTGAGTCAAAGTGACTTATCCTTGAGCCTCTTCAGCTGGTCAGTGGGAAATCAAGGACCAAACCAACTCTCATGCCTCCAAATCCAATATGCTTCCTCCCTGCGCAGCCCCCCCCCCCACCTCCCCATGCTGCCTCCCAGTCACTGCAGATGCCTGTCCCACATGGCTTGTTAGTCTCAAGGAGCAGGTTCCCAGTCTCTGAGGCCAAGCTCAGGCTGGACAGCCATCTGTCAAAGTGCTCCCAGGGAATGCCAATGAAGGGCAGGATTGAATGGGATGAATAATCTCTAAGACTCCTTTCAAGGCTATGCTGCTGCTACAATTTGAATTTTGGTAAATAATCAGAAGGCCAGAATTGCATTAAATAAAGCTCTAATGTTCATTAAGGAGTAGCCTGGAGACTTAGAAATACTGGTTGGTGTGTGAATAAGGTGGAGGAAACTTCTTAATCATTTCCCAATTTCTTAACAGGACCCATCAAGGTTATTATTACTATTATTACATTGATACATCACTCCCACACCTCACACTTGGCAGGAGCCAGGGGTGCGTTGGGGTGGGGAGAGCACTATCTGCTTTGGTCCCTACCCTGCCAACTAGAAAATGCGATCTCCCTAAAGAAATGGATCGAGTCCATTTGGGTGTGCCCTGAGTGATGGCAGAATGCCACCTGGAAATCGTGACAGAGGAGATTATAACAACACTCAAAGCATTTTCATTCATTTTGCCATATGCCAAGAAAAGACTCGCCCTCTTCTCTCCCCCACCCCCTACCCTTAAAAAAAAATCCACATACCCATTAGTAATTCAGCCATTTACTTGGCTCACAATCATAGGAAAAGGCCTGAATTGCTTACCTCACTAGTTACATATCCAGATCCTGAATCTACACTTGAAAGAATGTACAGTACAGGATTTCCCTCATTACCAGTGAACCCTAGACGACAAATTCATTAATTAAAAGCTATTTTCTGGCTCCTGGTATGTCTGCTCTTTGGGAAAGAGATTAAGATCAGTGGTGCACAGTAAGTTGGCCTACAAAACCGGAACCCACTTCTGCAATATGAATATGTGACTAAATTAACTTAAGACAAAACGGTTAAAGAGATGATATTGTGCTATGATTTTATCTTCACTTTGAGGTCATTCTTTGCCTCCAAGGAACCATTCTTACTTACATTACCTTGAGCCCTCTTTGGATAAAATTTCTAGAACATTCCTATCCTCATGTTGCATTTCCCTACTAAAATATGCCTAATCTCCTGGCCTCAGGGTCATGAGCTCTGCTTTCCAAGGTGACGACTACCCTTTAAATCAATTTTCTTAGTCTTCATCATCATCATTGCCGTCACCATAGCTTCCACTTACTGACTAGCCTCTATTTGTTAAATCCTGTACTGTATGTTTTGCATCCATTCTCTCATTTAATCATTACTTTTTTTATACTAATTTTTCAGATGATTGAAACAACTTGCTGAAGTCAAAGCTATTAAGTGCTAGAGATGAGCTTGAAATGAGAATTTTCTAAGTCCCAAACCTGTTTACAGCACACTATAATAGAAGTCCTGAGGGGAAATCTACCTGTTGGGTAGAAACAGGCATCTTTCCAACTTATATTGGAAATTGTATATTGAACAATATATAAATCCCTGCTTCAAATAAAGAAAAGCTCTCAGATGCAGAAGTGACGCTTGATAGGAAGTAAACTTTGAGTCTATTCTGACCAACAGGAAATGTTGGTCAGAGGATTGCATGGCTTGGCCCAACTCCCACTCGTGTGGCACTCTCTAGGAAGCCAGACCTTCAACTCATCTCCTACTATCTTTTCAGTAAACTTTGTGGTTGGTTAAATATAGTCATCTACTTCACATATATTCAAACACTCTGTATGCAGTGTGGCCAAAAAGAGTGAGACATGGCTGCAAATCTTACTTCACCCCTTATTCTGCGTGGGATCTCGAAGTGACACAGAGCCTCCAATATCTTTGACTTGTAGGGTTCTTGAGAGAATTAGATGATAGCAAAGGAGAAGATATCAATCAGAGTACCAGGTTTTCCTTGGTGTTTGGTGATAGGGTCTAAATTCATGGGAGAACACTGAAATAATTTTATATGTTAAAATAGTGTTGTAGTTAAGACCTAAGATTAAAAATATAGCAAAATCATCACGTAAGAATGGACTTTTATGTGTTTTAAGTTTAGTAATGTATAGATGTTCAATATATATTAGCAATTATAGTAAGCCATTTTAAGTAATGGATTTATAAGTGTATATTTGAATCCCAAGTCATCTCATAATGTTTACAATTATTTGAGATGAATTTTTCATGAATCCTTAAAAATAAATTTGTCCTTACTATAATAGAAAGTGATAGTAATCAATACTGAATGCTATTGGAATCAAAACAGAAACAGAGATCAATGGAACAGAATTGAGATTCCAGTAAGAAATAAAGACAAATTTAAGACAAAGGAGCTAACAAAAACTTACAATAGAGCAAAGTCTCTTCAATCAATGGTGCTGGCAAAATAATGAAGATAGACCATTCTCTTATACAACACATAAAAATAAATCAAAAGGATTAAGATTTGAAATGTAAGACCTGAAACCATAAAATACATGAAAGGAAACACAGAAATAAAGGTATGTTCCTGAATAATGGCCTTAGGGATATCTTTGGGAATTTGACTCCAATAGCAAGGGCAACAAAAGTGAAAATAAACAAATAGGACTATATCAAACTGAAAAATTTCTGCACAGAGAAAGAAACTACCATCAAATGAAAAGGCTTCCTATCAAATGGGAGAAGATATTTGCGAAGATATTGAACAAGGAGCTAATATCCAAAATATATGAAGAACTCATACACACTCAACAATAAAAAAAGAAACAACCTAATTAACAAATGGGCAGAAGATCTGAATACACGTCTCCAAAGACGACTTACAAATAGCCAACAGTATCATGAAAAGATGTTCATCAGACCTTATTATTATGGAAATGCAAATTAAAATGAGATATCACCTCACATCTGTGGAAGTGGCTATTAACAAAAAGTCAAGGCACAAGTATTTCAGAGGTTGTGGAGAAGAGAGAACTATGGGAAACTGTTTATAGGAATGTAAACTGATATGGCTAATTATAGAAAACAGTATGGAATTGTCTGAAAAAAAAAAAAAAAAAAAACCAAAACAGAAATTCCATCTGATCCAGTTATCTAAAAAACACTAATTTGAAGAGATATATGCACTCCCATTTTCACTGCAGCATTACTCACAATAGCCAAGTGTTGGAACAACCTAAGTGCCTATGACAGATGAATGAATAAAGATGTGGAATATACACAATCAAATACTACTCAGCTTGAAAATAAGATGAAATTCTACCATTTGCCACAATATGGCCCATATCGACATGAAAATTATATTAAGGGAAGTAAGTCAAATGGTGAAAGACATAGACTATATGATTTCACTCATAAGTGGAGGAAAAAGAAATGAGAATAACAACGAACAAGATAAAAACTTAATCTTAGTGGTTCCAGGAAGGCAGAAGGAAGCTGGGTGGATAGATCAGGTCAAAGGGTTAGTTTGTATGGTGAAAGATACAACTGGAGTTTTGGTGATAAGCATAGTATATGTATATGTTGATACATAATCCTGTATCCGTGAAACCTACTGGAAGCTATAAATCAGCATTACTTCATTAAAAAAATTATAAAATAAAAATCTTGCCTTTTATTGTCTTTCCCTATAAAGAAAAAATCATAAGAGTATGGAATAAGCAAGCAATCCCAACATATAAAGCCTAAATGTGGTTCATTAAGAAAGAATGACTAGAATTATAATCTTTTGCAGGTTCAGGTTGCTGGAAAAAACAGAACACCACCTCCTTCTGTTGACAGAGCAATATTCTGAAAGAATAGTCTTTTCTAAAAATGTGCCCATATCTAATACTGTAGTCTGTGAATCAAGTGAATGTAATTTTAACTGGAAAGAAAAAAAAAATCTCCAAGTTTTACGTGACGATAAAGCAGAGACCCAAGAGCATCGCCACAGAGGCACATAGCACCTCAGGAGACTCTGGTGAAACTTCAAGTTGGAGAAATGCTATGGCTTGAAAGCCAAAGTCTTTGGAAAACATTGTGGGAAAAACATATTCCATGGAAATGTGTGTACTAAAACTCTTCCATATGACACAGTAAAAATAGTTCTTCCTACCTGGCATGTCCAAATGTATAAGTAGCTTCAGAATGAAAGGAAAAACAAGTGAGAGAATTCAGGTTTCGGTTCAAAATGAACTTTTGTAAACCCTTGGACATCCAATTTCTTCTTTGGCTGAAAGAATGACTGAGAATTAAAAAAATACACCAGATGGGCCTCCCCGGTGGTGCAGCGGTTGAGCGCTGGGTTGCGAAGCTGCCCGCAGCCTCTGCAGCGCCGGTTCTATCCCCGGCTGCTCCCCGGCCACCAGAGGAGGGTCCCACATGGCGCGCAGACTTCTTCTGCCGCCCGCTGCTCCCCTCAGCAGTGTACTTCGGTCCTTCTGTCTGCTCTGCTCCCCGCTCTGGCTCTGGTGAATTCTCTCACCCTCCCGCGCTTCTGACTATACCCAGTGCTTGCATAAATAAATAAATAAATAAATCTTAAAAAAAAAAAAAAATACACCAGATAATATTTGTTGACATTATGTTGCACTTTTTTTGTTCCTTGGTGCTCCTACTGCCTAGTGAAGTAGAGATACTTCTCAGGAAGGACGAGACTCCATGGATAACAAGGAAACCACAGCTCAGCGCTAACTTTCAAAACAGACTTTTAACTTACAAGAAAAAAGTTCTGTATTTCAATTTCAATAACCAGTCACCTGAGGGAGAAAACAGAAAAGTCTTGTTTGGGATTCCCCTAGCTGGGCAATGAATATCCAGACCCAATCTGGGGGCACTGAGGCCAAAGAATTTTCCAACATTCAATATGGGGCACACGGTAGGCCTGGTGAAGGAAGCAGCTATTCTCCTCAGAGAGAGGTGGCAAAAATTCTTCCTAGACAATGGGAATATTTTTCTGGAGAAATCTAGATAAGATGAAAACTACTGATTGGTTGTTTGGGTCCCTCTCAGGCACCCAATAACCCCTCCCTCTTTTATGCATCATCAGGAAAAAGAGGAGTATGAAAGAGATACAGAAGCTCAGATAGACTAAGGCAGAATCAAAATCTGAAACGTTTCACATTACAATTTGGGATTTGGAAATTTGTCCAATACCCACAGGAGGTAGTTATAACAGAGTGGCAAAGGGGATGGGGTGTTGAGGCCTCCACCTGCTCTTCAGTGCCCAGAGTCTCAGCACAGAAGCTCCCAAATGCTCCAGTGGCTTAGGTGAGAAGGCAAAGATCCTGGAGTCAAGATGAGGAGCGCAAAGGTTGTGCAGAGTCTGAAGCAGGAGCTAGAACAAGCCTGCATCAGGGCCATCTCTCACTCAAAGAACAAACCATGAAAAGAAAAGCCATCCCATGGAGGCCAAGAAGTCCCCAGCCTCTTAACTGCAGCCCCTACATTATACGAGTTCCTTCTGCCCCCAGAGGACAGAAAGATTGGGTGGATAGGGTCCTTCTAGGCTAAGCATTTACTCTTAGAGAGATAAGTTAATCTGAAAAAGCCCATTTTGGAAACAGGAAGTGATTCAGCTACCTTGCATAGGTGAGTTGAGGTCTTCATCCTCGCTCACTAAATACAGCAAATTGAGTTTATCTGTTATAATTAAAGGTGCTTTTCTGCATGGACATGGACAGGTTTGAATTGCAAAAATGTACTACATGCAAACACTTGGTGGATGTTAGAAATGCAGAGAGGGTAAGATTTGTGGGGTCAGTATAACTGAGGGCAAACTGTTTTTATCTGTTTAACCTAAGAAATACATTTCCACAGGCCTAGCCCATTGATCTGTAGTCAGCTTTTTTTTTTTGAGAGAAACTAGGGATTTCAACTATGTACAAGTGGGGAACGTGGGAGGAAAAAAATAATTTTAAAACCTTTTAAATTTACTGTTCGTGGTTACAAGTTTCCTTAGGAGACATAATATTTTTTTATTCTTGTCTAAAAAAAATAATTTGGACTAACCTCAAAAAAGCTGGGTTTAATGTTTCTCAGACTGTTTCCAAGCAGACTAAAATACTAACAAATTCATATCCACAGGGAGAGGGTTATGGTTCACCAAGTTTGCATGATTCATGCGGACGAGCTTACACAGCTGATATGCACCGTGCACCTTCTGAATGCATACATGGAACTTAAATACCAAAGGGGACATGGGGAATTCTTCACAAAGCCTGCCTGACCTGGGGCTGGGGGTGTCACTATCGAGAAAGTGGAAACACTGAGAGGAGAGTAAGAGAATAAGATAATATTTCACATTTGCTTTTGATCTGCCTGGGAGAAGCATTCTGGTAGTGGCTTCAGCGATTCGAGAGATCAATCTCAAATCCTCTCCAAAGCAACTGTTCTTGAGCCTGAAAATATGAGTTGCAAACTTATTTTAAAAAAATAAGTTAAAGGCAAGAGAAAGATCCCCGGTGGTGCAGCAGGTTGAGCATAGTGCTGTGAAGCTGTCCACAGCCTCTGCAGTATGGGTTCAATCCCGGCCAGCTGGCGAGAATCCCACATGGCGAGGCAGACCTCTCCTGTCGCGCCCGCTACTCCTCTCAGCAGTGTATTTCGCCCGTCTGCCTGTTCTGCTCCCCGCTCTGTCTCTAGTGAATCCTCTCACCCTCCTGCGCCTCTGGCCTGGACCCCAGCTCTTGCATAAAAATAAATAAATCTTTAAAAAAAAAAAAAGAAAGGTTTTTTTTTTTTTTAAAAAAAAAAGCTCAATCAGGATAGCTGAGGCATGCTCAAAACTGTCAGAGACAGATGTGCAGGTTTCAGGTATGTGAAAGAGCATTTCAAGTGGTCTCTGTGATTAAAATTAATTTTTGCAAAAAGGTTTTGTCAGTTCTAAAGTGGGAATGATAAACCAGTTATGACTGCTGTTGTATTATCTTCACTGGCACCAGCAGCTACAACAGACCAATGGCAACTGCTCACACACTTCTAACGCTGCAATCCATGTGTCCAGGGAGGAGCAGAAGTCTATCGGTCTAATTATGGCTATGCAGACACATCCATCAGAGACTCCCTTCTTTTTATCAGGAAAGTATTGTAAGACTTATTTGAAACATAGAAGTAAATGGAGATAAACTAAAGAATGAAAGTGGTTCTCAGAACAGAATATTCAAATACTTTCCTAAGATTTCTTTATTATTGCAACACATCCCATGGGCTCCAAGGCAAATGATGCTATTATGAGCCCCAAGCAATGATGTCACATCATATCTGCACCATCAGGTTTTTCCTCCAAGGTACTTCTTTCACTTGGAAAACAAAGTACAGTGGCAGTGCACTGGCACTGGGAAGTCATCTAAAACCTCTCGCCCTGTGCATAGGAAATCTGCATATTTCTGGGGGAAACTGATATATCCAGCCAGGTATTACATCATTTTTCAGTTTGCCTTCATAATAAATATCCGAAGAGGCTTGTTCACATTCTTTGTGTCTACTTTCTTCCCGTCCATTTCCTTCCTCAGAACACTTCACTCAAGCTTTTGTCTCCAACATTACATGGGAGAAGTTTGTCTTCAAACTAACCAGAACTTCAATCTTGCCAAATCAAACGATACTTCTCCTCAGTCTCTCTCTGTCTCTCTCCCTCATCCCGTTTCACTCTCCTCCTCCCAGCCACACTAACATGGCTGATCATTCACTTCTTTTCTCCTTAAAACACTTTCTTCATTTGGCACCCCACACTTATGGGTTTCCTGCTCTATTGGGTGTGCCCTCTCATCTCTTTCCAGGCCTCAAAATGTTGGAGTGCTTCACGGTCCATTCTTAGACTACCTTTCCATTTATATGAAGTCCCGTAAGAGACAACACATAGTCTCAGGGTCTCAAATACCACCACTTTGGCAGTCTCTCTCAAATTGAAAGCTCAAGTTCAATATCTTTATGATGTATATTTCCAACTGCCCACCTGGCATTTCATAAGGAAACCTGTAACAACACTTCCAACTAAACATGGTCAAAGAAGAACTCTTGATTCCCTCCCACCTTCCCAACTGTTCCTCCCCTATTGTTCACCACGCCCATAAGTACCACCTTGCACTGAGTTCCTAGACCCAAACCCAGCCTTGAATCACTTCTTTCTTTTACCTCCCAGATGCCTCAGAAAATCCTAGCATGAGTATCCCGAATCCCTGATTTCACATGCCCCCGCCTCATTAGTCTCACAAAGCACCATCATTTTTTTTTTTTTTACCCAATTTATAATCAGCTACTTAGTGGTCTTGCTTTATTTCCTGCAGTGTCCAATCTATTCTCTTTGCAGTTACCGGAGAGATAATTTAAGAGTTAAATTAGATCATAGAACTTCCTTGCTAGCTTAAAAAATATCCTATCACTTCCCACCATACCTTGAATAAATAACCAACACCTTTCCCGGGCTCTCAAGTCAACTGTTTATTTTTCCAATCTCATCTTCCATCTCTAGTCCTCTTTCCCACCATGTTGTACCCACTCTGAGTTCCATTTCTAATTTCTTGTGCTCAGCAACCAACATTATCCTTCAATTCACTCCAGGACTTTTCAACCTGATCTTTCTCTGCTGGGTATGTTCTTCCCCTAGATCTATGCAGGATGTAACAGGGTGTACCTGTAACAGGGTGTACCCCATGAAAAGGAGGTTCCAGGTTTCCCGACCCACCCAAGGAAGGGTGGAGCCTAAGCAGGGAGAAGGAGAAGCTGGAGAGGAGTCTGTAAGAAGGAAGGAAGATGTAGAGCAAGAAGACCTGGAGAAGAACAAGGAGCAGAGAGACAGGTGAAGAAGCTGCGCTTGCTTCTCTCCTTGGACTTGAACCAGGGATTTGGGACATGGAAGGAGACACTTGAAATAGATGTGAGTCAGAGACCCATGGGAAGGTTAACAATGGCAGCATTTATCTTGATTCTAATTTTGTTCTTTTCCTTCCAGACTTGTCTGGCCCCTTCTGCCCCTTTCTTATAGGTCCTCACCAGGAGATGCCTTAGACTGTGGCAAGCTTTTGGGCCTCAGAGGCCCTCCTTCGGGGCTCCCTGTTTGTCTGGGCATTTACCCATGATTTTGGGTGCTTGATTTGGAAACTATTTTATCTATTCTTTCCCTTCTCTTTATTACACACTAATTCTCTTAAAGTTCTTTTCCATTACAAGTCTTAAGCACTGGACTATATTTTGTCTTGATGCAGCAGGTGACAGAAACTATTAGTGCAGACAGGTTTGGGGGTTCTAAGGTGCCCCTCTCCCTGCCTGGTAACAGATTTACCCTTTTCATGTCAAGTCTTTGCTCAAATGTAACTTTCCTGATCCTCTATCTAAAATACATTTTGTTTTGTCATTGTCATTCTCTCTCTAACCATTTACCCTGTCTGGTTCTGAGGATCTGTCTGTACTCAAAGCTATATTGTTTTGTATTTCTCTATTGTCTGTACTCCAGACTAAAATGTAAGTTCATGAGGACAGAGCCTTCATCTTACTTCATCTTATTCACTGTTCCATCTGCTATTCTTAAAACAGTGCCTGACACATTTGAGCCATGGGCCATGTGCAATAGGCATTTGGTGAAATTTGACTAGTGTATGTTGAACGAAAGCTGGATGGCTTAGACTCAAACACTAAACAGAATGATGGAAGGGAATCAGGGAGGTGGGAATAACCCAATGTGCTCTGAGTAGACCATGATTATTTTGGTTGTAACCTGAATTTTCAGTCTATCTAAAGTCACCAAATGGTTTTCCTTCAGACTTTTCCCATATAAAAATCATCACCATGTAATAGGCTTAAGAAGACCAGAACGGAAAATAATAGTCAGCATAATTTAACAGTATTTGGAAAGTAATATTTAGAAAACCACACTTATCATCTTATCTCAGATTTGCTCTGGAAAACATTAATAGTGCTTTTATTGCATGGTACTGAGGAATTTGCATTCAGATCCACTCACTAGAATGAACATAAATCTAATCATTACCTTAGGCATGTGAAATAAACCACATGACGAAAGGGAGTAAATGAAAAGGTATACCTACATGTAGTAATCTTAACCAGGTAAGGTAAGGATGACTCAAATTTTAAGAGCACAGTAGTGGATAAGACTTCTCAAACATAGATTAGCAGTGATTTTTTTTTATAGGTTTTGATATATCTCTCAATTTCCGCTAAATAACAAAGAAGAGAAACATCAGTGCGGTCTTCTGAAATTTATACAAGGACAATTAACCATAGGCTTGAAACATTCAAGAAATAAAATTCCTATTAAACAACAGAGTAAGTCTGGACTTTTGGTTTCTGAATTTTCTTTCTTTTAAAGTATTTGCAGTACTGTTTACCAGTGTAGACATAGTATATATTTGCTGCTTAACATACTGCCTTGAAAGTTATTGGCTTAAAACAACAATAAGCAATTACTGGCTCAGGGTCTCTGGAAGGTAGGAACGTGGCAGGGGTCTAGCTGCTGGGTCTGCCTAGCATCTCCCACAAGGCCCCAGTCAACATGCGGGACAGGGGCCAGGTCACCAAAGCTGACTGGAGGATCTTCTCCCAAGGTTGCACCACCACATGCTGGCAGACCAGTCCTGGTTGTGTGCAGGAAGACCTCAATCCCCATCCATGTGGGTCTCCCCCCAGGGCAGGTGAGTGTCCTCGCAAAATGGAGGCTGACACGGAAGGCCTAGCAGAAGCCCAATGCCTTTTAGGTGCTGGCCCTGGAAGCCACGCTTGTCATCTTCACTGCACTCGACTGGTCACATAGACCAACTCTGAGTAAAGTGAGAGAAGATGACAGAAAGGCGTGAACAGGAGTCATGGTTTGTGGCGCCTGCATTGAATACCGGCTATAATGGTGCTTGCAGGAGCTCACTCCTTGCACCTGCCTCCCCACACTAAAGGAAGCTATGCAGAAAAAGAGATGAGGGAGGGAGGGAAGAGGGAGGAGGGGGTGAAGAAGGAAGAAGATGGAGAGGAGCAGGCAGGGGGAGGGGGAGAAAGGAGAGAAAGACGGGGAAGACAAGCAAGACGGAACAGGGAGGGGCTGAAGGGGAAGAGCAAGGAGAGAGGAGGAAGAGGGAGCAGGCTGGACGGACGAGTGTTAGCGGTAGAAACATTCAGGAATCTGAATTTGGGGCCCAAACAGACTTTCGGATGCTTAAAGAATTGACTATGCACATTCTCCATGCTTTGTCCCTCCACTTAAAATGGAAGAATGAATTGGGGATGAGGTTATTGGTGTGAAGAGGGGAGGCATAAAGGGCCTGCCGGCACTGGCTGCTGCTCAGTGGTGAAGCTGTTGCTCTATTTCCTCCAAGGAGATGCAATGAAAGTGTTGCTAATTTCAGTAGAGATTCATCAAAACCCTTGCTTACTTGTTCATTTCCACTTTTCGCTAATATATTTTGGGGTTTTTATTTTCCCAAGAAATATGTGGTCACAGTCAAGGCTGCTTCCTCTTTGTCCTTTGTCACTTTTCTTGTCCCTTAGTCATCTCTCTCTCTCTCTCTCTCTCTCTCTTTCTCTCTCAATTCCTCCTCTAAATTATTTTATTACTATTTATACATTAAGTTTGGAAAGATTTCAGATACTAGAAGCGAGAGGAGTCAATGGGCATTGAGAATGTAGGTAAGTTTTGTGGTCACTAAAAACTAATTCTAAGTTATGTGGTCACCTGTAGATAAAAATGTCAAAAAACAAAAAAAAAAACAAAAAAAAAAAAACCAGACATTATTACCACATTTTTCAAGCATATAGATTTTTATGCATCATATTCACTGAACAGTTACTAGGGGTCATTCCCAAGTGTCTGAACAGGCTTACCACTGAGGAATTATGCTTAGTGAAATAAAGCCAGACAGAGAGAGACAAACACCATATTTCACTCATTGTGATGCGTAGAGAAAACAAACCAACAGATGAACTAAATAAAACAAATGCAAACTTTTGGGATATAAGACTAATTAGTGGTTACCAGAAAGGAAAGTAAGGGTGGGGGAGAAAGGTGGATAAATTGGAAAAAAGGAGACAATGGCCTGGTGAGGATGGACTGACTTATAGCGTGAACTTAATTTAGTAGATACGCATTACACATGTAATGTTATAATGCAATGATACTTTAATAGAAAAATATTATAAATAAATAGGCCTATCATGTGAAAACAGTAAACCAGCCGAGGACAGCACAATCTCACCTAATCTTAGCACACAGAACCATGTAACAGACTTTCTAAAGGTACAAACTCAGAGTTCTCTTACTACCTACTCCCTCACATGGGCAGGGTGGCCAAGAAAACAATCCTCCATGACAGGGAAAAAGGTACTACCATTTTGCCTCATATTAAAAAAGTTATGGAAATGGATTAGATTATCACCAGGAATGAAAACAATTCTGGCCTGGTACTCAAGAAGTTTACTTTAAAGTTTGAGGCCGCCCTTGTGAGGTCTTGCGAATGGCAACCCTGCAGGGCAAGATGGCGGGATAACGTGTTCAGCAGAGCACCAATCCCTCAGTCGTTCAGAGTCCTGACTCCCTGGATGCGGCTCCTCTAGCTCTGTGTCATCCTCAGAGCACTGTGTAGGGAAATCTGCTTATTTCATCTTCTCTTCTGTCAGCTTGCCCAACGTTCCCATGCTACTGATGAAAATGAAGTTACTATGTCCTGTCACTCCACCGACTATTTTCTCTAGTATTCTAAGCACTGAAATCACCACCCAACATGGAGAATATTTATATGTAACTATAGGAATGATTTGTGTCTTCCTAGTCGACAGGCAGAGTAATATCCTTCCCTAGCTAAGCTGAAATTCCAGAGTCGTTACCCTCATGTGAGCTTACTGTAATGATTAAGAAATGTTAATGCTTCCAAGTTGATAATGATAATGGCTCAGTATTTATTAAGCAATGGCCATATTAAAGGAAAGTGAGATTTAGAGACATTAAGCATCTTGCCCAAGGCTACAGATACTAACTGAAGGAGGCAGAGGTGGAGCCCGGGGCTATCTGATTCCACTACATGCTATTGTCCCCCACCCCGCCAATGTGGTGCATGCTACTGAACAGATTTTAGGAAATCAAAACATCCAAAATAAGTTGTTTTTATAATTCAACAAACTTTAATAATAGCATATATTAAGCTGCCTGAAAAGCTCCAACGATACAAAACTCGATCTTGTTAATATTAATCTTTGTTGAATTTCTCCCATGACCAGTTATTGAGTGCGCCCCTAATGATACAGAAAAGAATAATGTAAGAGAGAAATCATCTACCCAACTAACTGCAGAGCAAGCTGGAAAATGCAGTGATACTGTGAGCATTAAAAGGAAAGAGAGCTCCAGTTAGAAGCATCAGAAAAGGCTTTGTGGAGAGAAAGTATCTGAGGGCAGCTCTGGAGGAGGACTAGGAGATGAGGGTGGGAGGCCAGGGAGAGAGTTTATGTCAAGTGAAGTATGATATATTCTTTTAAACCTCATTAAATTTTTCTTAGAGGAAAAATCTATCTTTGACCTCAGTTTGCTAAGAATGAGTTATGAGTTTGTTGTAGTGAGTCACAAGATTACTTTTTCTTGAAAAAGATGCATTTTTTTCAAATGTGCTTCATTTGAAAAGAAAAGGTGCACTAAATAAGTTGTGCAATAAGTCTGTCTTAGCAAACTAGAATGACACTCTTGCTGGCTGGAAGCTCTGAAGAAGCCAGCTATGATTCTGTGAACTGCTTTAGGGGATGGTCATGGGCAGCCTCCACCAAAAGGGAAGTGAGAAATGGGGGCTGTCAGTTCCATTTTGTCAGAAAATATAACATCCTGAGAGCAGCTGGCAGTGAACACTTCCCCAGCTGAGCCGCCAGATGAGAATTCAGCCCTGCTGACATCTTGATTACAGCCTTACAAACCTTAAAAGCAAAGGATCTAGATGACCCATATGTGCTCAGACACCTGACTACAGAAACCATGAGATAATAAATAAGTACAGGCATGCCTCCTTTCACTGCCCTTCACTCCACTGCACCTCACAGCTATTGCGTATTTCACTAATTGAAGGTTTGTGGCAATCCTGCACCAAGCAGGCCTACTGGCACCATTTCCAGGAGCATGTGCTCACTTCCCGTCTCTGTCACATTTAATTAAAGTATGTACATTGTTTTTAGACATACTGCTATATACTTAA
This sequence comes from Talpa occidentalis, assembly GCF_014898055.3. Lineage (NCBI taxonomy): Eukaryota > Metazoa > Chordata > Mammalia > Eulipotyphla > Talpidae > Talpa > Talpa occidentalis. The sequence continues at coordinate 133,814,830 of NW_023604295.1, read as the reverse complement.
TAGATTACAGCATAGCGTAAACATAACTTTATATGGACTGGGAAATGAAAAACATCGTGTGACTCATTTTATCACATTTGCTTTATTGTGGTAGTCTGGAGTAAATTTGTTACATCTCTGAGTTTTGTCTGCCCTGTTTGTGGAAACTGGTTACAAAACAATAGAAAACTAATTTACTGCAGAAATCAACAAAGCCTTTTTTTTTTTTTTAAAGAATTTGATGTATTCATTCCTGTATTGCTCAGAACTATCTTCTAAATCATCTGTTCTTGTCTGAATGAATTAATTATACTAGTGTTTCTAATCACCTGGTAAATTTGTTATGCTGCAGACAGTTCCCAAGCTCAGAGTTTCTGATTTGGAAGGTCTGGGATAAGCCTGAGAAGCTGCATGTCCCTCAAGTTTGTAGCTGGTGCTGGTTTGGGGGGACCAATAAATATACTAATTTATTTTCCAAACATGCCTGTGTCATTTTACATCTCTAAGACAAAAGGATGACCACTTGTGTACTATGTGCTAAGTACTACACGAGCAATGGGAACAAGTGAATGAAGAAAACACTGTTCTTGCCTTAAGGTTCGTGTCCCCCCCCCATGGGTTTTACTGCAAATGCTATCATTTCAAGCCCTTCCTTTTGATGAACAGTTAAACTTAAGGTAATCTGATCCTTCAGGCAAATTTTCTCAGAATTCGTACATATATTCTTTATGCTTACAGGGCGGGGGAGGGAAATGATGTCAAACTAGGAGATTTAATTCAAGATGGTAAAAGTGGAGAGAAAAGCAACAAAACTGGGGCATTTACTAAGCCAGAACGGTGGAGCTCAATAAATATTTATTCGAGATCCATTATTTCCTGACCTTAGGGTAATTTATAAGGCAACATTGATGAGGTGATCTGAGGACTTGGACGCAACATCCCTGATGACACACAGTAAAAAAAAATAAAGCTGGAAAACTTGCACTGCCTTCCTCTTCTCTCCTACACGTGGGGTAGTTCTTGGATTGACACGCCCTTTTGCTACTGAAACAATCACTTGGAATTTGGCCAGGTATAATCTATTCAATTGTATAAGTTTATTATCAGAACAATAAATGAATTAAAGTAAGTAGGAGAAAACTCATAATATACACGTCATGCATCAGGAAAAGTATTCTTAAAAGGAGCCAACCCACTTCTGGGTATTTACCCCCAAGTTACAAACATTTAAAGAGTTATATGCCCACCATGTTTAGTGTAGCACTATCTATAGTAGCCAGGAATATCCGACTGGTAAATGGACAAAGAAGATGTGGTAAATACACACAGTGGAATACTACTCAACTAAATATAAAAAGATGAAATCCTGCCATTTACAAAGACATGGATGGACCTAGAAGGAATTATGCTTAATGAAATAAGCCAGACAGAAAAAGATAAATACCATATGGTTTCAGCCATATGTGGTATACAGAAAAAGCCAACACGAACTAAATAAAACAGATATAAACTTTTGGACTATAAGACCAGTTAGGGCCTCCAAGGTGGTGCAGCGGGTTGAGCACAGCGCTGTGAAGCTGTCCGCAGCCTCTGCAGCGCGGGTTCGATTCCCGGCTGGCCAGGGAGATTCCCACATGGCGGGCAGACCTCTCCTATCGTGCCCGCTGCTCCCCTCAGCAGTGTATTTCAGTCCATCTGCCTGTTCTGCTCCCCGCTCTGTTTCTGGTGAATCCTCGCACCCTCCTGCGCCTCTGGCCTGTACCCCAGCTCTTGCATAAAAATAAATAAATCTTTTAAAAAAAGAAAAGACCAATTGGTGGCTACCAGAAGGGAGAGGAGAAGGAGGTAGGTAAACTGGGGGAAAGGAGACAATGGAATGGTGAAGGAGAGAGGAAGACTTTTAGCCATGAACTTAATATAGACACATGCTGATTCTCAATAGTGAACACCTGACACAATGTTTTAATGCACTTACTTCAGTAAAAAGGAAATCCTATTGTTTCCTTTATAAATGCAAAACTACTGAAATATATTTTCTATATAAAATATAAGGAGAGTTCAACCACATGGAAACATAATTTTAAAAAAATTAGGTCATTATCTTGATTCTTTTTACAGTTACTTTTTTTTAAAAAATAATGCATGGCTTGTCTAGCATCTCATAGTCTCTAATTCTTTCTTTCATCGCTGTTTGTACTTTAATATTGAGTGGGGTATCCAATGCAGAATTAACAATATATGAAAATAATTTAAAGGAAGGTAGTCAAGAAATGTGGATCCCAGGTCCTGGTTTTGATGGTGATAGTGATGATGACTTTAAGTAGTTGATATTCAATTTTACTCACTTGTTGAATGCAGACATTATGCAAAGTGCTTTATGTGAATTTTCTTCTAATCTCTTAGCATTTTATATATGAATAAGCTGAAGGTTAAAGATAGCAACTGACATACTTAAGATCACAACCAGGTTAATGAGGTAGGATCAGGACTTATGCTGATGCCTGAAAGTCTATACTGTTCTCGCCATGGTCAACAGACCATATCCAGCAAGTCACTTAAGCTGTCAGAGGGGGTCTCATTTTGCTTCCCAGATCAATGGAAGGGTTGGACCTGGTGATCGCTGAGGTTCTTTTTGGCCTTAACTTTTCATATATCCTTTGACCTATTTCTGGAAGACCACATGACTGGCTTTGTTCTGGTCTGTACCCTGGAGAAGTTAGGGCAGTATGCATATTACCTTAAGGTTGTAGCAATGGTTCCGGCTGTTGGCTGCCCATGGACTAGAGAAGACAGACTGTCTGAAATGGATACTCACTGGTCCATATTCCAAAACAAGCTGACGATACAGTCAACAGGTAGAAGGAAAGAGGCTCCAAGACTCATTCCTTGCAATGCTCTCTTTGGATGGCAGAATTCTCCAACTTTAATTAGACACCACTCCCACCCAAGAGGTTAGTCTTCCACCTTGGTTATCAGGGGAGGGAACTTCTGATTATAGGGAAACAGCCAATGACTAGGTGACTAACCCAGAGTGTGCTCCCCTGAGTGAGAGGTTTCATGGGGCTGGGGGTGGAGCGCTTATTGGATTCTGACATCTGATTGCTCTCCCTCCCTCCTTGCCATCGAGAGCAAAGGCACAGAACCCCATGGGACTTTCAGATTGCTGCTTTCCTCTGGGAATCCCCTCTAACTGGAGCAAAGACTTTTCAGACAATAGAAGCAAATTCCCAACTGCTACAATTTGGAAATTTCCAAATTCCCCCTATTTATGTTATGTTTGTTTTGGAAAACCCAGGAGATGTCCACAGATATATGGAGGTCTCCTGAAGGGTGTTTGGAAAAGGCTGCAGAATTGAATTACAGTGAAAGTCAAACTGCAAACAATTTTTTTTTTTTTGGTTCAGGCTCCATGCCAGACCTGAACAAACAAAACAAGCAAAGAATAAACAAGAACAGCAAATTAAAAAGCCCAGTCAGCAACCTCATTCAAACTTTACAACAGAGATTGGGGTGACCATCTCCAATCAACATCCCAAGTTTAACTTTAAACTATTTACAGACTTAAAACCATGGTAGTGCTCACTTACTAGGAATTAAACAAAACCTTAGAATCTTTCATTACAAGTTAAGTGGAATTTTGAGCAAAGAAAGTCTTTTTATAGGACTACCTAATGACAGGACAAGAACCCTCATCATGAAAGTCTTTTACTGAGAAATCTAGAGGGTCCTCATTTTTTAAAAAAAGTCTCAATGGCCATGGAATGAAATCAAATTTCTGTCCCAAACACTGTGTTAGATGCTGGGGATTGAAAATGACTGTTACTCCCTAGAACATGACAGTCTAGTGAGGTAACCAAGCAGTGGAAGGGATAAATACTGGTTAGTGTAATGGTGAGTGTAACCAGTTCATTAAATCCATAAATATTTATTGTTTATTATGTGCCAGGCACCAGGATAGGGGCTAGAGCAAGGCAAAGAACAAGAAAGATACAAGCCAGAGAACCCACCAATTGTGGGGAGACAACCCTTGGAGATGATGACAGGAGAGTTCTCCTGAGGGCAGTCCTCAGTGCCAGGGGAGAGCCAGAGGGGGACCTGACTAGTGTGTGCCTCAAGGACTGCACAGATGGTGTTTACATGACAGGAGCTTGTTGTGCGCATGGAGACAAGAGGAGACAACACAGCTGGGAAGGGTAGGAGGCCAGAGAGAGAACCTGGAACACGGAAAACAGAAAGGAGGGATGAGATAGTCTATGTATACTTTATAGTTTAAAGGAAATCCAGCTACATCCAATAAATTACTTCAATTGTTTTCTCAGTTAGTGCCAGGCCAGGGCTACATAACTATTAGTCAGAGCTTGTGGTCACATAGGTAGAGTTACCATAATGAGGCAACATGATAGCACCCAAAACCACACCGCCATTTCTGTTGACCTGTACGACCTACTCAATTGTTAGGAATACTGAAAACTACTCAGAAGTTCCTACTATTGATTTTCTTAAACCACTGTTGGGAAATATTGTCCTACTTAGTAAATAAATGTCTGAATGTCAGAATGACTCAAGAAAAAGATCTCCTGTTCAGGTCTGTTCATCCAGCAGAAACTATCCTCAAAATGTCATACAGTTGGCTTTCTAGCAACTGCATTATTTATGGGATATTAAGAGAACCTCCTAATATTACTGCAATACTTTATAAACAAACCTGGCTTTAAAGCACAGTGTTCTCCAAGCAACTTGTTTCAAATAGATGTCTTCCTTTTCCAGGACAAATTTGGCTTCAATATTAAGGCAGCGGTCAGAAACCTAGGAATATCTCCTTTGAGGATTAAACAAAAGCAGGAGTTAGGGGAGCGGAATCCACCTAGGTTAGATTTGCTCAAGAGACATCAGGCATGGATCTCAAGGAGAGTGGAGGAACAGCAACAACTGCCAGGATGAGGCAGAGAAACCAGGGTCTCCACCTGCAAAAGGGTCTATTAACATCCAGGAATTCTTCTGAATAGAAAAGCCAGCTCCAGCACAATCCTCACTGCTGTCTCAGAAATCACTTAGAATAGCTAAGCCCATTAGGCTGCTGGGCAGTGAGAGAAAAAGGCAGCTGATTTGCCAGCTTATGTCCACTTTGGAAAAGCAGAAACCCAGTAGGCTTTCTCTAGGGGAGCCAAGACATGTTGACAGGCAGCCATTTCCTTCTGTGTCCTGATCTCAGGGCACAGGGCTTTTGTGTGCTCTGGCAAGCAGAAAAAGTCAGCTGTTTATTTAGTTGCCTCTCTCCACTCTCCCTCTTCTCCACGATGTTTCTCTTTACCTCTAATATTTGTCTAGTATGAGGTTCTAGAACTACTGCCCCGCAGCTAAAGGCACACAGACTTTCCAGGACTTCACAGAATATGTTTTCCTCTCTCTGTCCCTTCCCTTCTTCCTCTCCCCAGTTATTCTTATTAAAAAAAAATCATTTACACACACATACACCCCATGAATACAAGGAAAATTAAAAAAAATTTTCTCTCACTAGTTCAGAAGTCAGCAACCTCCTATGATAGATATGAAGACTAGTGCAGTTTTCCGAACTCTATCTATTCTCTTTAAAATTTCCATTTCTAGTATTTCAAGTATGACAGAGGACACCAATGGATCAGCTCTCACCACTCTTCAGAGTTTGATTTGGCTGTGCAGAAATGAGCTGTAGAGTGGGATGGATCCTGAAGCCAATGGGAAAATTTTAAAACTTGGGATGAAGTTAATCAAGCCCACATTACACTTAACATTCTCCTCTATTAAATAAAGGTCACTTCCTTCAAGATACTATTTTGAGCAAATAAGATTTCTGCAATTCTGCAAGACTGAAGTTAATTAAACAGCATAGCAAAATGGAAAACAGATGTCACCGAACGTTTTAAAAAGATTTTAATGACATTCAGGCTGTTTTCTTAAACTCATTTGCAGTTGCTATCATTCCCTGTATTTAAGTGCATGAGTTGTTGGAACGGGGAGAATTTGTATCAATTCCATATAATTGGCAGTAGAAAAGCTATTCAAAGAGAAGTGCAATTGGGGGAGTCTTGCATCGTACTTTTTGCTATGCAAACCGGACCAGCTCTTTTGGCTTAAACTCTTGAACTCTTTTATTTTTTATTTTTTCAAGATTTATTTATTTATTTATACAAGAGCTGGGGTACAGGCCAGATGCGCGGGAGGGTGAGAGGATTCACTAGAGACTGAGAGGGGAACAGAGCAGGCAGACTGACGAAACACACTGCTGAGGGGAGCAGCGGGTGAGACAGAAGAGGTCTGCCGCTCCATGTCGGATTCTCGCTGGCCGGCTGGCATTGAACCTGTGCTGCAGAGGCTGCAGACAGCTTCACAGCGCTGTGCTCAACTGCCTGTGCCACCAGGGGAGGCCCCCTCTTGAACTCTTTTAAATGGATGTTTTCCATCTTTCACAAGAACTTTCTATATCACCAACTCTAATGCTGTTGTTTTTATGGTCCATCCTGGTAGTCTCATGCTCCATTTTCTGGAGAGGACACGCTAGGTTGACTAAGAACTTATTATTTGCCAATTTCAGTTCAGAAAAAAAATCATTACATGATGAAATTTGGGAGGATGAAAGTCAAGTACCCAAGCATAGACATCTACCAGTAGACTTTTAATGTCCTTTTTTTCAATATGATATGCAGTATTTTCAAGTTTTTCTACAACAAGCAAAATTTAAAATTAGACATGCGCTTAAGGAGGTTTATAGTCTTAAAAAGTGTATTCACCAAAGGAAAATGTAGAACTGCAACAGCAACCAAACAGGGATAAAGAATCTGTCACTGTCTTCTTTTATAACTCGTCTTTTAAAACATTTTTAAGGATGTTTCCCTAAGTTTGAGACATGCAGTGATTATTGACATACATCCCAAGTAGGATTACAAAATTGGCAAATGCTTTTTATATGGCAGGAAATAACCATCTACTAGAAATAGCATGCATGATTTTTCCAAGTTCCTCCTGATGTGGTGTCTAAGAGGAAGCAGTGAATTACTATGCTGTCTGTTGTGTGTGTAAGCAGCCCCATGCAACCTACAAATCAGGAGTTGTTTTAAAGTGAAGCAAGTGTCTCTGCTAGATCAGAGAAGAAATGACATGAATATATGCTACAAAGCAGAAACAAAAAGACCAGGGAATCACCTTCTTTTAATGAGAGCAGTAATAAAGCAGATCTGGAAAAAAATCATGCAAGAGGTGGGTGCACTCATCTTGGGAAACAGTTTGCTGCTGGTGATACTTTAACGTGGGTGGTGGGGAGGCTGCAGCTTCTGTATTATCAAAAATGGATCATTTTCCCTGCCTGGACCATTTCCTTCCTACCTGTTTTTTAGGGTAAGCTTTGTAATTTAAAATATTTGTTCAATAAATATTACACTTGCTGCCATTTTCAACTTGTAATATGCTAACTGTTATCTATAAAAATATGAATATAAATCATGAAAGCTAAAGAATTTGATTTCTTTGAAAGAGTAGGTGTGAACTTGAGGGGTTAAGGAGGGCCAATGAGGGGGAACTGAAGCAGACAGATCAGTTTGGATACAGTGGGAAGGCTTGGAAAAGGATACCCAGGCCGCCAACAGTGTGGGCCTGGAAGGAGAAGAATGGTAGCAAGAACATATGATGAAGAAACAAAATTGAAATTACCCAACCTCGTGCACTGTTCATGATACTCGCCCCATACATGTCTCAAGCATTTGCTTAGATCTTCCACCCGGGCTCCCCTAGACATCCTGCATTCCTGGGGTACCACCCCCCTACACCCCTCATGTCATCTTTCTAAATGTGTGTCTATTGAAAATGATAATCTTAGTTATAGAAAATGACTCTTGAAGATAATTGGTTCCAAACCCTCACTAAATAACAAACTTTAAGTTCTCCTCTTCCAATCAGTTTCTAGCCACAAATTCATGAAAAATGCAAAGTGTAGTGGCCTTCCACTGTGAGGAATAAGACACAGGTAACAAGGTTGGAAAATGACAGAGTGGTCAGATTCTTTCCATGCTTGGAATTCACTGCCACTGCGCCTCCAAGAGAATGTCACAGTCTAGGGAATGCATCGGGAGGCAGATGTGTCCCCAGTGCCGCTGCCTCTCAGAACCTCAATGAGCTATGCACGCATTGCAGCTACAGCTTCTGCCTGTCAGAAAATCATACTGTTCTGGGGTCTGTGCAGTGAGACTACTAAACTACCAATCAGCCTTGCCCTTTGGAAGACTTAGGAAGATGGGCTGAATGATTCCTTCTTCTCTGACTTGCTCTCAGTTTGTTGCATGACTAACAGCATGTTGCTGTAGACACAAGGGACAGCATCCTACTGCTCTGTGGTATACATCTAGGGATTGACATGGCAGTAGAAATAACCAGAATTTCACTAAGGAATGCAGAAAAGTCCAGGGGAACAAAGCCATGTGCTTTTGTTTTACTGCATAGCACCTTGTTAGTAAAGAAAATGGTCTTAGAAAAAAAAACTGGCAGCTGCCATTTGTAGGATCCATTAAGTGAAGTGAACATGTTGTATGTAGAGACAATCTTTCCTAAACTCCTCATTACTATCAAAGCCAACAATTCTCTTCTAATGTGCCTAAAATTGGCAAGTGTGTTTTCTGTAGTTTATCACTCTACAGATGTCTTCTCCATCTGGCACTCAAAAATGCTGTTCCTCGCATATGATTTTTTTTTAAGCAGGTCCCAAGTATGTTTTGTATCAACAGTCTGAGTCATCTCAGAGAGGTGGCCGTCTTGTTATGAGCCCCCATTCCACTATGCTGAGGGTTATTGATAAGCATTGGAGCCCTTTTCATTCTGTAGGTCAACTAAGTATACAGAGGTGCTTAAAAGAGAAAAAAAAAAAAGCTGGCATTCTGCTTTGCACTCATAGATTTTAGACAGTAAATACAGCAAACATGGTTATCAGCTTCTATATTCTGGCTGTGTTCCCAAAAGCACCTAACACTGTCTTCTGCCCAAATGAAGTTTGAGAAGAACACATGCAACTCAGATCTCCTTACTCCTCAGTGCACAAGCAAACACAGCCCTTTCTTCCCTATCTCCGCATATTTCACACTTCAAATGTTTCACACTCCATCCCCTGCCCCCGCTGCTAATTCCTCCAATGGTCTGCTTTTCCCTCCCTGTCTCTACAGCACAATTGTCAGCACATTTTTGACACGGAGGTCACTAGTCATCGGAAGCATGAACTCCAAGGGCCAGTCTTCGGGAATGATTGAAAACATGTTGTGACAGACTGTGTTTCACTGTTTGTTAGCTCCCTAACAACAGCCCTCCTGCTCCACCCAAATCCATTTCTGAATTTTTCAGATAATGGGTGACGATCCTTTCAACACGGGCCCTCTGCAGGTCCACAAATGAATGATGACTGTCTCAGCCAGTCAAGGTGATTCTATTCCCTTCTGCCAGACACACACTGTTCCATCCTTTCTTAGAGCTACAAAGGGACCCAAAACATGGTTGCAAATGAATGGCATTTAGGGGGGAGTCCTCTGGAAAGCATTTTCTTCAAAATAAAATAAATGGAGTGTCACAAATCTTCTGGCTCTGCCTCACCCTTCTTATTCAGGAGATGGGTGAGAACTTGGTCTTTGGGGAACAGAACCACTTTACAACCATGAAGTAAAGACCCAGAAACTCTAAACAAACTCTGACATCTCTGAGCTCGTGATACAGGCCGTGGCTGCCAATACACACACCAAATTTGTGTGTGTGTGATGTTTGCCTAAGTAAAGATATCCAGAAACACTAAGGTAAATAGCTAAGAAGACAAACATTCTGTATTTCCCAAATGTGGCCATTCTTGAGAAAGAAACAGGAAACAAAATCAAGGCACTAAAGTCAAATTAAAATGGGGTGGACTTGCCACAGCAGGCCTAATGCCACTGATAGCATATCATTAGAGAAGTTCTGGCGTTTTCTCTGTTGCCTCCCTTCGGTAAAGTTTAAATTAACCTATGGGATGTTAGTCAAATATCCAATAACTCTACCTTTTATATAGTAGTAAGAATAGTAATTGGCAAATGTGGGCGGAAGAGAGGAAAAGAGTCAATAACGAAGCACTTAATCCCCCCTTTTCCATAAACCATCAGGATATAGACCCAGCACTTATTGTGCTCAGCAAAAAAAAGAAAAAAGGAAAGAAAAAATAAGGGGAAAAAAAAATCCCACAAACCCTCAAGGGAATGCTCAGTAATGACTGCTGATTTTGTGTGCAATGAGGCAGTATGCTAGAAGCACTGCAAAGCCATGGTTCCCCAGGGAAATGCAGGAGAGAAAAACTTGAAAGTAAGAGAAAAGTTTTAAATATCAGTGGGAAGTGGGTTTTGTCCCCTGCCACCTCCCCACCTCTTTCTGGCCTGACTCAGGTCACAACGAAATAGGCTGGTGAGAAGAGGAAAGAGACTGGCCAGTTAGCACAATAATAATGTATGTCCATTTCAGGGCACAAGCGGTTCCCGTAAGAGGGAGGGTTTACAGCAAAGTGACTGACTTCTTCTAAACACCCCCCTTCCTTCTCATGGCTGCCTGGGGGTGGTGGGGGTTACTCTCTGGGGCAATACTGAAAAGGCCTGATGAATCAGGGCCGGGACCCTGGAGAAGAGACCAAGGGAACAAGGGTGAGGCAGAGGAGGTCTTTCTGATGACCCTGGGATGTGGCTGCGGAATGGACGGTCCATCTGCTCACGAGGAAAGTGGTTAAGTGTTTTGACCCATCTTTTGAACTCTTTGTGTATGCGACTGGGTAGGAGGAAGACCTGTTTAGGGGAAAGCAGATGTCAGTATACATGCAAGAGCTGTTCCGCAGCTAATAGGCCCAATCTTTGAGGATCATGAAAAGGACTCTGAGTGTCCACAAAAAGCTTCAGCTATGCATATAACTGGAGGTGCTTCAGAACAGTTCCATCATCATCACAACACTACTACTATTACTCCCCTGCCCCACCTCCTTCTTTCCTCGTCTTTTGAATTTTGGTTACTAAAAGTGATCATTTTTTTCAAAGTTCACTTTTATGTAATATTATATTCCTTGAACCTGATTTTGAAAAAATCTTTACAGCTCCTTATCCAAAATAAAGGCTAATGAAGATTAAAGACAGAGTTGAAATCATATGAGAAAGTGGTTTCTCAGAGGTAAAAGGAGCTCAAATCAGAAAGACATTTAAATTAGAAAAAAGGAAATTGTCAGCTATGTATAATCTCATACACAGATCGTATGCGCCACCCCTCTACCTCTGCCTCCACCCCAAGACTTTTCAAATGAAAACAATGCAAGAGACCCGAGATCATGGCCAAGACACGGGTGGGTGTCTGACCTGGCTGTCAAGCTGGGATGGCTTTGGGTAAGAAGAATGTACAGCTGGTTCCCTCCGCCTACTGAACACAGATGACTTTCTTAGTTTGAAATGAAATAAAAAGCCAGGACTTATAACACTATTTAATATTTAGCTTTAAACAGTAAAATAATACTGCTTTTTTTTTTTTACAAATAAACTATTTGCTGCAGCTAATGTTGATTTAATTAAGATTTGAATTAGAATTCTTGGTCCAATTTTGAAGTGTTTTCAGATCTCACCTCATGGTTTTCTAAGTATAAAAGTGATCCCAGGTAATTTGGATTTGAAATCCTACAAACCAGCATAAAATTGATGAAAACATTTCACTTTTCCTTTGTTACTAGCAATGAAGACACACTAATATTTTATAATTAAAATTATACTCATCACATTGGTCCTACTTTCCAATACATCTCAAAAACAAAGAAATGAATTTGTCAAATAGTTAACATAATCCAGCTAATATTCAACACTCACCTATTTAAGAGGAAGAGAGAACAGGCAAGCAGATTTATAGTTTCAGGATTAGGAATGAAGATATTTTGCATTTTAGAATACCAAGAATTTATATCCAGATGTTGTCCCAGAAATTCTTATAATCAGGAGTGCTTGGATTATGCTATAGATACACAATAACAATTTTCTTATGAGTGTGAGGAACTGCCCTGTTACTTATTACCTGTTCCACCACAACCAAGGGAACACTTAGCTACATGCTAAATCCAATTATAGGGGTGTGTGTGTGTGTGTGTGTGTGTCTGTGTGAGAGTTAGTTTAAATGGAACAAACATGAATTATAAAGAATATACTACTGGATCATATAAAATAAATCTATATCACATTTATTTTAATGGTCTGATATAAATCAGCTCAACAGTCTTTGATTTTCCTTTGATAATCTCAGACAATGGAAATGCTTTAAGGGAAGATTTGTACTTCGAGTTTGTGTTTACTTTTGGAATCACTTTTAAACCCTATGTTTTGGGGTTTTTGTGTTTTTTTTTTTTTTGAATTTTGAGTTTTATTTAGTCCCTAGCCTTCAATAACATTTCCCATATGCCCTGGATTATTCTGACCCTTCAACAATGGTCTAGGAACAAAAAAGCACAGAAGAGAGATTGGTTTTCCCCAAGAAAGGGCTATTTCTCAGTTGAGATAGTTCCAGGCTGACCCCAAGCAAAAAATACTAAATTTCACCTGTACATATAATGATTCTCTAGATCATCTCTAGATTTGTTTTCCATTATTTACTATTTAGCACTGTTTCTAGATATTCAATTACATGAATAATAAGGGAGGAAAAGAAAACTGGCAGAAAAGTGTCCAAAGTTCTTTTGAGCTCTGTAAGATTGTCAGAGACTTGAATGGAAGTTCTAGGTTTATTTTGTCTAGTTGTCTGTCACAGGATGATACGTAGATACATCTAATGATAGCTCAGCTGATTACTCAAATGCTTTGGGGGAGGGCTCCAGCATTTCAAAGCAGAAAGTGTGATATACCAGAATGAATAATTCAGCCTATGAGCATGTAACATGAGTCACAAGACACTCCTTCCTCCTCCTAGCAATCTGGTAACATCGCTTTCTGCAGGATGGTACATCTAAGCTTGTACAAAAGAAAGACGTGTCTAGCCCTGTTCCGCAGCCTGCCAGCAGCACAACCCCCTCTTGTGATATGAGCTCACCAGAGTCTGTGGGTGCAATTTCCACCTCTAGCTGGAGGGGCAGGACTGGTCTTTCTAGAGTCACAGCCCCTCCAGACACTGGTCTCTGTGTGTTCCCACTCTGTCTGCCACGGTCAGATTTGCCTTCCAAACTTTCCAGGAACTGTAGGATGAGTTGAATGAAAAAACAAAACAAAACAAAAAACTCCTAATTTGTCTGTGATTTTTCTGTAAATATCTCACCACCTCTTTAAGCAACTTTTCATCGGTACACTCAAGTCACAAAGGATTGGTAACATTTTTTTAAATAATAACAAAAATGACGCTAGGTAATGTCACTTAAAATTTGTCCTGTGGCACACCCTGTGTTTCCAAGTTTTCTTCCTCTGATTATAAGACTGCGAAGTCAGTATTATCCTAATTCCCTACTACTGGACAGACTGAGACTAGGGGGCAGGGCACTGAGAAGCTTTTCCAGGCCACCTACCTTAGTGGTGAAGACCGTCTCACCCTCCACAGCTTTCTTAGACCAGAAAGAATATTCTTTAAAAACAAGCAACTATAAATCAGAGACACACTATGGGGGATCAGGAGGGTGGTGAGGAGAGGAGGGATTAGGGTCAAAATAAGGAGGGTGCAATTGTATGGGGAATATAACCAAAATGAAAATGCATACATTGTGCAAAAATAAAAATGATGTAAGAATTATATAAATAAAATATACTAAAAAAAAAAAAAAAAAAAAAAAAACAATCTCCAAAGTCTCAAATTTGCATTTACTTTAACATGGTGGGTTGAATGGTGTGTGCATTTTTTTGTTCCTTAAGTTGTAAAAATGATTAGAAGATAGGAGTGAAAAACTATTCAATTCATTGGAGTAAAAAGTAAGTTGTTGCTGACTTAGCAGGAGAGGACAGCGAAAACCCAGGTACCCACTGAAAGTGAAGCAAGCGACGAGGAAGCTATCTGAGCAACGGAGAACTTGATCACTAGATTTCTCTGAAGTGGAGCAGAGGGTTGTGAGGCTGGAGGAAGGCAGCCAGCTGTTGTCCTCCGTCCTGGGGTCAACGGTCCCTCCCCTACCACATTAGACAGGAGGCTTCCAGATGGAGACTACAGCCAGGGTGATTCTATACCCAGAAACACCTGGCACAGCAGAGGCCAGGTTATTTAAGGAGGTATAATCAGGCTTTCTGGAGAAAAAATAAAAAACAACAAAATGTCTACTTACTCTGAGTTCAGGATGACATAATTGCTTCAATCTAAATAAATATCCAAACTATTACTCCACATTGTCAGGAGTTGAGTGCCCAGCACAAGGTATAGGCTGGCTCATAACTGTATACAGAGGCTTTTCATTTTCTTTAAGTTGCATGGTATTCCTGTTTCACCTTTGAATAGTACATGCTAAAGTCAACATGGACTCATAAATGAACAGTTTGTTTCCTCGAATGAGAAAGGTCAATGCTTATACATTTCATGTGCAAATAGATCATGGAGGCAATTTGACACTAGGAGGAAATATGACCTGGTATTAATGTCTGATAGACTGCTTATGACCAAGTGGAAAGCAGCTAGCAAGAGGAATGTGGTTGTCATTTCATATCAACTGAAATAATTTTCTTCTAGATCACTTGGAGAGTACAATTCAGATGAATATGGGTTCTAGGAGAGAGAGAGGGAGTCAAAACTTTAATTTATCCATCTTTAGACATCCACAAAGTTGGAGTAATGCTTGGCCACTTTTCAGAGGTCAAGTTTTAAGGAAGTGGCAGTCTAGTTCAGGTTAGCCTCCCTCTTGGCCCCATGACAAGGAAGATGGCCTTGAAAGATGGCTTCCCAAGGGCACCCTGAACTGGTGAGCGTCTTTGACCCCTCCTGGTCAGCAAAGACCCCCTCTCATCCTCTTTATTCCACCCAAATCCAGATTTTTATATTTGGGGCTGAGCTGGATCTAGGTTGAGGTCTACATATTTGCCTGTCTGCATTTATTTACTTTGGAACACTCAGGTCTAAGAAGACAGCAGAGAGAGGCAGCATCAGTTCTAAAGCAGCGCCAGGAGGAACACTAGAATCAATTTTGGCTGGTGGTTCCCTTTGTCCTGACTAAAATGACCAACAACAGAGACAAAATTTTAATTATGCACCTACTTTCCTCATTCCATTCCACTTCCAATTTTAGTAGGAATTCTATTTTATTTAGATTGCCTACTACTATCACCATGAGTATAAAATAGAGCTTCATTTTATAAAGACAGCTTTAGTTTTTTGTCATAATGTAAAATAAGGGAATGTAAATTTCTCTCTAGTTGACACCATGGTGAAAATGGGGACAACGGTTCTAGGCATAAATCAACGTTTCCAGTAATAGAACATTCAGGAGCCATCTATTTGAATCTATTGAGATTTCTGAACTCTCTGCCAACTTGTAGCAAAAATAAAAAAAAAATCTTTATTGTATTTACTCTGCAGGAAGGCAGTTATTAAGTATTGGAAAATTTTGATGATGACAAAATTATTTTTGCTTTTTAAAGGTACAATATTTAGATCAAACATGAAATGAAACAAACTCTAGAAAGCTCCATCATGAACCATCTTCCTGTATGTATAACATTGGTTTATGACAGAATAAAAGTTAGTGAGAATATTTCACTGTTGATTCCTAGGATATCCTTTGGAGAAAGTAACAGCAAACAAGAAGAGGAAGACATTGTTGAAAACAATGATCAGAAGCAAGAATCTTACCTCCCTGGCATAAGAGTTTGGAGGTCCAAGTTACAGACTCTATTTCAAGAACTAAGGGCATTTTTACTTTGCACTGCATTCTACTTAGGCCATCTTTTATAGATTTTTTTTCTTTGTTGCAAACATTACTACACATAATGATACACATAATGATACATCCTCGAAACCAGATGGCAGATGAACTATTTCCACGAAGAAAGAAAACAAGGACAAGAAAATATTTGTGGTCTTTCCAGAAATCTTTCACAACCTTCCCATTTAATGGCAATTACTAGGAAAGCAGCAAGTTGGAAATTACAGCTGAGGCATATAATTATCCATATTTGACCTATTTATAAACTCCTCTGAGGAAGAAGAATGCCAGAGCGTTGTACCTACTCTTTTTGGTTCCTCACATATAGAGTGAAGTAAACATTTGGATGGTTTGTTAATAACTCAATGACTCTGTCACCTTCACAGTGGGAGGTCCACAGCTGGAGTCCCTCAAATGCTGCCTACTATGGATACAGACATCAGGACATTAAAATAAAGAACGAGACCCGAGGAACATTGTGAAATGGAGCGGGACACAAAGAGAGTCGACTTTCTAGGATTCTGAGTTGAGAAGGGGCAGAGTAATGAGCTCCAGCCAACACAATGGGAGTATAGAGAAAGAAATTAAATAAATGTACATATTTACTAAAGTGTATCATTGAAGCATCAGACACATTCCAATCAATGTGTATCCTCACAATAGCCTTAAACAGAGAAAGCATTATGCTACCAAATCTACATGCTTTAACAAATTAGATTAGTATACGCCTTATTATTAAAAACAAATGAAAGAAAATCTAACTCCTTGACACGTATGGGAAAGGTTTTTTTAAAAAGACATCAATTTTAGTGTTATTCACAAGGTTGTGCAATTACAATTTTAATAAAGTATGGAAACAATCTTTCTCAAGTTTGAGAAAGTGAACAATCAGCTTTTAGACATGTAACAGGCACCACATAAAATAAACCTCCATTACTAACGTTCTCATCATTAGGTGATGGATTAGTTTGAATGAAAAACTTACACATTCACAGAAAAAATAAATCAATGGCAGAAATTTGGCAACTAATGTATTTCAGCCTGCAGCAAATTCTCTAGGAGTAAAAGTTGTAGACAAGAAATGAAATTCAATAAATATGAATTAGAGAGTCATTCATTGAGAACAATGGCTTTAAAATGTCTAAATGTAGGAAATATTATTCAATAAAAACTTGACTCAAAGTCTTACTTGGGTAAGAGAGGTTAGTAGCCACAAAATGGATGTTGGTACTGAGATGTACTGGAAAGAACCGGGGCTAACAAGGAAGAATTACACCAGAAATGGCTGTATCAGCTTCATCTCGGTTGTTCTATATGTAATAACAGCCAGAGATCACCAGGATGACATTCTCATTTTCCCACCTTACCACCTCAGGTGCAAATCTCACCCCTACAACTCTCTTTTTTTCCTCCAGTTGAACCCAAAGTCCTTTTTCTGGGTTTCGGCCCCTGTCGATGGGATTCCTGGTTCCTAATCAGTATTCCCATCTGCTCAAACTTTCTCATTGGAAATGCTTTGGTCTTAAGTGAAATCTGGCTTCCCTTGGGGTCTTCCTGGTGGTGCAAGGGATTAAGACACAACCCATGAAGCTGTCCACAGCCTCTGCAGCATGAGTTCGATCCCCAGCCAGTCAGGGAGCTACCCACATGGCGCAGCAGACCTCTCCTGTCTCACCTGATGCTCCCCTCAGCAGTGTATTTCAGATCTGCCTGTTCTGTTCCCCACTGTCTCTGGTGAATCCTCTCACTCCCCACACCGCTGACCTGTACCCCAGCTCTTGTATGCATAAATAAATAAATCTGGGGGAAAAAAAAAAAAGAAATCTGGCTTCCCTTGATGGTGTTACTAAACACACTATGGTCTTCCCTGAGCACAGAGAGTTCTGTATGCTCCTGCTTCCCAGAGCTCCTGTCAGAACACTTTGCCATCATCATTCAACATGTACTTCTCTCTTGAAGTTGAAGCACTCCACCTATAATCACTCTTCCCTGTTATCACCAACAACCTTGACCATTTCCTCGCTTTTCTCAATGACTTGACTGTTTAGCATTGAGTTTCCTGCCGTCAACTTTGGCCATCAGCCATGTTAATATTCCTTCTAAGTCTTGACTCTGTGGTTCCTTTGCCATTTCCTCTACTCTGGTGACCTTAACTTCCACTCCAACTAGCCACTCAAACAGATATATCTTAAACTCCTTTATCTCTTGAAGTACTTTCTTGAGGGTTTCTACTTTCAGAGACCTCTCTTTGAGCACAACTGTTCACTTTCCATATTTTCCTATCTTATACATCCTCTGACAATCATTTTCTTTCTGAGTTTAACTTTCATTTTTTTGAGTTGTTCCAGTTTCTCAAGGCCAAGTCTGCTTTCCCCTTGAACCAGTGAAGGTATCTGCTCGATCTGCTTCTCTTCTTCACCCTACATACTGCCTGGATGATTTCCATACTACTTCCCAAGAATCATGGACTTAAATATAGCATCCCTATCACACCCATACCACCAGCTAGCCACTTCTTTGTTACTGTCGGCAGAGTGCTGAATGTGACTGAAATGAAGTCACAAAACCATGCTGCATGAGGAGGGCTCACCCTTTTATTTCAAATGGGTGCCAGGAAATACGCAATTGCTTTCTTGGTTTTCCTTCTCATTCCTCATAGTTCTCTTCAGCCTTGTCCACTCTTCTTACTCTCCTAGTTCTCACAACCATCCTTCCTCTTTTAGCAGATACCTTCACTGCATATTTTTTTTTAATAGAGGCATGTTTTATTTATTTATTTGTTTGTTTGTTTGTTTTGTTTATACATGCACTGGGTACAGTCAGAAGCGCGGGAGGGTGAGAGAATTCACCAGAGCCAGAGCGGGGAGCAGAGCAGGCAGAAGGACCGAAGTACACTGCTGAGGGGAGCAGCGGGCGGCAGGAGAGGTCTGCGCGCCATGTGGGACCCTCCTCCGGTGGCCGGGGAGCAGCCGGGGATCGAACCAGCGCCACAGAGGCCGCGGGCAGCTTCGCAACCCAGCGCTCAACCGCTGCGCCACCGGGGAGGCCCCTTCACTGCATATTTTACTGATAATATTGTTATTTGAATTGGAACCTCAGTTTTCCTCACCATATATTTTCTCCTTCACCACTATTTCTGAGGAAAAGCTTTTAAACTTATTTTCTGTTTAAGGTATAATAAGGATTATACATTAAATGTTGATCTACCCTATGAAGCTTTTTTTTTTTTTTTTTTTACTTTTAATCCTAATGCCTAAGATGTATAATTTCAGAAGAAGGAGTTATGGTTGCAGGGGTGGCGTTGGTGTTAGAGAGTGTTGCGGAGAAATAAAGTCATTTTGGAGTCTAGGACATTTTGGGGAGAGGCTTTCCAGGAAAATTCCCATTCCTGAAATTTCTGGCTTCCAGGAAAAGAGAGATAATAAGAGCATTCAGTACCAGAAAATTTTGTTCCCAACTGTGTTCAAAATTGTGTTTGGTTACTGAAGAATAAAATGAATGGAGGTTGAATGGAGGAAAGAGGATAGAAGAGACAGGATTGGAAGGACTTTTAAAAAATACTTTGTAATATAAAAGTTATAAGCATTGTTGAAAAGTTGGACGATCAGGATTAGTTAACTAGAAAATATCATCTGCTCAAAATTCCACCAGTCAAAAAAAACACTGGTAACATTGTGGTCTATTTCTAATATATTTCAGTTGGTTAAAGTGTTTTATATTGTATAAATCAGTACTAAATTGCACATAACATTTTCATTCTAGTACTTTTTTGTTTAACAGTATATTGCTAATACTTTGACATTGGATTTTCAGCACTACCTCTGGGCACATTTTTCATATGTGGTTCCATCTTTTTTCTGTATTGAGACTCTCCCTCTTTAAAAATAAATGTCCCTGCCTAGCAGGGACTACTTTGTTCAGTTTTATTTTGTATTCACCAAAAGAGCTCTGCTCATATATATTTAGGCAAGATGAGACAGAGATGTTGAATAAATATAGCACCATCGTGTACTTTCATGGGAAGTATCTGATATTTGAGTTGTACATATGGCATTTCTCATGAATGGCTGAGCACCACTTACGTGTCTATAGGGTATCTACAGGTATTTCCAAATATATTTTAGACACCAAATAAGATTAGCCATAACAATAATGTTTCAACCTTCTTCTGGAAATGTAATTAAAACACTACATTCATCATAGTAAAGCAAAGCACTATTATCCTAATACCTAAGAGCATGACATTGTGTCAGAGTCAACAATTACATGAAAAATTCAAAAGGAAGAATACGTCAAAATGTTATTCCTCCATTAAAAGTTTCATACTTCAGGAAGTTCCTTGATTGCGCTTTCCATTTCAGGGACGGATTGTTTTCAAGGTGATCCAATGCCAACACTGTTCATGCAAAGTTATCATCCTGTTGTGTTGATAAAGAGCCCATATTTACCTAGCCAGGTGCTTTAGAATTAGGACCAGGACTGAACTTACAGTCCTTATGGATCATTCTCCAATGTGTTTGGTGAGTGTGTGCGTGTGAGATTTTTACAATAATTGAAAAAAATTACTTTCTGCCCTATGCTTTTTTCTCTAATACTACATTTTGAAGACCTTTCTGATCCCAGAGTGTCACTATTTCTAAACTGCTTTGTTATTTGTACTCAGCAGATATGGAAAATCATTTCACTAGAAATGGGAGATGGTGTCTATTAAGTTTCAGAACCAAAAGCAGAATGGGTTATCTCGCAAACATTAAATTGGGAAAAGAAAGTATTTGGATTGCATGGATGCTAATTTGGGAATTAGTTATTCTTCTACACATTTACATAATGCTAAAAGGTGAACAGAATTTTGTGTGTATGCTCTTGCCAATATGATATTACAGATCAATGGATTATATTATTCAAAGGTAAGACTATTATTGTCTGTGTCAACTTTCCTCAGTACCTAAAATTACCCAATACTCTGCAGATGCTCAATTAACAGTGAGGGAATAAAAAGTATGCTAGATTTTGAAATACATTTATGTCAGTTAAAGGAACATTTTCACAATTGCTTAAAGATTTTTCTCTCTTTGACCTTTGTTACTTACCTTGCCCCAAATTGCTTTTGCTTATATTCTCTTGCTCTGTGTGTATGTGTGTGTGTGTGTATACATTTAAAATCCACCAAGTAAGGCTTATACTAGAAGTAGAAGCTAAGAAACTATTTGAATCCTAATGTCAAACAGTGATATAGTGAGATCTTGAACCCTACCAACTAAAGGTTAAAGGATGGAAAAATGTTACACTTTCTAAGTTATACTGACCGAGCCACACATTTATTTGAGATCAAGCAGCAGTCCAACATAAACAGGATAGGAAGGGAGTAGCACAGAAGCGCTTAGCCCTTCATCAAAAATCTGGCTTCTGATGGGGGCGTTAACATGTCAAGCACACACACCTTGAACAGCACTTTGATTGTACTGTGGCCAACTGACATTGCAAGTATGAACTAGAGACTGCAAATGTCTTTCCAGACCTTCCAAATGTCTCATTTTCTCCAAGATGATTTGAAATGAGATGAGATGTTCATCAAATGAAAACACAGGAGAAATGAGGAAGGAGTTGAAAGGGTTCCCAAATTAAGTAACTTGGTTGGAAGAACTTTCCTAATGCAATTCTATCCCCTGAGATTCTTATTTAATTCTTTATATTCATTCAGTTTATAAGATAAATGATGTCAGCTGGAAGCACTGTAAAGTAGGAAAATTCTGGAATCGGTGAGGTTTGGAAATGGAAATCCTATGGTAAATCTACCTACAAAGTAAAAACAAGTGGGGTGGCTCTAAATGTGAGACCCTTCTCACATTTAGAGAAAGAACTTCACTTTCTCTTTGACTGCTTTTGCTGATTCATTCAGAAATGGTTTTGAGCATTTACTATGTCAGGCTTTGGTTGAAGTCCTAGTGAAAGAGCAGTGAGAGAGTGAAGGTTCTTATTCTTCAAAAGCTTTTCTTATATTAGTGGGAAAAACCATACACAAACTGACAAACAACTAAGCTAGCTATGGATATAATTACATGCTATATAGTCATGAAAGAGGATGATTTATTTGAGGCTGGCCGGGAGGCTGCTTCAGATTGGGTGGTTAGGGAAGGTGGGGACACTAAGCTGATTTGAAAAGACAAGAAGGAGCCAGCCATAAGTAGCAGAACATTCCAGGGAGTAAGTAGAACATTCCAGACAAGGAACAACTTGTGCTTAGGAGTGTGGAAGAAACCATAAGGAACTTCCAAATACAGAAAGTCTGGCACAGTTAACTCCCTGATAAGAGTGACAAGGGCTGCTATTGCCTTCTCTTCTAACTCTAAAGCACATCATCTCTCATTCCTGCCTATGCGGTGCAGAGACATTGCTTTGATTTTACACAGAGCTTATTATTGCTTATTTTTATGAAGATGGTAGTTTCATTGGCTAGTCCAGACTGGGTGGAGATGACAGACAAAATTGCTAAGGTAAGATTAAGCTGGTAGAACGTGGCCATTTCTTGAGACAAGAAGTGCAAGAACACTTGTATGGAAGGATGGGAGTGAGAGAAAGAAGAGAAACAAAATAAAATGCTATTATTTGGAGAAACCTTATTTAGTCTGATATTTCACACTGCCTTTTTGTAGAGGCTGGGACAGGGAAGAGAAAACAGGAAGGATAGGAGAAAGGCGATTAAATTCTTATCTACTGATAAAGCATGTAAAATTCATTTAAACATTTCATTATCTTTCTGCCCCAAAACATGGACTTTTATGGCTATGTGTATATTTTTGGCACTACAGCAACAAATAAGTATGACTTTCTCTGCTGCCCTGTCCTGTTCCCTGGTACACGAACTTGCTCACTGCTTCACTCTTCAGTAATCTCCCTTTTTATTTTTCCCTTTGCTTCTTGCAATGGGTGTCTGTTCTATCTCCCTCCCGCAAGACAAAGGAAGAATATAAACAAAGCAGAAATAAAAGGGGGTTGAAAACAGCTTTGTTATATATATTGTTTGGCCTAATTTAAGAGAGGAGCTCAGTGGAAAAACAGGACTGTGCTTTTCTGTTTTGCAAATCACCCACTAACGCTGGCGTTCCCAAGTTTCCTTCAGGATTATTCCTGGGGATCCCATGCATGACCATAACTTTGAAGGACTGTGCTTTGGCCAGAATAAACAGAAGCAGGATTCTGTTTCTTACTAACACGCTGAGCCCTATATTTAGAATCTCCTGGAATCCTTTGCAGAGTGGGTGTCAACAGACTGATTTGGTGCCCATGGAACAAGGAAAATAATATTAGTTCATAAATTAGGGTGTTTACTCCTCCTTCCTCTTTATCTCTGATAAGAAAAATGACTCAAACACCATGATGCATCTTTTCTTTGTACCATGATAAAAGACCATGAGTGTGAGATACCGGATAATAGAAATAACCTCAGATGTGAATTTCCCTGCATGATGTCCTGGCACATTTCTGCAACAGTAAGGGATTTCACCAGTCAATGGCGCAAAGCACCTGTGTTTACTGAATGGCCTACATTTAATCATGTTGAACTTACACTTGAGGGAGTGAGTCAATGCAAGGACACTGGGAGATGCAGAAACTGAAGTGGATGCCTCCTGGACACTGAGCCAGGAGACACCCTAGGGACAGCCTGGGCACAGTCTGCAAGTCCACTGTGGAAGATTTCTATACAGGATGGAGGCTGGACTTGATCAAGAAAAGAATACATGACATTTTTATCTTTTCATTTTAGTCTGATTTTTTTTTTCTTCTTGTTAATATTGTTGCAGCTATTTGAGAGAAAAAAATGCAGAGGTTTTTTTTTTTTTTTTTTTTTTGATAGTGAGGTTCTTTTTCAAACACGACTTCTAGGTTAATTTAGTGCAACAGTAAACATTTTAATTCCTATTGCTTGTCCCTCCCAATTGTTTGATTTTTTTGATTATAAATAATTCAGATGAATGAAATGCCATAAGCCAAAACTACAAGTCTCTCCTTTTATGAATGGGAAAAAAAAATCCCAGTGTGCTGGTATTAGAAAGGTCCATAGTTTTTCACTGCCAACAATAAGAAGCAAAATCTCATCTCCCTTTAATGTATGAAAAGAAATAACTAGATGAGTGAAAGAATTTTACTGGGCAGTTACCTGGACTCACTGATTACCAATAACAGATGCCATTCTAATTTATTTGCAGGTACCATTCAATAGCCTTTCTCTATCAAAGCATGCAACTTTTACAACATGAGGAAAGCTTTTTTTAAGTTACCATGAAGATAAAGGAACAGATCTCAGACCAAATCAGTGACAGCGGTCACACCTAAAGAGGTTACTCTGGAGAAAGCAAAGCAAAGAGTACTAACTTTAATTACCCCGTAGTTTGAATTGTCACATCAAGTATGCATTCATTTTGTAATTAAAACAGCCACTCGGGGAAACAATATGGAGGTGCTTCAAAAAATTAAAGAACTATCATATGATCCAACAAGTCCAATTCTGAGTATCTGTATGAATTAAATGAAAACACTAATGCAAAAAAATACCTAAACGCCATGTTCACTGGCATTATTTACAAGAGCCAAGACATGAAAACAACGTTAAGTGTCCAATAATGGAGGAATAGATAAATTGTGTGCATCTCAAGTAAATGTTATTTCTAAGCTACCAAGTTCTGTGATTAAGTGCTCTGCCTTTTCCTAAATTTCTTCATGAAGGCAGGGGTGGGTGAAAACCTCTTTATATGGATGTTAAACACCAAAGTCCATTTTCCCTGTGTCTTATTTAATATTAAAAATCAGACTATAAGCAAATAATGAAATCACTCTTCAAACTGCTTAAGCTACTCATCCTCTTAATGGCAACAAGTTTGCTTTGTCTGTCTTTTGCAGACATGCTCCCCTCTGCCCCCATCACACACACCAACATCACTGCAAAGTGAAGCTAAAAGCTGAAGAGCTGTTGAAACTGCTGAGATAAGAAGGGCCGTAAAAGCCTGTTAACAGCTCCTCATGTTTGCCCTCCTGCGATTTATATCCAATTTATGACAGCCATTAATGAGAGATATACTTTACTTAACCAAGAGCACAGTCAAGTCCTAGTTATTAAACACACGGCCTTTTCTTCCCCAGAACAGCAGGTCCTTGTCTCAGTAAAAGCACTTCAAATATATATTCAAAATGCAAAGATAAAAGCAGTCAGCAGCAGCAATTAATTTTATGGGCTGGGGCTCAAGAGTAAATCCTTTTTAAGCCTCTTCACTCTTGAACTCATGTCACCTGTGCAGAGTCTCAATGGCGCTGGAGTATAGGTATGAAAAGTGCACCTGGCACCTTTCCTACCCCATCAGGTTCTTGAACCACAATGATGAGAAAAAGAATCCAGGCGGATGGAGACGGAAACATTACTGAGACCCAATTTCCTTATGCTTCGTTTCACGTAAAGTCACAGTTTCCAAAAACCTATCATTGATGGTGAGGATTCACTGTCCTGTCTACAAAGCTAGTGGCCCTGTTGGCTAAGAGTGAGCTGGGATGGAATGTAACACTGCAGACAGGGTAGTAACAAATAGACTTTTATGCAACACAAGGCAGTCCCCAAGTGTCTGCCCTCTTGCTAACCTAAGGCATTTGCTTGGCTGATTTGTTATAATGTTCATGAAATCACTAATAATGTTCATGAAATCACTCAATATTAAAGTGATATACAAATGTCAGATTTGAACTCTAATTTGAACCTCCATTTACTGTAACATTTCTAACAAAGACGTTGATGACAGAGAGATGAGAGTAGGTTTAGTATCAGGGAAACAGTAACTCCTACCCCTATTATCCTTCCTACCAGATCAAAAACATCAGACATCATGGGAAATTCTAAGAGGCTTTCTTAGATTCTGACAAACTCATTCTCTTGGAAATGTGGCCTTGTTAAGAAAGTATACATTTTATACGATTCTGACATTTCCACCGACCTCTATAAGGGCAGTAATTCAAGGTTTGTTATGCTGTGATAGAACCTTTTGAGTTAATTAATTTCTGCCTCTCTCTGACATTGTAATGGCTCCATTCATAACAACTCTCTGCTGTAGGGTGCCAATGGAAACAGCTCATGCAAGGTTTATCATCCTAAGAAAATAATGGAAATCAAATATGAAGGTGGAATTCACGGAAATATGCAGTTCCAAGAATTCCAAAGCCAAGTCACTTGAGTTGTGAAGAGCTCTCTTCTTCCTGACCAGCCTGCCTATCTCTGGTTTCAGCCCCCAACCCAGCTTCAACACACTGAATTTCCATCCTCAGCTTTCAGTCTTGTCTGACTTGGATTTCCTCACCGATGCTTAATTTTAAAACATTTGGAAAAGCTTTTAACAGACAGCTCAAAGTAGGTCCCTCTCCCATCACCTCCGGGGGATGGCCACATCCTTGCTGTACATTGGAAAGCCACACCATGCACAGATATTTTCACAGCTGAAACCAGTTAAAACTTTTAGCAAAGGGCAAAGAGAACCAAGCTTCTCATTTACTTTCTGTAGTTTCAGACATCCTTTATATTTTTGAATGACCCCATTCAATGGCAAGGTCACATCAACCAGGGACAATGTGCCTGCCGAAGGGACACCTTGCCATGGACTTGAGTCCAGCAAAACGTTTTCCCTGCCCAGAGAGGCAATTTAGCAGGGGTATGGAAAGAATTATAAAACCATGCAGAAATACTCACAGTTTGGGTTTGGCAAGCAGAGGTGGCGGCTCCTTAGTGGGTGAGAGCAGGACAGCTGGTGCAGGAAGAGATTTATTACTGTTAGCTTTGCCGTTAATCAGTCCATTTACTCCATGGCTGGGATGGACGCCGTTGGTTTCCCTCTCAGCAGAGCTGAACTGCATTTGAAGGGCTGCCCTGCTCAGTCCTAACTCAGGGCTGTTCACCTGCTGGATCTCAGCTGGGTTCTTTGATGCCAACTCAAAGGAACTTGCTTCCAAGAGTGGAGGGGGTGGAGGCAAGTTTTGGAAGAGATCGTTGTTGGCGTCTCCCACTGAGTCATAGCTACAGTTTTCAGTGTTGGCTAAGGAAAAAGAACGGCAGGAGAGAATAATAAGATGCCACAGTTATGTTCACATTGTCCTGGAGCACCTGAGCTTCCCTTGGGCCCTGTTAAGATGCTGAAGAAGAGATGACTTTGTACTATCTCGGCTGATGCAGAAGCCAAGTCTGTTGGAGGACCCGATTCTTCCATGCTTGTTTTCAGTGGCTGCCACTGTTTCATTTCCTGAATTGCCCACATGTGGTGAAACCAGCTACCAATTCATTAACAAATTCCAAACAAGAGCTAAAGATAGAAGTTGGCAAAAAAAAAAAAAAAAAAAAAAAAAAAAAAAAAAAAAAAAAAACCAACACAAATAAGACCAACTAATAATAATGCTTCATCCTCTCTAATTTTGACCTGTGGGTCAAAATCCATCCCATTTGTGCTTGACTGACATTAGTTCAAGCTATAAATGTTGTATGTGGTAAGCCATGGACATTCATGCTTTTTAAAGGTAAATAACTAAAGCTCAGTGGGGCTTATGGAACGTACTCAAAAATGTTCACTGAGGTACGCTGAAAGCCCAAAAGTATTTATTGATTGCGTCTGGCCTATAGCAGATTTATCCCAGATGAAAATGGAAAATACTGCAAGCCAGTTTATGCCACACTGACTTTGAGAGTCCAGAGTTTGGCCCAGACTGCTGCAGCCCTGCTGGAGCCATTTGGTGTGGCCACTTTCAAGCCAACTCAGACTCCAAACATTGGGATCCCTTCTGCTTTGCGGCTCTAATCAGGCTCCTGGAGTTTCCTTTTTCACTGTCAAAGGATCATTCATCTCAACGGTTTCCCCATGGAGGTAAACTTCCCATTTCTTAAGATGAAAAAGCATTTACAATTCCCACTGCACCTCCCTCAACCCCCGTTGCTTGTGCCTCTGCTGCCACCTAGCACCACTTCCAGACTCTTGGAAAGGGATCCAAGTGATCCGGTCCTCTCCTTGATCTCTCATGCAGCCCACACCCCATGTACCGACACCTACTGTGTATACTACGTGCCAAAGAGATATTTTTTAAATTTTTAAAAAGAAATCACAGATAGGAGGCTATAAAAATAAAATTAAACCAGTCAGAATGATTATGGATGTCTTGGTGTTGGGGGTGCTATGGTAACACATCTGACACAGTGTGAACCTGTATCCCCGAATCACATATAGTGTTGTAAGCCAACACTACCTCAACAAAAAAATACAATTAAAAAAGAAAAAGCCAGTCAGTAATAGCAGAAAATAGTAAACTAAAGTTAATAAAAGAAATACCTGTTCCTGTTGCACTCCCTACAGGTTTGAGTTAAAAAAAAAAATCCAATGGTTTTGAATATTGGTTGTAATAATATACTGCTTTAGTTTTTCATATCAGGGTTATATTCTACTACTAACAAAATCTAATCTCTAAGATCTTCACAGTTTCTCTGAATTATATTAGGTCTATCTTGTATGACTTTTTCAATAACATGCAACAATGATCTATTTGTCCACGTCTCTGCAGAGCCCCTGCTTTGGCCCTGCAGAGATTAATGGTCCTGATTCAGAGATGGTTTCTGATGTGAGCCGATTCTGAGTTCACAGGAAGGAGTTAGGAAATCAGCTCCGATGTGTCCAAGGCCAGGACTGCATGATTTTTTTTAAAGATTATTTATGCATACAAGAACTGGAGTACAGCCAGAGGTGTGGAGGGTGAGAGGATTCACCAGAGAGAGTGGGGAACAGAACAGGCAGATTGACTGAAATACACTGCTGAGGGGAGCAGCAGGCGAGTCAGGAGAGGTCTGCTGTGCTATGTGGGTCTCCTCCCTGGCCGGGGAGCGAACTGGTGCTACAGTGGCTGCGGATAGCTTCATAGGTTGTGTCTTAAACCCTTGCGCCACCAGGGAGGCCCCAATACTGCATGATTTAAAAACCAACCGCTCTGCCCGTGTTTTCAGGACTATACTATCATCTTTTGACTTTTGTCACCACTTCCAAGGCCCCTTTCTCCAAAGCCTTTAGATTCCTGATGAAACACTGACTGTCAGGCTAACTCCTGGAGCAGCAGTGAGCATTCCTAAAGGCTGAGCTCTCCTCCTGGGACCTTGTGGTGAACCACACTAAGTGGCGGGGAACAGAACTCAGTCCATTCCTCACTCCTCACATACCTGACGTGACAAGCAGCTGGGCAGTGCTGGTTACAGATCCATAATCATTTCTTGCCGAGCACGTAAAGATCCCCGCATCTTCAGGGAAAGTCTCTGCGATCACCAGGGTACAGATCTCTTCTGGAAGTGTAGAGAACAGAATTCATCAGAGTAAAGCCACAGCCACTTTGAAGAAGTCAGAAACTGCTTTTCTAAAACAAATAGGTAATGATTATCCTGAAAGCGCTTTACAAAAGTGTTCGCAATAGAATCTTTTTCCATTTAATTTAGCTGTGCTAAATTTTATTTACACTTAATTTAACTGTGCTCACTAGTGATCACAGCTTCCTTGGAGTCAGATCCTTTGAGACTTCAGGCAAGATCAGTCTTGATCAGTTGGTTTCCTCATCTATAAGATGGGGTTTTAATACCTAATAGTGTATCTGTGAAGGTAAAACAAGATGTTTGCCAAGTGTGTACCCCTGCCCTGGCATGTGGCAGATGCTAAGTGGATGTCAGCTCCACTCACTCCAGCCTAATTTACTGGTATGTAGAGTTCTTTCAACTACAATGGAGCTGCCTCTTACTTCTGTTCATCTGAAAAGCAACTAGAAGGGGAAATCAAGCTTCTCTAAAATGTTGACAATGGAGTTAAGAACCTAATATGTAAAGGTTTGATTTGCAGACAATTATTCTGGAAGCTACTGGAACAGTGGGTTGTGTTATACAGTGCAAAAAGTTCAGATCTAGAATCTGCTACCAAGGCTTAAATAAGGTCCTGCTTCTTCGTGTCCTGCTACTTGTGACTTTGGTCAACATCCCTGAACTTCAACATCCTTATCTGTAAAATGGAGACAATGACAGGATCTACCTGACAGTTTCTATTAGTCACAACTCATAAAATTAACCACCACCGGGTTATGATGGATGCAGATGAACATGACAATTGCTAATACCCAGGGCACTCTTACTAGGCACTAGGTACTATTACAAGCACTTAACCTACATCACTTCAGACTTAATCCTCTCAATCTCATGAGTTATGTTTATTATTATTCACCCATCTTCTAAGTAGGAAACCGAAGCACAATTGCACTAATTGATTTGTCCAAGGTCACATAGCGAGTAAATGGCAAAATCAGAATTTAAACCAAGTTGAGTTCTAGATCCATACTCCAAACCACCACTTATTCTTGTGCTATGATACAGACTGGGCTCAGGACACAGCACCTAGAAGATGCTGTGTAGCCATAAGTGCTAGCAATTTCCATTAGAGAGATGCTATCTGGAGTAACCGTTCATGTTGTACCAGAGAAGTAACAGATGATTAAATTAACAAATATTAAGAAATGTGATCTATTTCTGATTCCCAGAGACTCCACTGGATATTTGCATAATATGTGGGCAGTGTAAGACCCCACACTGTAGATGTTTAGCAAAACCTGCCTTGTCTTCCCTCTCTGCATCCAGGCCCCTTTGTAATGTGACCCTGTAGCTTCCCCCAACTGGCAGAGTTTATTTCTTCAACCCTAGAATCTGGGCTGGCCTTGCAAGTTGGCTTAACCTACAATGCACTAGAATTGAGGTGGGTGGCCAATTTAAGGGCCACTTTAATAAAGGTTTTAATTATAAGGTAGCAATTGTACCCACAGTTATACTTTTTTCACCTTGTATTTAAACCACAAGATATGTTCTGCAACAAATTTGCTTATTTTCACTACTGATGTAAACGGACTACAATCTTTAATAACGCAATTACAAAATTGAGGGCAGAAACCACTATCTTTGTATGTACAGCAACATATTATTTTATGTCCTCTTAAAAATACTGAAGTAGATACATGAATAGTTAAAGTTTCTAGAAGCTATTAATTGGAGGAGATTCCAGATTTTGCCTCAAATACCTTTTGTCTTATAACCTTCCATTATTAAGGTCTTCAGTTCATTTAATCTGCTGTCATCCCCTTGTTGGAATTACGAATCGTTTAGTGTTGCTGTTTAAGATGGAAAATATATGAGCAACCTGTATTATTTCTTAACATTTATGGCACCTATCACAGACATGCTCACCTTTGTCTCAATCAGTACAAAAGATCCCTATCTCAAGACACACTGTGGGAACTGGGAAAAGACCAGTTCCCACAGTTACAAGGTATAACCATGAAGCATAATATGTATAAGTAATTTTGAAATCTACAACAATGTGCTTTTCATTTAAAAAGATGAAGAGAAAATAAAGACAGACTAGAAATAGGCAAGACTCTGCATTGCTCTAGCTTTACGTCTACCCTACACTTGCTCTTGCTATACAGTCAAGGATGTAGATAAAAATGTTATTTAAATTTGCATATATCACTTAGCTCTACATTAGGACTAGGATGTTTTCAGGGGAATTTATAAGATTGGGTATAATTTCTTGAATCTTTTAGCATAGTGTTTCCCAGACCTGTTAGTTATCACCTGGAACATTTGTTATCTATGTTGGTTACATAGTCCTCTCCCCTAGAGATTCTGATGCAACAGACCTGGGCTAAGGATTTTTCTAAAAACAACACACTTTCGAGACCAGATTTATCTTTAGGAACGTATAGGAAACTTCATCCTAAAAATGAATGTCAAATGTTTTTGATTGGAACCCACAAAATATGTTTTATGTCTGACCCAGTCATACAGACACATACACAAACATACCTAACAGAAAATTTCACAAAACAGTACTTAAATTCATATGAAGTGTCCTTTACTATTTTGTATTTTATTTTATTTTAAAATAATGATGGTTGCCATTTATTTTCATGGCTGTTTAAAAACACTGCCCCCATGGACCAAGGTCAGTTCCTGGCTCAGTAAATATCCACGAATCCACAGAGAAGTGTTTGGCTACTAAAGGATTTTCAGGTAAAGGTTTAAGAGATACTGACACATGAAAATATCAGCTGCTCCTAGTGCAGCTGCTCCTAGTGCTTCCTGCCCAGAGAAACAATGCCTCCATCTTTGCACTACCTTCCCAGGACTTGGTGCTCTTAACCTTGGATCATTTTCACTTGGGGAAATAGGAGTTTCTGTAGACATTTAGAAAAATACCCATTGCCAGTTGAACGTCAGAGATTGCTTTCACTGCAAACGTAGGCATATTTCTGTGCCTTGAAACCTACATTTCAGAATCAGATAAAATGATTTTGGAGTGACGATCTTAATTCTTTCTTACATTATCACAATTTTGTGGGTTTCTTTAGTTAGACCATTTTCACAAAACCTGACCTTGTATATGGAGTTGTCCTTCTAATCCAGAGGGTCCTCTTGGGAATGACATTTTACATCTCCCCTATCTTTGAGGCTAAGTTAAAATTCCTTTATGTCTCAAAGTCTACAAAACCACCGGCTTTCTTGCCAGGTTCATTTGTTTCTCTTACCTTCTTTTGCTGAGCTATAGGTGCCCTGGCTCTTGGGCAGCTCCTGCAGAAGTGGCATTCCTTAAGTTCTCGACCCTCTCCTACTTAGCCTCGCCATTTCCACCTAAACATTACAATCTCAGAGGATCCTTTTTTGATGAGATTTGGCCAGCTCTGCCTCCTGCATGTCCCTTGGGATGGCAAACATCTATCCCTATTATATTTAAATTATTTGTTGTGTAACTGGCTTGTTGCTCTCTCATTCCCTGACACACTTGGCCTCTGTGAGAACAGACAGCATTTCTTCTGTGCATGGCCAGACCCTTGCATCACTTCCACAGCAGGCTCTCCATAAATATGGTTGAATAAACTTATGGACGAAATTTTGTTTGAGGGGACAGAAAGTAAACATTTGCTTTACAGAAGACCGTTTTCTAATGGAATTCTCAGGAAGACTGATTTTCCCACGTTTCCTCTGTGTGACTCAAATCTGAACAATATTCATTTTAGCTGAATTTTCAGGAACATTTCTATTGCATACATAAGGTATAGGCATGTACCAAGTTGATGATGAATGAACATCTACAAGTGATTTTACAAACTTAGAGAACATAAGAAAAATGCATTGACATGTTCTTTTATGTGGGATGTTCTTTGCTACATCTCAGTGATTTTTTTGTTTGACAAAATTTTAATTCAGTCCTCCCAAGACTGTTCAGTTTTTCCTTGGAAAATTTATCTGAAAGGGACAATAGGTCCCCATTTTGTTGAGAAAGAGGAGCATCACAGCTTGATTGGTTCGGACATTTATAAAAATGAAGGAAGCCATGAGGAAATGAGATGAGCCAGGTAGTAATACTCAACTTTCATCTGGTAGCCTTGTACTTGAACAAAGAGTTTAAGACAGCTGTAAAATACATTTTAGTGAGGAATGGAAATCAGGAAATGACCGCTTATGTCAAATAAAGGGAGTTAGAGGCTTACTTAATTATACTGAAAAAAATGGCCTCCAGTATAAATGGAAAAAAATTTAAGTTATTAATAACTCCAATTATGATCTACTTTAATCCAATTTTCCTAAGTGAAAGGTTTTGATTGGAGGGCATATAATGAATTACCAAATTGGAAACTTTTTTTATTTTTGCTGGAGGTAAATTCTGATCTTTATAGTTAACCTACAAATTACCTAATTACATTAGTATCTCCCAGAAGTCAAGTTTTTTATTCACGTTCTTGGACCTACTTAACCCTTGGCTAAATGCAAACAAAACCATTTTATTTGCAGAAACACACAAAATGATGAGGCAGCAAGGATACTATTACTGGGTCCCTTGGATAATAAGAGGACATTTTCAAAAATACCTTCCTTCACAATTTGTGTGTGTGTGTATGTGTGTTTGGCAGGAGAGGTTACAGTCTAAGTAAAAAGAAATCCAGAATTAACTTCCAAACCACATGGCTTGGCTAACACAACTGATAATGAAGAATCCTGGACTAAAACCAACATGATGAGATTCAGACTGGATAAATGAACCACTGTTTGTCCATCAAGTTTTAAAAAAGATACTATCAATACTTCAGAAACTCTGCATAAGCCCAACTCAATCTTCTTGTTTTCTCCTTTGAGTCCATCTTTCCTTTGATTTTTGTTATACGTCATCATACCACAAGAACTACTCTTGTCTAAAGAAAAGGGAACTGTCCTGTGTTAGAAAAAAGCTGCCAGGGTATATCTTGGGGTATAAACTATCAATACTTCAATTTTTCCATGAATTTACAAAATCCCCCAGAGGTGGTAGTCTGTGGGCAAGGCCATGAGTGAATCCTGGAAATGTAAGGCTCACCCTGGAGACACAGTGCAAGGCTCAGCGTGGGCAGGAAGCTCACAGCCAGCAGGAAGAGTTGGTGCTGGGGGGGGCCTCCAGACTTTGTTTTGAAATTAAACATGGCCGACTTCCAGACCCCAGCACTGGATCAAATCAGACACTTCTGTGGGGGATGAAATGAGTGTTTGCAGTGGATCCAAGAGGCATAGCAGGAAGGAGTGAGCAGGACACGCCACATAGTGATAAGAGTTTGGGTCAGGTTCGCCACCCTGCGTTTGTTTCTAGGTAGAAGATGCAGCAGTGGTGATGGCCCTTGGTGATGAAAGCCTCCGTGTGTCTGTCTCTGACCACAGTGTTCCAATCTGCGCTTGTCCCTCATTCCTGATGTGCAGCTGCTATCCTCCTGGGAATTCCCTTTCCTCAAGTCCATTTGATCTCCTGCTTTCTGTACCCTACATCTTGCACTTTCTGGATCAAATATGTTGAGGCACATCCTACCTAAAGGTTTGTGGAGGAAAAAGTCTTAGGGACTTTGCATCTGAAACATCCTGACTATAGCTTCACATCAAATTAAAGGTTTGGCTGGCTGCAGAAAATTGGAGGTCCCATACCTCAACATTTTTTAAGGTTTTGCTTCAATCTATCTGTACTGTGGCTGCTGAGATGTACTAAGATATTCTGATGCCAAGGGCTTATATGTGACCTGATGTTTTCTTGCTGGGCACACATATCATCATTTTCTTGTATTGGATATTCTGAATTTCACAATGATGGACATACACTGCTATGAATTTATTTTCATACACTGCACACTCAGGGAGATTCTTTGAATCTGGAAATGGATTGCTTTCATTTTGAAGAATAAAAAAAATATTTCATTGATAATCTCCCTCCACCCTTTTTGTTCTTTCCTCCTGGAATTCCAACAACATATACACAGTCTTCTGGGGTGGGTTCTCTAGTGTCTGATTTTCTTAAATTCTCTCACATCCCTTTCTCTTTGCCTTATTTTCTTGCTCTGCTTTGTGGAATATTTCTCTTTTTTATCTACTACTGACTTTTTTTCATCTTCATGTTCCTCCCTTGCTGCTCCTTTTATGGTTTTTTATTTTTACTTCTTGGATGATCTCTCTGCATGGAGTTTTGATTTTACATGTTCTTCTCTTTGCAAGTCGGTTTCCTTCAAATTGCTCTTGGGGAAGTTGTTTGTTTTCTATCACATATGGCAGAGGTATCATCAGCAGCTCTTCTCTCTTCTTGTTTGACATGGTTTTGAGCTGATTAGAAGCTCTGGGAACAAGTGAGGGGCATGTCAGCCTTCTTCTTCCCACTAGTGTCATTGAGATAGTTTGTGTGAAAAACCTCTCATTGTCTATGGATTTTTTTTTCCCCACTTGAGATGGTCAGATTGCCTGGAGAGGAGTCTTAGTTTCCTCCAGGAGAGGTTAGGTTCATGAGCTAGCTACCTGGAAGGTGAGTACAGGCTGAGGGCTGCAAGAGGATCATTCAGCACTCAGAATCCAAATAGCCACTCAGGGTTTACTTGGTGCCCATTCAAACATGCCTAGAATCTCCTCTCTCTTCCCAAAGATTAAGCCAAACTTTCTTCATTCACAGGACCCTAAGTGTTTCAATAATTATTTTATGGTGCTTCTAAGCCAAAAGATATTCCTAACAACTTCATTTATTAAGCAGTCATTGCCAAAGAACTTAAAAAGCATTCAGATCTTGACAAGTTAGTTCCTGTTTGAAAAAGCATACACATATACGGAAAGATTATTTTTTTCTTAATAACTACAATTACTCACTAACACATGTATGCATGGGGTGGGGTACTGCATGATCATTTCTCTTGGAATCAGATTGGACACACCCAGCCTCATTTCATGTTCCATATTGATTTTCATGTGGTGCTTACTTTTTAATCACACATTTATCAAAATTTCAATCTCACAAATACAGGATGTCATAGAAAAGAATGCAGAAAGATCTTTGTTGAGAACCTGAACTATTTAGAGCTAGTGGTTTTCCTGAATCTATCAAAAGTTTCAAACATATTACAAGACCTCTGTCAGTCTGATGTGGCACCCCAGGGTACTCTGTCACACAGTTTGAGAACTATGGGCTATATAAAATCCATTTTGTATAACCCGCCATCTTAACTTAGACCAACATTAATTTTTTAACTATTTATAACCTATGAGAATCTCAACAATCTCACTACTGCCCTCCTCCAATTCAGCACATTACATTTACCTGCACATCAACAAACTATAATTTACTTTACATTCTGAACCACAGAATCAAAACATGGACACTATGTCGAAGATCTAGGATGACAGGTGTCATTGGTAAGCAGATTCATAGGCAAAGTTGGTGACACCACACTTTTCTATGTGTAGTTCTCTAGCCAGTAAGAGCCTTTTTTGGTATTTTTAATTTTGCATGCCATCAGACAATGCTATAGATGTAACTCAATACAGTTTGTGGCTGTTTCCAGACAGCTGAGTAAAGACCTGAGTATTAACAGCTGCCAGATGAGTCTTCTGTGCCCTCTACACCCGCACCCCCAGACTATTCTTTGAAGGATTTAATCAGAGTAAAGTCTGAATGTCAATGGAAGACCACAGTAAGTAATAAGACAAACGGATGTTGGTCTTAAGTAAGCTGACTAGCTATTAATTCACAAAACAGTCTGAAAAGATTTGTGATGCAAGATGACTTCTGTCTAGACAGAGGAGGGAGTGTAAAACACATTAGACAAATACAACACAGTAGTGACAAGAAAAACCTGTTTCAATTTCACAAATGTCTTGGGAGGAATCTGCTGTTTCCTTCTTTATCTAAATATCTAATTCCTAATGGGGTTGTATCAAGGTACTAGTGATTTCAGTTTTATCTTTAGAGTTTTAAGACATCTTACACATGAATAAGGAAAGGGAAGAGCATGAAGAGAGAAAAGAGATTAAAAAAAGTTGAGGGAGGGCCTCCCCAGTGGCGCAGGGGGTTGAGAGCAGCGCTGTAAAGCTGTCTGCAGACTCTGCAGCTCAAGATCCCAGGCCAGCCAGGGAGCAACCCGTATGGCGCAGCAGACCTCTCCTGACTCGCCCTCACCCGCTGCTCCCCTCAGCAGTGTACTTCAGTCAGTCTCCTGTTCTGTTCCTTGCTCTGTCTCTGGTGGATACTCTCAGCTCTCACACCTCTGGCCTGTACCCCAATTCTTGTAATAATAAATTAATAATAAATAAATAAATCTTAAAAAAAAAAAAACTTGAGGGAGGGAAATAAGAAAAGTGCCGAGAGGGAGAGAGGGAAAGGAGAATAAAGGGCAAGAGAGGTCCAGTTAAGCCCCAATGAGAGCGCAAAAGTAAATGTGTCAGAGGAAGAGAAGAGAGTAGGAAGAAAGGGTAATAAAACCCGAATGCATAAATACGTTCCTGGATTTCAAAGGCTATTTATATTTTAGCATTTGGAAAGCATCACTGACCTAGTCCCATAAAATTTATCTTTTGCCTCAGATATGCTGTAGTCATGTCTGTTTTCCACTTAGCAATGAGACAAACAGTTATCAGGGAAGACAGCTCCTACATTCATTTTATATAGCTGAATAGTTCAGTGGCCTTTTGGATAAAATAGTTTATCAGGTCATTTAAGAAAAGCCAACAGCTCAATAGGTATGTTGTTTATTTCCCTTGACATGTCAGTGGTCAACTTCAAGGTCAGTGTAAGGAGAACACTTGGCTACTAGGAAAAGAATCATAATTATACCTAGTTTTGTCAGGCATGCCAAATACATTGTTTAAATACAAATATGTTCCAGCATTTGTTTGTTCTGAAGTTTTACTCATAACAACTCATGCAGTCATTTGAATAGACATTCATGTGTTTAAGGTTTTTTGTTTAAAAAATATGATCATGGATTTTACTTAATGCTACATGCTGATTGTAGTTTTCCCGAGGCGGAACATTGTAATGCTCCACTATATAGAACAAGGAGCAATTCTAGTGGTGTCACAGTAAATAAAATTGTGGGAAATTATCAGTTTGGAAAACTAGTTTGTTTCATTTTCAATAGCTCCTTACTATGTTTTTTAAATTGTTTTTTCAGGTATTGACAGATTTGTTTGAAGTATTTTCTGCCAAGGAACATTTGTTTTCAACAAACACCATTTCTGTGGCAGGAATGGAGTAGTCTGTCCTCTTTAACTCTTTCAGCTCTAACAAAAGGGCAAATAAAAGTAGGAAAATTTCATGAATATGGAGAGGACAAACTCTTTAACACATTGCTAATGTATATATTTTTTAAAAAAGGCAATTCACATCTTGCTCTTTCGTCACGATTTTGCCATGTTAAACCAAAAGGCATTTAAATAAGTTCTTGAGTTCAGATAATTCCATTTATATTCTCTTTCCATCTGCCTGCCCATCCATCCATCCATCCATCCATCATCTATTAAAAACAGTAAATGCACATGGTATTTTTCTCCCTCTCATGACTTTCTGCTTTAGCATAATCACCATCAGTTCCATTCATGCTGTCACAAATGGCAAGATTTCATCTTTGTGACAGCTGAATAATATTCCATTCAGTGTATATGCCAGATCTCCAAAACTAGATGATTTCACTCACATGTAGAATATAAAGTAACAAAACAAAGGAACAGCAAAAACTAAATAAACAAACAAACCCTAGAAATCTGACTACAGAATTGATACCACCAGAGGGAAGAGTAGGGGAGAAGCAGTGAAGAGGGAACCAATGGACTATGGTGGAGGGCTATGTGCCCTGGGGGTAGTAGGTGTGGTATGGCAACACACATCTAAAGAGGTGTGAATCTATAGCCCTAAAATCATTTCCTGTTGTAAACCAATGCTGCCACATTAAAAAATACAATTAAAAAAATAGTAAATACAAAAGATGTGACCTAACTCCCTTTATGATTTCCATTTTAGCTCAGGCAGTAATGTGAGTCTCAGAAATTTCACATATCCACGGATCAAGGAACCAGCATGATGCAATTTTACACTAAGACACATCGCATATAAAATGTGAAGTTGTGTATTTCCACGTTTGGAAAGGACGACAGTATTTGATGTGGTGACTGACACATTAAGCGAGGCGACACGCTCTAGTTGTAACTCATGACAAGAAGGCAGTAGATCAATTCCAGTTGTTCCCCAAGGGCCGTACTCAGCACCCCCTGCCCTTTGTATTCCCCACTTTTAACGACCCGGTTCTCAGCTCTCAGAGGTTCAGGGCTGCTGGCAGTAATCCGACCTGTGGCAGCCCCGCCTCCCCCAGAACCTTCCAGTTCCCAGTGAAGGGGCAGAGCAAGGTCACAACTCCTAAGGGACAGTGGCAGGATGCCGAAGCAGAGGCTCAAGATTGTTTGGCAAGAAGTGAACCTGGTGGTTTGGTGATGGGAAAATAAAGAAGAGAGGCATGTCGAGGAGGTGGGTCTATGAAATCCCTGGACAAAACTTTTTGTTTCTTTTACAAACATTACTGGAGTCCGTGAGGAGTCGTAAACATCCAAGAAGCCTCAGGTGGGAGGAGAGAGGATTCTGGACCCAATGCTACCGGCTAACAGCACTCTGGTGAGGTCAGAAGAGCCAGCAATTAAGAGCGATCCCAGAGCAAGAAGACTCTCCTCATGCTTGTAGACTAGTAAAAGTTTATGGCTCAGGGCACATAAATGGGGAAAGTCTGGGGGTCCATTTTGCTCCCCTCTCGGGCTGCTCTCCTGTGAGACACATTTCTAAGCTGGGGGTAGTTAAGTTTGTGGGTTTTGGTCAGTAGAAATATGCAACAGATTGCTCTTTTCTTTGGAATTTAGGAGGATGTTTTTTCATCGTTCGTTTGCTTTCTGAGTATAAAAGGCTATATTTACAAAAGCCTTAAGTCACTGAGCTTGACTTTCTGGTCTGAATGGAACTTCATGTTTTACTAATAAAGAAGTTGATGTAAAATGCAGTGTACCGACCTCAGGATGAAGAAGATATGGTCTGAAAGGGGGTTTCACATTTCCCAGAGAACTGCAAAACATTGTTCTGCTTATGGCTTTAAAACAGAAACAAAGAACTATTGAAACCCCAAAGATACAAAACTGAAGAAAAAGGAAAAGGCTTCTTACCAGGTTCAGCTGTAGATCTAGGTTCTGCTTGCCACATGAGGGAAAAAAAAATCAAAACTGTGTTAGAATTGAGTTCTTTTCATAACAAACCTGTCTTTCTTAGTACCATGGTTAGGATCTGTCTGCAGAAATGTTAAACTCATAAAGGACATAAAGTGATAGTAGGTCAACTTATATTTCTATAAATAAACTCAAAGTTCAGGTATAGCTTTCACGAGGAAGTTTTTAAAATCGCAGTTCATAAAGGGTTTATAGGAAATTTGTGAACTCCCTAAAATTGTTGCCTAACTTTGAGTCCAAAAGTATACATGCATTTTTCTAAAGGATTATAAATCATCAGAGTTTCGAGTCCACATGTAAGCGAGCACCACAACTTTAACTGACTGGACCCTCCTGCACATGCATAGACTGTCACACCTTCACTGAGTGACTAAACCTTTCTTGGTTTTCCTGATGTCAAAAGGGGAAAAGAGGTCCTATCTGGGGGAATGGGCAACTCTCCTTACTTTTCTGTAGAATTCTGAAATCCGGAGAGTCCTGGATTTCACTCCCCTGTCGGAACCACTGGACCTGCAAAGGGGGTGCTCCTCGAACCCGGCACTCCAGAACCACCACCTGGCCCTCCGATGCCGCTATGTTTTGCAGTTCCTGAAATTCAGGGAAATGTTCTGCATTAGACTTTGGTGTCTTCTTACACAATTTCACAAGAGAGAATAAGATCTCCAAACCTTTGAGGAAAAATAGCCAACACTTGCATCATAAAATAATTACCACTAACTTGGGTAGGAATAAGCTCCCTTAAGGCCACTGATAATCAGCTTTCCACCACCTCCCTGTCATGGAATGTGTAAGGTTTACCATAAATTCTGTAGAAATTTTTAGCCTGTCTGAAAATGTATTGACTCTTTCCTATTTATGCAATTTTACAGAAACAACTGTTTGCCTTTATTTAAGGGTAAATAAAGGTGGAATGAAATCTTCTTTAAACAATTACACTCCTTTTGAATGTAGATGTTTAGGAAAAGCAGACAAGGAAAAAGACATTTGCTTTCACATGCTCCAAACTTTCCATGTACTCCCTCACCACCTCCGCTCAACCAGCTTCCTATGTCAGGTTTATTAAGATAAGGGGTTTTGGTATTTTCTCATTTTGAGGTTCTGAGTAAATTAATAAAACAGGCAGCATTTCTCTGGTCTTGACCTTCATTTCCTCCTCCCTGGATGCTGCCTTTGTCATCACCCCCCACCCCCTGCCACATATACACATTCTAACTCTAGACCAATAAATTTTTAAAATCCAACAGATTAGAAATTAATTTGGCTTCATAGATGCAAAGCAGTAAAGCTTTTATACTTGTTAAATATCAAAAGATGAATAGTTCCTTAATGTGTCTGCTTCCTACCTCCCTCCTCCAGGATAACTTAGCCATGGTGCCCACTTGAACTGTTGGGCTATTTAAACTACCTACTATAGAGTACTGGATCTGATATAGGACACGAAGAACTCTTAAAATAATTCAAATGTGGTGATGTAATTTACCTATATGTCAGGTGAAAATAAACAAATTCACATTAGGAAGTGTGTTTTTTGCTTTTCCCATTATCGAAAGAGAAAACGAATAGTGTGCTGGGAAAAACCAATCTTGCAAGTGGCCTTCAGAGGCTGTGCTAAAAGCACTCTGGAAATTCTAAAAGTCTGTGTCGGCAGAATAAGCATAAACATGGAAAGTCTGAGAAGGCATTTGGTAAGAATTATTTTATTTCACTGAAGTAACACTGCATTATAACATTATATAGTTTCAGGTGTGCACCACTGAAAATCAACATGTGTATACAGTACATTAGGGTTACCACTTAAAGTCTAATTCAATCCTGCACCATAACATTGTCCCCTGTGTCCTGATTCACTCACCCTCGCCCCCTTTCTCTGCTGGTAACCACTAATTGGTCTTCTAGTCTAAAATGTTTATTTTTGCTTTATTTAGTTTCTTTGTTTTCTCTTTCTACCACATGAGTAAAATCACACGGTGTTTCACTGGATAAAGACTACCTGGTATACACACACAAATGGAATACTTTTCAAAAAAAAAAAACCAAAAAACAAAAACACGAAATCCTGCCATTGGCAACAACATAGCATGACCGAGAGGGAAAGATGCTTAGTGAAATAAGGCAGATGGA
Source organism: Talpa occidentalis (assembly GCF_014898055.3). Classification (NCBI taxonomy): domain Eukaryota; kingdom Metazoa; phylum Chordata; class Mammalia; order Eulipotyphla; family Talpidae; genus Talpa; species Talpa occidentalis. The sequence continues at coordinate 133,772,255 of NW_023604295.1, read as the reverse complement.
GAAATGGAGTAAGGTAAGAATTTTTGTGGTGCTAGAATTTTTAAGTTAATAGATTAAGGTTATTAACTACTTCTGATTGCATTCCTTATCCTTTATATTTAAATGTAGCCAATCTCTGCTTTTAAGTGGACTTTTTAACTTTGTGCTGGGTCTAGAGATGAGTTCATTTAGTGGCTCAGGGCAGGAAAGTGTCCCCAATGCTGTCCAGCTTGTGTGCATGAATTACTAAACATCTCCAGGCTTGCCGAGGAAGCCATTCATAGTAGATCACAAACAGCACCCAAGTATTTTTCATGTTTGACCTTCAGGCTCTGAGGGAGACTGATTTATTCCTAGAGTTATGTGTTTTTGTTCAAACCTTGGGAAGTCAGAGGTGTAAGAAATAAAGCTTAAGCAGTCAAAAAATAAAAGGCCAGACAACTCCACAATTATTCCAGGATTGCAACTTAGCTCCTTCTGGTGCGATTTTTTTTGGTGCGATTTTTTTTTTTCTACTTGACAAAAGTCACAGCTAACACAGTTAGCTAATAGGAGAACCAGCAGAAGATAACCAGGAGTTCTGAAAGAGACTGAGAGCCAACGTTTCGAGGTTATCCTTGCCAATCTGGATCATAAACTCAAGATAGGATTTTGGGCTCCTGATGTTTCAGGGTCCACATAAGACCCTCTCTTGCCATGTATCAAATCCACCTGATATTCCCTGAAGGGGTACAAGGGACTTAAGTGTCTGAGAAGAAGTGCCATGTGGGCTGTCCTCATGGGTGTTGCTCTTAATCCCTGTCCCAGAGTCCATAACTGCTCTGCCATCCCAGCTAAGCCTACTGGTCTGAACCAGAAGCATTGGTTTTGCTTTTGACCAGGAATGAAATCTGGAACTCTTCCAGAATAGCATGAAAAAACAAACAGGTGGAGTTGCCCTCGGACTGGCAAAGCCCTTCTGCCATCATCATGACATACGAAGACAAGGACAAAGGTGTGAAGGGCAACAAAGCAAAGCCTAGTTTGAGTTATGGAGATCAACATGTTCATTTTCTAAACCTGTCCCCCCAAAACCAGAGTCCACACTCAAAAATGACTCTACAAAGAGGGAGAGATGCTGCCTGAAAGGAAAAAAGGGGAGAGCAAATGCGAGCAAGGAAGGAAACAGCCCTGCAGAAAAGAGACATGCTGTGCAGATACAGAAAGTAAAGGTCCTGAGACAGCCAAGGTGGTATGTTCTGTGCTGCAGGAAGGTTGCTCCATAGCTTGAGATTTTTTTAAACCAACTGCTGTAAACATGGAGAATTTTCTTTTACTCATTTGTATGAAGCTATGTGGTTAGTATAAAGACTTCACAGTTTCATTGGGGAAGGAAAAACCAACACTAGAAGAATGTCAGTGTCCCAGGAGTTGGATTACAAAGAGAGGGTGTGATGACATGGTTTGAAGGATTTCTCTTGGTGCCCAGGAAGAATCTATAAGATCTCCACATGCCACGCCATGGTGGTGGGGAAGCACAGTCTCATGTCCCCTGATGTCCCACTCATGTCCCCTGCATGGACTTCATTTGCTTAAACCAAAAGGTGGATTGGGCTGACCACAGACTCCTCCCACCAAATCAACTGTCTTGAGCTGTAACCTATCATGTGACACAGACTTTCTAGAAACGACTTAGCAAAGCTGCTTAGGAAAAGCCTGAAACAACACAAAGGTGAAGAAATATCAACCTCTGTGAACACTTCCTATTCTAAGCACCATTGAAGCCTCTGGTGGCTTCCATGGTGACACTGCTTTTGGTAGAGTTTTACATTATTTTTTTTTTTCTTGGTATTTATCTAGGAGGGGAGTTTCTAAGTGTTGTCATTTATTATCATTTGCTGTTTATGTTTAGGAAGAGATATTTAATAAAGCTGGATATAGGCTGGCTAGGAGGGAAAAATCTCACTCCCTACTCAATCAAGATACCCGCTCTATTCTATTGGTCACATAGAATTTTTATGGATTTACTTTACACATTTGTCTTTAAATGTTTACTTGATTTTTGTGAAAAGTATGGGGGCAGGAGTCTAATATTTTTTTCACTAGAGTATTCTTAAGAGTTTGTACCAACACCAAACTATCCTAAGCACTATAATGTTGGAAAATCTTAGTATCTCAGAGAACAAATCCCGCACGGGACCTGTTTCCCTAATGCCACCTTATTTTTCTTCTACACAAGAGCTTTGGCTATTCTTGGTCCAAATTTCCTTTCACATGACTTTTAGAATCAAATTCTCAAGTTCTATGACAAACAATAAAAAACAAGGAACCTGTAAAATTTTTAGCTAGATTTACATTACATTCGTAAATAAATATGGGAGTTGTGACTTCTTTATAATCTTCCAATCCACAGGCACAGCCTATCTCTCCACTTATTTGGGTCTTTTAAAATGTTTTTCAGTGAAGTTTTATGATTATCTTAAAACATGGAGGAGAAGGAAAAGAAATGCTACATGGAACCATTATGGAGTTGAACCAACCAATGAAATGGAATGTCACTCAGCCCTGGCAATGCAAATCACCAACTTAGGACATTCTAGAAAAGAAATTCTAGAAAACATGCTGGTTCTCCCAAATAACTTCTTGCACAGGATTTTGCCTTATTTTTTTGCTCCCTGTCTTGGCTTTCCCACTATTTTAAGCTCTGTTGGTCACCGACCACATCCATATTGTCAGCCCTTTTACAAGATTATAGTCACCAGCTGCTCAATAAACATCTATTTAGCCCCCAAAGTAGCCACGATAAGGCTACGGATGTGTTCATTTTAATTTTTTAAAGACAGCTATAAGAAGCCACATGTGAATGAAATTTGAGGATCGTGAAACACAGAAAACGAGACTTGCAGATGTCAGACCTTTGTGAAGACAGGAGGAAAGAAAGCAGAAGGGTTTCCATCAGGTCTGCAGAGATACGATGTCGGACTGTGAACCTGAAAAGGTAGAGACACATGGATCAAATTCTAAATATATAAACTGCTGAAAAGATGAACTAGAGAAAACTTCCATTATTGGGGTGGCTCCACATGAATGAAAACGAGTAAATGGATGTATCGCCATACATCATCCTGCTAGTCTGCCCTTACAATACAGACATTGTTCTACTTCCTCATTTCACATCTGTTCCTTTTCTCTATTCATGAGGATATTCAAGGTAAAAGGTCTCTGGTTCCACAGGGATCCATGAGATTTTAAATGCTATTACCAAATGGGTTTCTGTGTGTGGGACTTCCACAGGGGTCTTTTAAGAATTATCACAGACGTTGTATTTTATTTTTAAATATAGCCTGGATTCATTGACTGAAAAGCGCACGTTATTGCTAGTGGAATGGAAGTAAATGATCAGATCTCTACCTATCTTATTTTAAACTTGTACATTTTTAGATAGAGATTACAAGAAATAAGGAAAAAAATGAATATATTGGATTTTTTTTTCCTCCCAAATATACAAACATCTAAGTTATTGAAACTCATTGAATGGCACTTCCCTCTGGGGAGATAAAAAGGATTCTAGAGTAGTGAATGAAAATCACCTCTTCATGTATAATTATTTCTGTTCAATACAAGTAATCATTAGGCATATAATCCAAGATAATAGGGTTGTGATATCTTATGTCTAACTACTCCACCAGACATCCCTGTGTGCTGACAGAGTTGTAAAGAGGTGAGGGCAGTAATGGACCTTATTCATCATCCCTGTGAGATTTCTTACTGGCTTGTGACCCAGGCGTACTGGGTCTCACTTTTCACTGTCTTTTTATGTGCAAAAACATTTACATGTATTTATTTTGTGCAGACTCCACTGTTCCAGAATCACATCAACAGTAACACACTGAGCCCTCATGCCAATCCTGTGAATTAGCTGATATTGCCATTTTCACTTCAACAAGGGAAGAAACTAGACACAGAGAAGTTTCATCACTTGCTTAAGGTTTTCTTTCTTAGTAAGCAGCAGAGCAGGGACTCAAACCCAGGGAGGCGGGCTCCAGGGCATTAACCTTTACTCCAGGTGCCTACAAAGATAAAGCAATGGGGTTTCTCTGAACACTGCACTTTCCCAACTATGAAAGGGGAACGTGTTACTCCCCATTCAGTGTTCCTATAGACTTAAACCATTCTAACACCTGCTGTTGACTTTATTATTCACATATTTAGAAACATTTGTTTTTCTGCTCTAGGCATCTATTACACCTTAATATTTTTTTTTTCATTCTCATGAAGTGTTTCATGTCTATATTTCCTGTTTCCTGTACATAGTTTATAAACTGGGAATGGAGCGGTGATTTTTTTTTTTCTGTCTTGAAATGTGAAGCATAGTGGAGTGCATTCATTAAATACTTATTAATACTTGAACATCAAATATAATAAAGTGCATTAGTTTAATCAGAAATAGTTCTATAAATTCCACTGTGGAATTTATAGGGGTTTAAAGGGAATATTTACTTTATATGCCAACTCTAAGAAACTTATGCTAGCTGGTTCTTTCAAGTTTATGAACTCAAATGTCTTTTCTATACTGTTTGCATACTGCACATATCACAGTGTATTTATCTCACACCCTGCAATTGCTAACACACCTTTGAGTACTCAGTAGACAGAGGGCACAGATGTTCTCATAAAGCATACTTACTAGGAATGACTTTATATTTCAAGTGTGGGATGGGAAGCCTTCCATAAGGGGTGTATTGAAAGATACTCATAAAGGCAAAGTACCTTATTTAGTTTAGAGACATTTAGGTTTTAACTTTTTTTATTTAAGCCTTCATGTTTGTGTTTGCAATGTAAACTCATTATAATTTCTTGCCAGTACTTTGCATTGCTCTTTCCTGGATAGTTTTACAATGAAATAAAAACAAGACAAAAATACTTCATGAAGTCAAGGAATTTGAATTATTGTTTTTTCTTATTTATCTGTTTAGCTCTTAGGGATGGGGAAAATTTGCTATGTGGACTTTTTTTCTTCTAGTTTATTTTAAGTGAGCTAATGAATTTGGCTAAATGGAAGAGGGCACATAAGCTGGGGAATAAGTAAACAGTCATAGCTACAACAGATAACCATTTTAGCAAATTCCTATTAGAAAGAACAGTTCCCAGTGCAAGTCCAGATGTTGACTTACTAGTGGTGACTTGGATTAACGATTATTTTTAGTGGATTAAAAAAAAAAGAAATTTACCTACCATTTTCTTTTCTCCCAGTGTGTTTTCACTTAGAAAATATTTCAGGGTATGTACTATTTAGCAATCAAAGTTATATTTTCTTTCTTATTTGTTGAGAAATATATCCTTTTATCATTACAAGTTTTTTTATTCACATAATTTTGGTTTATAACATTATACATTTCAGGTACACAGTAAGATTAACACAACATCTATATATGTCACATATTGTTTAAACCAAAAAATCTGCTAATGAGTTTTGACTTCCTGTGCATTGTGGGCCAAAGAAAACTTACCTGTTGAATAGGGACAGATAATGGCTGAATCACAGCTGTGGTCACGCCTGTCTTTGGAGATGATGATCCTATTGTCAAGGAAACAGAAGTTGTTTTCTTTTGAGCTCTGAAAAATAGGGAAGCAAGCACTTAGAATTTTTTTAAAGCAGGATTTATTCTTTGTAACATGTCCACAGAACAGACTAGTTTGTTTTTGTGTTCTCAAGCCACCTCAACTGTAAGCACTTCTGAAATAGCAAGTCATAATGCACAGAATTGCTCTGTTCAGTATCTCCATAGAGTGGACCTTGTAGACATTAGCAAATAAACACATAAAATACTGTGTCTCAAATATTGCCAGAGGACAGATTATAAAACTTGGAAATCCTAAGAGAAAAGAAGATACAGCAGCTCATCCAATAACATTTCAGTCAATGTAGTCTCATTGTAACACTGATGAGGAAAAAGAAAACCCCAACCAATGTTAAAGGAGACCATGCTATTCAAGGACACGTTTTTTGTTTCATGTTGTTCTGCGTAAAATTGCAGTTTCCAAGAACCTGTCAATGGCATTGAGGACTTACTATACTTGGAATAAGTAAAATCTTTAGCAGTAAGCAGTTATTTGAAATCTTTAGGGCTCGGGTTCTATATTTAATTCAAAGTTTGGGTTGTCTATTTTAAGCCTAGCAGCTGTTCCAGTTTCTAATGTTATTGAGACCATCTTGGAATTTTTGTTTTTTTCTTAGTGCAAAAAAATTAGTTCAGTGTAGAGAAACACTAATTTTAGGTCCAGTTTTGCTAAGTAGCTAGCTGTGCAATCTCAGATTTGAGGTCCTTATCTAAAATCAGAGGTGGCAGAGTATATGATCTTTTAACAGCCCCTCAGCATTAATAATCAGAGGGTGTTTGATGCCAAATGGACATAATTGTTACGTATATACTAGCAGATCAAAGAACTACATCAGGATAGTTTCAATGTTCATGGAGTTTTTTTATGAAACTCTGGTAGATTTTATGTCATTTTTGCAAAATAATTAAGATATCAGCATTTTACTGATATTCCATATGTCTCCATAGTAAGGACTAAATTTTGCAATTTTCATGACAAGATTTTTATTCAAATGGAAGCCTATTTCTGGCTTACTTTGTTATTTTCTCATTTGCACAGATAAACTGGTTCTCATTTACAATTTATTTATTTTTTGTGTGGGACCCTCGCTGGTGGCCGGGGATCAAACTGGCACTGCAGAGGCTGCAGGCAGCCTCGCAACCCAGCGCTCAAACACTGCACCACCAGGGAGGCCCACTCATTTACAATTTATTTATTTTTTAAATATTTATTTATTTATACATGCACTGGGTACAGTCAGAAGCGCGGGAGGGTGAGAGAATTCACCAGAGCCAGAGCGGGGAGCAGAGCAGGCAGAAGGATCGAAGTACACTGCTGAGGGGAGCAGCGGGCGGCAGGAGAGGTCTGCTCACCTTGTGGGACCCTCCTGTGGTGGCTGGGGAGCAGCCGGGGATTGAACCAGTGCTGCAGAGGCTGTGGGCAGCTTTGCAACCCAGCGCTCAACCGCTGCGCCACGGGGAGGCCCCTCATTTACAATTTAAAGTAATGATTTAACTCTCTCAATGTAACAATGTGACGGTTCTTTTCATAAATTTATAACTAGTTAGTTGCTTTGAAAGTAACATTGCATAGGGTTTGATTTTGGCATACCAAGGATGAAATGTAGACTTCAAAGTTCAAATTCATAAGTTTAAAACTGTGTTCCCAGTTCTTGGATCTTTGACTGACATCAGTTGACCTTTCCCTTCAGAGCATGATGTGCCTGGCTCCATCCCCCGCCATTTCTTGGGGCACCCTTTGCCATGTGGATAAGTGATGAAACTGCAGGCACTTACTGTGGCATAGCTCCAGGTTTTGACTTGAAAACTAAACTTTCACTGTCAGAATCTGTTGAACTGGCACCTGGGAGAATATTAAAAATAATAAAGTTAAGATGTAAGTAGCATTTGTAATCGTTTCGAAGAGTAACATACTTCATCTTTAGAAATTAACACACAGTTTTACTTTGAAATAGAGAATGGTTGAGACCATTTTGACTTAGACTGCTTTTGCAGAAAGTCATTTACAAAAGAACTATAAAAACCTTTCTTCAAAGCAATGTGTTTTCAATGCCAGATTTATTATTAGTTTCATTTTTATCACTTTGGCCATCGCAGCCATACTTTTAAACAGCTTACAAGCTATAAAATAAATACGTGAGTCCATGTGTAAAACATCCACGGTCTTAATCTTTAACCCTTTCCCAGGGGAGTACCTGGTGTGGATTACTGTCTTCATTACCCTTTCCTTAGGAGATATTTTTCTGACTCTTTGCTAAATGAGAACATGACAGGGCTTCATGACCGAATAAGAGGGACTCTGATTTGGGGTCATGTCCTCCCAAATTAATTTGCTACATTTACTATTTCTGAATGAAAGGTCACCTGATCAGATGCTGACTCAAAGTGCAAACTATCGTTACCCTTTAATCTCATGAGTTCTGTGATGAGAGAGTTAAGGTTATAGATTTTAAATAATGTGATGGCTAGATGTATGTCCTTGATATTTCTTTTTTTAGACATATTTGAGTTATTTTCATTACTTAAAAGTATTTTAGTATAAAGTAAGACATGCTTATAGAACAGTAACAGAATTGTGTGTGATAGCAGTGAAGATTAGCGGGTACCTTTCTAATGCCATTCTGTATAGGTTAATGGCCTGGTGTGTATCTTTCAGTCCATTTAATGCATTAACATAGTATGTTCATGTTCATATTTATACAAATGACATCATATTACATATACTCTTTATAATTAGTTTTTTGGATTTGCCTATCAGGACAAATGAAATATACACATAGTTAATTCTCTTGGATGGTTGCCTATATTCCTTCCTGTGCCTCTAATTTGTTTTTCCCATCTTTTATTGATGTTGAAACAGTCATAGGTTAGTAACTCTACTGGAATGTCTGCTGTCCCTTCCTGTTTATTTCCAAAACTACCACCAAGGGAAGGCTTTCTTCACCTAGTTCCTGAACTACTTAACAACAAATTCTTATCTTGCTCTCCTTGCCTCCCAGTCTCTCATTCATATCTTTAACTTCTGTCAGATCAATTTTTCTTTAACACATCTTCACTATTTAAACCAAAAACATAGATTATATGACCTTCTATTCAGTAAAATGAAAACTTCAAAACCTGTTAATGAGTGGTCATCATCTGTAACCTGGTTTTCTAGCTCTGTCTGCCAGAACACTGTGAACTTTCAGGTCTTAACATCCCAATCCAGAGATGGAAGGTACTTATGGTGTCTACTCTGCTAGATAAGGGGAATACAGTAGTGAAGAAATACACACACACACACACACACGTGAGCCCTTGCAGAGTTTCTCTTCTTTCAAGGACAGAGACTAGACATGATATATAAATACATGATGTGTTGGTGAATGAAATGGGAAAACTGTAACACAGTAGGAGTGTGGGGTGGGATGGGAATACAACGGGATGCAGCTTTGAGTAGGGGGGCAGGGAAGCCCCACCGAGACGGGACTTTTAATAAAGATCCAATTTTGATATGCGTTTTCCTTTCTTGACTTTTTCCCATGTTTGTGCCTTCAGTTATATCTTCCTTTTGCAGGAAATGACTACCCAGCCCCTTCTTGATATTCTCTCTTTTGAGACCAGCTCATCATTTATCTACACTGTGTCTTCTCTGAACCCACTGTTCTTGCTTACATTACACAGGTCACAGCATCATTACATGCTAGAAAATGATCAGTTCCTTGTGAAAACAGGCAAGGTTAGGAAGGGAACTACCAATATTTGACTAGTTACTATTAGTTTGGCAGTCTACTTGGCACTTTATATTACTTAACTATTATAATACTGAGTTATGTCCTGTTACAGATAAGAATTGAGTCACCTGGAGGCTAAGGAATTTGCATAAAGACACATAAGCGGAAAGCAGTAGCAACGGGATGTGCACGTATGCTTTCTGAACTTTGGTCTGTGACTTCCCCAGGCACGTGACCTTGACGAGCAGTACATGTCTGTACTCCTCCAAGAGCTTTACTCATGGCAGGTCTTTTAACTTCCAGTGTTGCCTAGCTTCTTGGGGGCAGAGTGGACACTGCAATTAGAAAAAAGCAGCAAGTTGGGAGAGGGCTGTCCCTGGAATACCAGGGCCAAAGCATTTGGACTTGAGGTGTAGGCATTGAGATGGGATGTAGGAAAATAACCAGAGCAACACAAAAGTTCAAACTTACTTGCTAACAGAAAAACCTAATCCAAAAAAGGTGACCAGGGAGAATGTTTTAACCACCACGAGGAGGTGGGGGAAGCTGAGAAGAAACCCAGGGAACCAACAGCCTGTTAGCACAGAGTTCCAGTAAACTGAGAGATCAGTTTTAAAGGAATCACGAGTGTCAGGGGGGCGGGCTGCCAAAAGTCCTGTGGAAGTTACCACAGACTCCAGCGCTGGAAGCAGCCAGAAGCTGGGGTGACAAATAGCTACTTTTTCCATCTGATTTGAAACATTTCTAAAAACCCCTTCCATTATCCCTCTTAGAAAGTATTCTTTTTTGCTACTTTTTCCCAGTTGATTTTCAGAAAAAGGTGAAGGATTGCCTGAGTAAGGACACATTTGCTAGTTTTTGCACACTTGTTCAACACATGTGAAATCTCAATGTCACGTCAGTTCTCAGGTGTCAGAGCAGCTCTTGTGGAAAGTGGCAGATCAAATCTCCCTCTGATGCCAATAAGTTCCCTCCCTCCCCCTCAGCGTAAGTCTTTCCTACCTCCTCCTCCTGCTTCCTCCTTCAGGCATCTGCTTTGCACCTGCTGGTCAGCAAAAAACACTCCAGTCCCAGGTAGACATTTTTCTTTACATTTTCCATACTACCACATTCGGTTTAATGCAGGCTCCCCTCTGAAAGGCACATGGTCTGTCCTTGTAATCACTATCCTGTTCAGTTAGTATGTACCTCCTATATGCTAACTGTTTGTGTATTGCTTCCCACAGGGAGTGAAGTTACCAATGACAGTTACCAATGACCTCTGTTCTGGCGATGGAGTGTGATGTAAATATTAAAATGAGCTTTGACTTTAAAAGTTGTTCCTGATCCATGGGCTTCCCTGGTGGCCTAGGAGTTAAGTGTCAGCGCTATCACCTCTACAGCCTGAGTTCAATCCCTGGCCGGGGAGCACAGCTGACCTCTCCCGTCTCACCCGCTGCTTCCCTTAGCAGTATATTTCAGTAGATCCGCCTGTTGTGCTCCCCACCGTGTCTCTGGTGAATCCTCTTACAACCCACACCTCTGGCCTACACCCCAGTTCTTCTATGAAAAAAAAAAAAAAAAGGTGTTCCTGGCCCAGTTTTGAAATGTGACCAATTTAAAACTCACTTCTAGGAAAAGATCCAGAAAATGCACAACAGCAAAAAATAGGAAGAAAGAAAACTCAATTATAATACCACCACTGAGACATTTAGGAGAATATTCCTGTAAAATTCATCTGCTTGTGTGTGCTGTGTGTGTGTGTGTAAATAGTTAAGTATATTTTACATAGTATGATGACGCTGTGTATATGGTCAATTATTGCTTCCCCTTCCCCCCATACATGGTGACATGCCTTCCTATGTAAGTTTTCTAATATCTGCTTCAAATACATTTGTCTGGGTTTACCAGAATTTTGACACTGTGCTATTAATGGATATATTTATCATTTCCATTTTGTAAACATTTCCCCAGAAAGGTTTATAAAACAGTGACATAACAGCATGGAGTGTTCCCCCCCATCCTGAAAACACTTTGCTATAGTTACTTTTACTTTCATAATCTTTTCATTTAAAAAAAATGCTGTATTTCTTAGTGGAAGCAAATATTGATACATTAACTCATAGGGTTTCAACCTCAGGAAGTAGGAAGACTTTGGGAAAGCAGATTTCAACAACTTAAAAAATACGATTTTAGTGAATCTAACTATGGAGTTTATCCCTTTGTATATGCTTTTGCCTTTCAAAATTTAAGGAGTAGATTCCCTCTGACTCCTATTCCTACTGCTCATTTTCCTCTCTCCCTTTTTTCCTCAGGTGCTACAATTACCAGCACAGCAACAATTACCTGCAATCTCGGAAAAGAGTAGCTGAAACAATGCCAGCAATTTAAAATTTTATAAATGATGAACAACTATAAAGGCATGAAAATGAGCTTTAAAAGATTTTTAATGACATAGATAGATGTCTGTGACAGAATAGGCTAAATAAAAACACAGTACAAAAGAGCATACAGTGAAAAACATACACCCTTATAGGGAAAAGAGGAGAAAGATCAAAATATTAATAGTGACACAAGGCACTGGGATTCTTTTTTTTTTTTTTTTTTTTTTTAAGGCACTGGGATTCTAACTTTTGTATCTTCTTTTTATCTGTTTTAGATTTTCAAAAATGAAGTTGTGCTATTTTTGCAATTTTAATAATAAGTGAAATTACATGCCAGCCATTGCTCTTGAGGATTAACTCATTCAATTCTTACAATGATCTATTTTTCTCCATTCAGAGAGGAACCCATAGGGCCTCTGAATAACTGTGCAAGGTCCAGCAGTGAGGAACACAGCTCGTCATAAAATATGAAAATTATTTAAAACTAAATAGTAAAAATGGCCAAAACTGTGTTTATATTCCTTTAGCTTTTCTTAAGTTTTCCAAATCTAGCAGAAGAAACCTTATGCTCAAGAGGTTTTATCCTGCTGGATCAACAGGAACAGTTTCTCATAAAACAACTCAGCAAGCTTCAAAAATGTTGCTTAAATGGGTGCACACTTTTATCTGACTATTCAAAGCACTGAGAATCTATAAACAAATGTCAAACAGGATGTCCCAACATGCTCATTCGAGTTCTCCTACCCTCTTTGCCAACTATTTTATAATATCCTGCTTCCTCTCTCCATCTAACCCAAGTCCTCACTCACCAGTTGGGGTCTAAACCAGTCTCCGAACCCACATTTTAGGACCAATCCCACCCTCTCTGGAGCCTGAAAGCTCTAAGAGTCTGTTGTAATCAGTTTATAATCAGGAGTGGGTGGTGGTAGTAGAAACCTTTGCCTTTAACATACACCTTTCCTATTTATATTGTGAGATTCTTTTTTTTTTTTTAAGATTTATTTATTTATTTTATACAAGCACTGGGTACAGTCAGAAGCACAGGAAGGTGAGAGAATCCACCAGAGCCAGAGCGGGGAGCAGAACAGGCAGACTGACGAAGTACACTGCTGAGGGGAGCAGCGGGCAAGACTGGAGAAGTCAGCCGCGCTACGTGGGACCCTCACTGGCTGGCCGGGGATCAAACCGGCGCTTCAGAAGCTGCGGACAGCTTCACAGCCCAGCGCTCAACCGCTGCACCACTGGCGAGGCCCTATTGTGAGATTCTTGAGAACCTCTCACCACCTAGTCCTGAGGCTGCCCCTCTCAGCACCTAGCGCACATGCAGTCCAGATTCCTTTTCCTTTTTCATTTTCACAGACTTTGCTATCTTGTTCTGTCTCCCTTCTGCATCTATGTTTTTCCTCTTGGATTATATTCATCAGCATGTAAATATACTCTAGTGATTTTTCTATGAGGGAAAAAAAGAAAAGCAAGCGAACAAATGAACTGCAAGACCCACCTATTTTGACCCTACATCCCTTTCTAGAGACCAGTCTGTATCTCTGCTGGTATTTGACAGAATTTTCCCAACACTATCTATTATTTGTTGCTCCCCATTCCATATTTTGCAAACTTTTTCAACTCATTCCATCTTATCTTTGGTTTTCTCTGGGTTTCTCAAATCCTTCTTGTTAAAATCACTAACCACATCACAGATGCTAAACTCAGTGGTTTCCTCCTGGTCCTGAGCTGACTGGACTTAGCAGCAGTGAGCAGAGCAGGTAACACCCTCCTTCCTGAACACTGTTTCTCGCTGCCCTTCACACCACTGTGCCTGGTTTCTCTCCTGCCCCGGGGGCTGCCCTTCCGACTCTCCTTCAATGGCATTTCCTCTCTCGCTGGTCCCTCCAGCGCTATGTCCAGTCCCATAGCTTTCGTTGCCATCCACATCCTAATGCTCCCAACAATATTTTTCTCTCCCTATGCTCTGGACTTCACACTTATGTCCAGCTATTGACTTGACACATCCACTTGGCTATTTAGGTCAGGATGTCAACCTCTGCGTGTTCAAAACAAGCACGTGTCTCCCTCTGTGTCCTAATCTGCTTCTTCTTCAGTCTTCCCCATTTCAGAAACTGGCAGCCTCATTCCCACAAATAGTAAAGCTTAAGTCCACAGAGTCCTACCGCATCCCTGCACCTAATCTACTGCATGGCTCGTGGAGTCTACCTCCGATTCTAAACTGGAATCTGATTCTGCCACTCCATCTCCATTGACACTGTCCTGTAATGCCACCATTCTCCTCTGTCCTGCTGCCACAGGCTTTTCTGCAACATCTCTCAGTTATAAGCCAAAGCAACAATTTAAACATAAAAATTAGATAATGTGACTTAAATTTAAACCCTCCACGATTTGTAATTTTATTTAGAATAGCGACCGCAAAGTCCTGTGTCCTACATGAGCTGCCCAGACCTCCAAGCTGCCTCTTCTCTTTTAAATTCCAGCTGCAATGAACTTCCTTCTGCTTCTTAAACACATTTGCTCTTCCCTACCCAGGATCCCATGAGTCCCTCCCCTCTGAGGAGCCCCCAATCTTCACATTAGCTACTTCTCAGAGCGCCAGTCTTGGATCAAGCCACTCCTTAGAGAGGTGTTCCTGATCCCCTTACCCTGAACCACTTCCTGGTCTACTCTGCATCCTCCCCTGGGCTGTCAGCGCACACAGGATGGAGACCTGCTCGTCCACCCATGTGCCCGCGGTGTCTGCACCACAGCCTGCCTTACAGGAGATGCTTAGCAAATGTCTGATGGATGGATATTAGACAGTCGTCCATCCAACTCCTGTTACCAGACTGAGTGCGGATCACAGCTGCCCCAATATATCAGAACCGTGTGTGTGTGTGTGTGTGTGTGTGTGTGTGTGTGTCAGAGAGAGAGAGACAGAGAGAGAGAGAAACAGACAGAGAGAGAGAGAGACAGAGACACCTTGGGTATTACTTAGCCCCTCCGAGCTTCAATTTCCACAACCAAAAATAGGTTGGAATCAATGAAATAATCCATGTAAAAATGAAGAACAGACTTGGCTCCTAAATAAATGTTAGCTATAGTTGTTAAGTTATAATTTCTTCTGTATCATTCTAAAACATGATACATAAAACAGTGACATTTAGAGTTTCCAATTATGTGTTTTCAACTTTTAGGGAAGCCTTTGCTGAGATTTTTTAAATTCTATTGACAACTTTCCTCAGATAAGATTCCCCCTGAGAGCACGCTGGAGTGGGAATCGGAAGGTGCTTTGGAAACCTGTCGGTAGGGACATGCTCAAGTCTACAGGAACATGTACAAAAATGAATTATCTCTGGTCATAATATAAGCCCAAGAATTTATCTGAAAATCTTTCCTACTTCATATAACTGTCCCTAGGGATAAAAATACACTGAAGTCTCTTGAGTTTTGTTGTCTTTTTTTTTTTAAAAATTGGTATCCACATTTCACAAGACCAATGAGCCTGTTTTCTCAAGTTCTTCATATTAAGTTGAGGAGATGGAATCTTAATGTCCCTTTATCTCTGTCTACCCAACCCCTTGCGCTCCCTTCACACATGCTCTAGCTGACATCACAGAGACCCAGGGCTGGTTGGCTAAGTAAGTTCAGTGTGACGTGGAAAACAGGCCTGGGGGGAAAAATCCACTATCTTGGTTGTACACAGCATTATAGAACTAAAGGTGTACTTTTTCCATATTAAGCAGCTCAGTCAGATAATTTCTAAGCCTGAAGGACTGGCAGTTCTACAAAGATGACTCAAATTTATTGAAATAAAAATTAAAGACAGTGTTGTGTGTTTTGTGTCTATCAGAGTTAGCTACTGAAACTGTTTGACAGATAGTTTTTCTTTTAATTATATGAAAAATTAGTATATGTTGTAGATCTTTTATATCTTGCAGTTATTAAAGTTAATCTGTATCCTTGCAACACTTAATGTATTTCTACTATATCACTTATTATAAGGTCACCTATCATTTTACTGGTTTTTTTTTAATGTGGTTATCAAGGAACTTCTTGATATCAGAGACTGTGTCTTATTCCTATTTTTACCTGCACTATCTGCCACATAATAGGGCCCTCAGCACTGCAACTGACTGGTAGATTATTAAACTGCATGGGATTTCACTTATCTGTAGTACAGAAGCAATACATATAAAATTCACCACTTCTAGCAAGGCTGAAAATGAATAAAGCATTTAATTTTAAGAGGCTGTATCTGAACTTAGATTTGGGAGATACAGCCAATCATCAGTAGCAACAGGTTTTTATCGAAATTCAATTTCCCTATTGGCATTCTAAATGCTTCAAGAAGTGTGCCACACAGTCTGTCTATGAGTCATACTTACCACTAGTTTATTAAACGCTAAAAAATATTTATTAGCCCTTTTTATTCTTTATACTCTGACATGTATGTGACCTAGTGTTTAAGAAAAGAAGCCACAGAGCAAGCTTGCCTGGGTTCAGATCCTTGAGGGACTTTGAAGTAACCCCTTTAAACTCCCTGGGCCTCAGTTTACCCATTTGCAAGAAGGGAATACTAATAATACCTCATAGACTTACAATGCATTTTAAATGATTATGTATACATGTGCATTCATTTCTCGGTGTCATGCTAGTAGTAGTTATTGTTAGATACAAAATGTTTGCTTTTTTTTTAAAACAGGACTAGGTTCTCTGAAGAGCTCACAATGTTTGCTTTCTAGGACAATGCAGAGGATCCCTTTATTGAAAGCAAATGTATACAAATTTTTAGTCCTAAGTAACAGTTACTTTTTTATTTATTTATTTATTTATTTATTTATTTATTTATTTATTTATTTATTTATTTATACAAGCACTGGGTACAGTCAGAAGCACAGGAGGGCGAGGGAATTCACCAGAGCCAGAGCAGGGAACAGAACAGGCAGAATGACGAAGTACACTGCTGAGGGGAGCAGTGGGCAGCAGGAGAGGTCTGCGCGCCATGTGGGACCCTCACCCAGGGGCCGGGGATCGAACCAGCGCTGCAGAGGCTGCGGGCAGCTTCGCAACCCAGCGCTCAACCACTGAACCACTGGGGAGGCCCAGTAACAGTTACTTTTAACACTAATTTTTTTTGTTAGTTTTTAAAGTAGTTATAAATGATGGTTGCCATCGTGCTGTCTTCTAATTGAAATGAAGAAATATGAAGGTATAAAATATTTTAAAAAATAGTAAAAGATAAAGGTAATGGAGACTTCAAGGATTTTAGATCTTTCTGTATTTGAAGTGCTATTTTGAAAAGCAAGCAATTAAAATCAGGTATTCACCAATTTATGGATTAGAGACAGTATAAACACTGCAGAGCCTAAAGCATTTCCAACTTAAATACTGGTGCAATCAAAATGCAGTACAGTGTAAAATTCCATACACTGACATTAAGTTTTCTAATTCTCTACTGACTGAGACTTTCAAAAATGAATAGAACAATAGCAACAGCCAACTCTCTACCGACTCCTTTTTAAGACAGTATTGCTCCTTGAATTTTTGAATGTGCTAATAGTAAGTTCATGGTACAGCTCGAAGGAATAAGAGTCTTCACAAAAGAGGAAACATTTCAGAATGATTAAAAATGAGATCATTGAAAAAAATCCAATCACCGAAAATTTGCGTGATTTCTGAGATCAGCTACAGTTAAAAATAAGATGAACACTTTATTATATTTTAGATAAATTCAATTCAATGGAGCTAAGATGTTTTAATTTAAAAGGAAGAAATGTTGACATTAGACTTAGTGATGTATGTCTAAGTGTCAGAACTGTTGGATTTATTTAAAAGTTTTCAGGAAAAATGAGGTTTGACTCACAGCACCATTATGCTGTTTGTATTGGTAAAGCATGTTCCCAGGGAGGCCCCACAAGACTCCAGCTGCCAGATCATTTACACCCTGACCTGCTGCTCCCCTTACCTTCAACGAATACCTCAGCAGACGTGGTGTCGGAGCCGTTGGGATTCGTAGCCAGACAGGAATAGCGACCTGTGTCGTCCTCGAAGGCCTCTGTGATGGTCAGGGTGTGCAGGTCCCCACCCTCACAGTGGATCTGAACATCAGGCGTGTTGAGCAGCTCTTTCCCCTCACAGAACCATCTGCAAGCCAAATGGAGGTCAAAGGGCAGGAGAGAAAGAAAGGAAAGGATGATATTTAAAACAACGAAGCAGAAGGGAACAACTGGATGGTATGTAATAAGATGCTTGTTGGATAAAAACAATCTGTATCGATGTGACTGATGGAAACTTTACATTTTAGACCATGAAATTCATGACTAGACAATTCCCATAGGCTTTCTTTGTAAAGCATCTCATACATTTTTATCTGCACTGAAAGGAGGGACATCAAACTCCAGAGACCATTTCAGCCACAAAATAAAAGGAACCAAAATTCAAAGTCTTATAAAATGTTTTCTTAATAAATGGCTCTTACATTTATCATAACTCTAGCTATTCCTCTTATCTAGAGAAAAATATGAAAGTAACATGAACATAATGGTCAAAATATCAAACATATCAAGGGAAATGAATCATTATGTTAAAAAGTCCCAGGCAGCAATATTTTTGTTGCCCCTAAGACTTCTGATCAGCTGAGCAGCAACAGATTTAATGCCTTCCACATTTCGCATATTTATAAAACTTTCTAGCTGACTGCCTGGCCTCCAACATGTAGGGCGATGTGGCCGTGGTGTTGTAATTCACTCTTGCTAGTCAGCACTTTTCCCTTTCCCAAACAACATGGGCCTTAGTGTGGGAGGCTGCAAACTGCCAGACTGTTTTAACACAGATTCTCTCTGACACTCTCTTCTTTATTTCCCCAGCACCTCAAACTCTCAACAAGATTTTCACCAATATGTGGCTGCCCCCCAAACCCCCCCAAATGTGACTGATTTTTAAAGAAATATGTTGGAATGTGCTGCTTACAACTAAAAGGATTGAAGTCTCTGGGACCTTATTGTCCATTTAGCTCTGAATCAGCACATAGGGATTTTCTCTGAATCTAATCTTATGTAAAATTCTGTGGCCTTGGCATTCCTTTTGTGACAATATGGTATTGGAGACTAACATTTCTGATGGATTTAGAGCATAATTTAGGTATCTGACTATGTTTAATCTGAAAACAAACTCAATAATTCTGAGTATTGACTCCAGAAACTATATTTAAAAATAAATATGGGATATTTGCAAAAGAACAGATACCATTTTGGAAATGAATAAAACATACAAAGGAAACTCAGCTTACTGAGCCTCCAATGCAGCACAATGCATATGACTATTGAGGCAAGTGAGAAGGACAATATTTCTTGCTTCTGGCAGAGTGTGTACATGTGTATGGGTGTGTTTCATAAAGCCTTCGAGAACGTTCCAGCCTAGAATCATCTTCTAGTCCCTTTTCTGTTCTCTTTCTGAAGTCAAGAGTCCAGATCCCCTTCCATGAGAACTTACAGTGTGCCTAAGTCTTTTAATTGATCTCTTCATCATCTCTAATCAGCTATCAATTCTTCCTGTATTCTGTATTACATTAAAGCTCTTGAAACTCTTTCCTACATACCTTGTTTCATAAACTTCAGATTTATCACTGAAGTCTTGCATATAACCCGGCCCTGATTTTATTTTCTATCATTCTCTATCTAATGCTACTTCTGTCAAAGATTTGCATGAATTTATTGTTCCCTACATTAGTCCATGTATTATTTGCCTAATTTCCTTTGCTCCTACTTTATCCTCCTTCGAATTATCTCCTTACCATCTTCAGTAATCCCATTAAGAAACCACTATTTTCTAGCATATGTACCCCACAGACTTACAATTTAAAAAACTAATCATCTAAGCAATCGTGCTGTGTGTAAAAATGAAGGAAAGAATCAGTGAATACAGTAAGCTCATTGAAATGTATGTTCAAATTGTCAGGAAGATTAAGGTGATGAGCGTTTTCTACAATAGTCTTGCACATCTATTCAATCTTCTGAAATGGTTCAGCACATCTTCAACAACTGCATACGGTGAAATGTTTGATGTTGACAAATCACTCGGCTGACCTGTTTACTGCTTTCTAAACACTCATGCTATTTGTTCCCCAGCTCTGTGAATAAAATTAAGCCTTTGAGCATTCCACACACAAGAAACAGTGCAAAGATTAAATTTGTGCAAATTAGGTGGCAAGTACAATAATTAACATGAGTCATTAATATTGTTTTGACCTGGTCAGGGAAAATCAGACTGTTATTGATGTGAGTACCTGTCAAGTGACCTTCTGTTGTTAAAATGTGGTAAGACAGGGTGTGACTCAAGAGGAGGGAGGAAATGGCAAATATTTTGATGGCAGATTCCCTGTATCCACAGAAAGGGCAGTATGGTTCCTGGCGAGTGTTTAGATAAATTTATGATTGGAGCCATTTGCACATTGGAGATAGCCATGGCCTAGTAAGGAGGCTCAATTGTGACCTTAAGAAAGTCACTTAGCCTTCCTGGTTCAGGCTCTCTGTCTGTAGAGCTGACACTTATTGGTTATGGTTTCCTGACTCTAAGGTTTTTGGTGAAATGAAAGGGATGTCTATTGACTGATGGCAGTCAAATATTTTAAGAAAGAATGTAAACATACTTCAAAGAAAGGAGCAAGAAATGGCTTCACTTCTGTAAATGCCCTAGGACATACTAGTGTTTCTAAGATTACACACCCAGGTTGGGTCCTTAGATATATCACTGGATTTAGCACCTTGTCTTTATCACTACCAAGGTCCTTAAAACTTTCCACGTTCTATCGAGATGAGCTCTATAGTTGTAGTTCTAGCCTACAACAATCTTTCCAGAGAAAAGGCCTGGTCTTTTGAACTTATTCACTATGTTAATAAGCATGAGAGCATAATGTTTGGCATATGGAACATATGAATCAAGCCTTTTTAGCTTCTGTATATTTAATGCTTTGACATCTGGGTCCTTGTCCCTCCAGGAC
Organism: Talpa occidentalis; assembly: GCF_014898055.3. Taxonomy (NCBI): domain Eukaryota; kingdom Metazoa; phylum Chordata; class Mammalia; order Eulipotyphla; family Talpidae; genus Talpa; species Talpa occidentalis. The sequence continues at coordinate 133,751,614 of NW_023604295.1, read as the reverse complement.
TGGCCGATTCTTCCAAGCACGCCTTTCACATGGAGCCCACACCCCCACTACCTCCTTGATTGGACTCTCACACTCAGGGCCACTATCCACTTTCCCTAATCAGCCAGAGCCAGGTAGCAGACAACTAGAGACCACACCTATGCCAGAGTCTGCTGAATTTATCAGCCTAGCCTGTCCTAAATCTGCTTATCCTGAAACATCTGCTGTTCTTTCCTGCAGAAACCACAATAAAGGCTCTTGCCCATATTTTCTCCTTACTATCGACCTGCTGGAAGACCCTGGTGCTTCCCCTGTGTGCACCCACCCTGGGCCACCCCCATAGCATGACATGCCCTCTTTTCCTGGGAACTGTGAACAACTATCTATCAAGGTGAACTCCTTCTTATCTGTTGGCCTCCTCATACCTGAATAATAAAATTACTTTTAAAAAACTGAAGCAATCAATTATGAATAAATTTACAAAAGAAGAGATGATTGAGCAGAAAAGTTTAAACAATATCTATCAGTTACCACCTTCAGAAATCTAAGGAGTGAGTTTGTCCACTTTCACCTGCTCAAATTGAAGTGCATTTACATAGCATAGAAATAAAATAATCTAGCTAATGCATACATCAGAAGAGAAATGAGCTTCGGCCACTCTTTATGTGGCAGATCATGACAAATCATCTTATCTAACTTAAGAGAATCCTGGTGGGGATTCCAGGTGGTTGGATGAGACGTGTTAAGTTCATGTTTGTTTTGTTAAATTTCTCGAATGTCACAATTCTATCAATTTCCTGGAAAAGGACTAAAATATTTAGTATTCTTTAAAGAAGAGGGAAAAAATCAGGTCTGTTCACAAAATTTTGAGCTCCTGAAGTGTTTGCTACATTAAATTCTTGATGCAGGGAAACTTAAGGAAAGCAATGCTGCTATGAGGAAATGTGCAGAATACAAAATAGGACCAAGTGCAGGTTTGGTGAAAGCATGCACAGGTGGTGACACTGCGGTCTTCCTGTGTCCTGTGGTGGACATGACTACGTGATCCCAATATTCTCTGCTAGTGAAACCGAATGTCTCGGAATCCTCAGGCAGGCTACAAAGCAAGTGAAAGAGAAGTCTGCAAGGAAACGTGTTTGTCATCTCAACTTGGTTTCTTTCTAAAAGAGGCATTCTGCCTTCTTTCTAGATTCTGAGAGCTATTTTTATTTTCTGTAATGTAAGAGGGTTCAGTGGAGAGAGAAGAGAGCATGTGTGAAAGACTAATGTAGCTACATAGGTGAAATTCCACTTGAGGACAACCCTGTACTGTTTTTCATTCCATTTCTAATATCTGGAGGCCATTTACCAATGGGGTATGATATTGGGTAGTATATTAGAAATCTAAATCCAATTATCAACATTTCTTTCTGCATCTCTGATAAATTTCAACTTTAATCATACTTCAAATTTTCTACCTTAAAAATTATTAAAATGTATTATCACAACCTCATAGTAAGGATGAAGAAATGTTAATAATTGGGAACAACTGAGAATTCTTAAGGACTGAAAGTCAACTTAAGGCAAAGAGAATTAATATGTATTGAAAGCCCATTAAATGCCATGTGCTTTGCAAATATGGCCTTATTTTATTTCCCCAAAGCCTTGTGAAGTAGCTGCCATTATATTTTTAGATACAAGCCACTCTCAGCTATATTAATGAAAAAGAAGAACATGGACAATTAAATCCAGATTAATTTCAGAACTTCATTTTCCTCAATATTTTCAACTTCATCTGTAATCAATTATTTGTTATGTATATAAACAAGTTCTAGCAAAGCTTACTGATTCTTTCCCCTTACTGCTGGTGAAGCTGCTAAGCAGCTCTAGGATTGCTACACAAGAGGGAGGTGAGAAGCAAACCTTGAAAATTTCCCATTCAACTGGGATAGAAGTGAGTTGCTAATATAAGACAATTGAGAATGGTTGTCAGATATCAAGACCATAAACAGGGTATAAAAACAACCTTGCACTAATTGGAAATAAATATAAAAGGTTGAGGAGATGTAGTTAAATACATACATTCATAATCAATCACTTGCTCATTCAACAAGAGCTTACTGTACTTCAACTTCAATCCAGATACCAGAATAGCAACTAAATTGCCTTTCTTATTTTTTAAGACTACTAGTAAATGAAAATAGAAAAGAAACCCACTTCTCTACTTAAGTGCTGTTCTTCCATTACATGGAAGCGCATACTGTTTCAAAAATCTTTTAAAAAATTGGTTATAGCTTCACAGAGAGTTTAAATTTGAGTTGGATAAAATAGGTTGAAATCAATTTATTAGAGAGGCGATGAACTTCATGAATCCTAAATTTTTCCTTTTAATTCTAAAGAATTATAACATAAAAAAGGCTACAGTATTTAAAGCTCGGTAATAGGGCATAATTATTTACATTATTCTGTGCTGGAATTTTAATATATGTGTGTTCGTGTGTGTGTATAGGTACACACACATGCGCGCACACACACATTTGTGGCATAATGTCTTTTGTTCTCAGAATTTTTCAAACACTCCAGCCTAAAAGTGAGATGGTGCCAAAAATTCAAGGATCCATATTATAGCACCAGCAGGATGTGGTAGGACTGAAATTCAAGAAGGTGTTTTACATATAAAAATTTAATATTGAATTGGTCACTTTCTACATTTCAAGGTGAGGTGAAACATAATAGGTGACTTGGTCTGAGACTGATTGTTGGAAGAGGCTACATCTGACTGCAATTTGGTTAGGACTCAAGGGGACCAGAAAGATAAGTAAAACCAAGGGGATCACAACTGCTTCTTAAGCAAATGGTCAGCTTTGCAAACACTGATCATCTCCATTCTTAGACATTGTAAGAAAGTTTTAAAATTTACCTCTCTGATGTAGCCTTTCTTTCTTTCTTTCTTCTCCTATGACCCTGGAAATGGGTAGTGGGGCTTAGAACTATATAGATGAGTTGAGAAGTACATCTGGGAAAGCTCAGAAGTTGGTTCTCCATGATAGGGTAATATTGTTGATTTTTATAAGAATAAATTCAACTAGTAAATGAGAGGAACTAACAAATCCACTGGCAAAGCGTAATATATACTTTCCAGTATAGTATTACTAATAGTTTGTGTTAAGGAAAAAAGATCACATATGGCTTCACTTGGCTTACAAGTTGACCGGTGATATCTAATCTAATACTACCATTACAAAGAAATATAGATTTTATGTCTAACAACTTCTTTATTTTTTTTGAACCACAACTATATAATATATCATGGGAACTTTCTGTGCCATGCATTTTAAACATGTTTTACAAGGAACAAATCTGGCTTATCAAATATATAAAGCTTCATCAATGACCCTTGGCTAATATTCTCAAACAGTACTAAGGAAAATGTACATCTCAGAAGTTAGTTAATAGGAACAATTAAGTACTTACTCAATAAAAACCTTTCAAAAATGGTTTTTATTTAACATATATTTCTTCTATAAGTCAGTTTCCTTATGTACACGAAAGATCTCTATTTTTGCCTCCATGGCTTCACTGATTTGTACTTCCTGGAAAAATCTATCTTCAAAGGGATGTCAATGGTGATTGCTGGATGGCAAATTTAGCCCCCAGCTGTCCCCTCCTCCCAAAGTGCAAGCAGCTTTCTTTATGCAATTATAATGGAAATAGAGGGTAGGAAAAAACCCCAGAGACACCAGTGGTTCAGCATTGGTTATATTTTCCAGGTGTTTCTTTCTCCCAAAGGAAAGGCAGCCAGTGCTCCCTGCCATGAACTGGAGAACCACCAAAATGAAATTGGCAACTTATGCCCAAGATGAATTTTGTTTATGCCTAAGCTCAAAGTCAAGCCATCTATAAATACTGCATTTCATATACCCTCAATTAAACATCAATTAATTTTTATGGAGTATTTTTTTTGTCTTGTCACCAAAGATTTCTTAATTTTTCACATGTGTTCACATCAACCACAAGACACACCATGTTTATCCTGTCATGTGGATTTATGGGCAGACCAAAGTGAAATTAGTCCTTGTCCAAATTTACTATGGCTATAATTTCAAGACTACTTAGCTCGAAGGCCAATAGCTAAATTTGTGTGGACAACAGATGTACTTTAACCTTATGATCCAAAAGAGACCAATAAATAGGTTAATTTTTGAAATTCAAAGCCCAGGAAATGAGAAAATAGATTTTGAAGCCAAACCGGAGTCACGTCTAACAATTCTTTCCTCTAATAATTACTGTATTTTCTAGGAAAGAAAGAAAATAGAGGAAGGAAAAAACTCAGCCTAGATCAAACTAAAAATGATTTCATCTTATTTTCACCATGAGAGGCAGCTTTGTGTTTGGACACTATCAGCACCAAGATATTTAATCACTATTCCCCCAAAATCTGTAAAAAAAAAAAAAAAAAAGGCAAGTAGAATCTACGCCAACTATTTGTATTACCAGAAGCTGTTTATATCTTAGAAAGTATCTCATATTTTCCACAATGGTGGCAAAGCAGGAAGGACCTAGGACCCGGAGTCTGAGGTTCTGGTTAGGCCTGGTCCACAGATGAGCTCAGCTGAATGAGGGCCAGTCATGCTCTCTTTGGAGGCTTGAGTTTCCTAATTTGTGAAATGTGAGGAATGAACTGGACTAGGATTTCCTCAAATGTGTCCCAAGAAACTGGTTCTAAAGCAAGTTGACAGATACCATTGAAAAAGCATTCTGTGGCCAAATAGGTTTACGGAGCTCTGGGTTAAACAAAGTTAAACATCTATCTTTACTACAGAATATTTCAACTTTTCATAACTTTGTGCCAATAAACACTGCATTTCCTTCCAAGAGAAAAAATGGCAGGCATCATTCTCGATCTTGCCTGACTGTGGAACACATGCTTTGGGAATCACATTGAAGGATCAGTGTTCTGTGGAACACGCTTCAGAAAACCCTGGGCTGAATTATCACTGAAATCCCATCTAACTCTACAACAGTGACATTTAATACCCACCCTACATTTTATAGCCGCTTCTTCTAGTGTTCATGACAAGCATCAGTCATAAGGTAAAGCTCTTTCTTGCTGGTTCCAGATTTCTCAGAGGTTTCAGAGTCCTTCATGAAGGGTGTTCTGGGCAGCCACTACCAAATGAATAGAGCTGGCACCTGAGCTGAAACACACTTGCCATGTCTGATTTAACTGTCTATGTTTAGATGTTATTTACGTAGAGAGGAATTACTGTGAAATACTGATTGCTAACCATCCTTCCAGCTTCCACTGTTAACTCTAAGGATTTGCTCTTTTTCTTTTTTTGGACAAGCCGCCATTTTGCCATGGCAGATGGTATGACTGGCCACCCAAACCCCGCTTTGGGACATGCACCAGGTGACCATATAATAATGTCCAAATCAGGACATTTCTGGAGTGATTAGGCTACCATTCATAATTATAGGACAAATAGGGCTATTCCAGACCCACCAGGATGCATGGCATCCCACTTACTGCAAAAGCAACTTGGAAAAATGATTTTGGCTTTAATGGATCTCTTGACTCTCTCCAAGAGACTCTTTCCATTCATTCCCATGAAGAGACAAAAGGAAATTTCAGTGTTGGGGGGGGGGGGCAGTGTTCCCAACCCTCACGTCACTCATTCACAAATTCTCAAATTACACCTGTTAGTTAAAAAATAGGTTCTTCCTCACCAATCCTCTCTGCAGGCACGAAAGTCAGTCAGCATGACCTGACAAGTCACACTTCAAAGCTGCCTATGCTGTGAAAATTTGTCCTGAATGTTTCCAAGCCTTCAAAGCGTTCGGGGGAAAGAATGGATTATACAGAGAGCCTGAGAATGAGAAATCACATACATAAAACAGCTAAATTGCACACTCAGCAATCTTGTTGCTTCAGTTATGGCAGCTAATTATTAGCTATTGTTGGAACCTGGATTACATTCCAAAGGGGATAAAATCAGTGATGTTTTATTAGACAACGTTGTCAGTCTTCTATGCTTTTGGAACTTGTCCATGGAGATAAAATGATTACCTCAGACTTATGAAACCCGAAAGGATTAAAACCAAAATAGGGTTGGGGCAAGCAGGTCTTCTTGGTATCTTTACTACTATAGAAATGCAGAAAATCAGTGTATGGACAGACCTCTAGAAAGCAGTTATTTCTTTGCATTTAACAAGCAATTACAGTGAATACTTCTTCCTCAACAATGAACATCTTTTCCAAAGTCAAAACACAGGAAGTGTCATCTACAATTTTTCCTAGTTTAATAATTAGTCCCTCAATTTCTTGCCTTCATCATCTGCCAACTAATTAGGATTAGGGGTGAGGAAAGAGGAAAAGGGATGTAACTGGGCATAGAGAATGAGGGGAAAATGTTCCTTCCCCCCATTTTTGGGGGGAAAAGCAGAAACTTTAAAACTCAAAGGACTCTGCTTCTCCACCTTCCATTTCCTTCCAGAAAAGCCTTCAACTGACACTGCACTGGCTTAGGAAACACCACTGAGCCACGCTCAGCTGCTTCAGCCTCTCAGATTTGGTGGATGTTCCGGCGGGGCTTGGAGGGGAGCTACGTGACCTCCTTGCGTAGTGCCCTGGCTCTAGTTTATTCTAAAGACCTTCCAACATGGCTAGGTGGTCTCTGAGGAACCACAAAGCAGACACGAAAAAACAGAGCATGAATATGAGTGAAATCAAACTATTCACCATCCCTGTCTGTAACTGTGGGTACAGAAATTTGCTTGCTTTCTTTCTCAGCTAGTTCATTCCAAAGCCACCCTCCTCCCTAATGCTTTTCCTGTGTTCTTATTTTGTGTGTCTTCTAGGAGTCCACGTTAGAAATCAGCTTTCCAAAAAGAGCTAGACTAAATGAGTATCCCCTGAGGAGGGAAATCTGAATTCAATAAGGAAAAGTCAGGTGTAGAAGGTGTAGCAGGGAACATGCATAGATCACCTCTCCTATCAACTGCATCCTGAATGCCGCCTGTTATCAAAATTGTTGAGTAACACTCTACCTACACACACACACACACACACACACCCCAACCACCCCCCCCCCCGGTACACATATACCTGGGTCAGACACCTCATGTGCTTCTTCACTCAGGTTACTGAAAAGCGCTTCTACACACCACAAATGCTGTTTTGCAACCACCTTCCTGATAATTCCAGCCACACAGGTAGTTCTTTAACAGTCATCCTTTTTCCAGCAATTTAGAGCAAATACATACTGTTGAATGGTAGAAGTGAGAGCCTTTCTCCAAGCAAGCTGTCTCCACGGTTTCCTCTCTGATCCCCAGGTGCATGGAGTGGAGCTGTGGCCTCTACAGGGAGGGGCCTCAGGTGTGTGAGCAAGAGCAGGAAGTCAGACTAATTACACCTTGTTTTATTTGGCTATTTGAATAACGAATAAAATGGCATGTTTCAGGCAGTTTTTTCAGAGCAAATTACCTGAGGCTGACAGTTCATTCCAATAGACTAGATTTTTTAAAGTGTTAAAATTAATGTTGTGATCAGATATAGATGTTTCTTTTTCAATGAAATATAAGGATTTTCATGATGAAAAAGTTCTTGCTGATTACAGTGAGAGCACCTACCACCTGGCTGCATGCCATCATTTTGGGCTTGTATCCTGCAAGCCCCAAAGCGACAGTGACAGTGGGATAGTTTCAGAGACATTTGAAGAGTTGGCAAAAGACAAAACAAAGCGAAAAACCTCTGAAACTATTATGGAGGGGGTCAGGAGGCGGAAGGCTTTTTTTTTTTTTAGCATGAACATTAACAAGTTACGAGAAATTATAGTCATTCCTTTGCATAGCATAGCATATTTGCATAGCAAATAAAAATATGTGACTTTCATATTTAAAAATGCCACTGCTGATAACAGTTCCATGTGCTGGCTATGGTGGAAAAGAACAGCAACCTCAACATTTGCCTTGAGGAGTAACATTTGAATTCTCAGAGCCCAGTATGTGAGTACAGGGCATCTAGATAATGTGATCCCCACCTCAGCCACACCTGTCTTTGTGGTTCCCCAGAATTGCCTGTCACAAGGAAAAGCTACCAACAGCTCACTTTTGAGACTGTGTACTTTATGAGAAAGCACCTCCTTGCTAACCTTACTGTTCTAGCAATGTATAGATACTGGGGAGATAAAAAAATTACTTTTTGGCTAGAAAAAGGTGGCAGTGTTCCTGTTATTTCACTCATGCTTTTGTCAATTCTTTTGGCAAAGAATTATCAGTCTCCCTCTGACTCAATGTTCCAGGGTCCATAGTTCTTCAAGGTTATTTTAAGTTGGGTTAAAAAATAATGTTCTGGGCCTCCCCAGTGGCGCAGCGGTTGAGCACTGGGTTGCGAAGCTTCCCACAGCCTCTGCAGCGCCAGTTCGATCCCCGGCCACCACGAGGGTCCCACATGACGCGCAGACCTCTCCTGCCACCCGCTGCTCCCCTGAGCAGTGTACTTCATTAGTCTGCCTGTTCTGCTCCCTGCTCTGACTCTGGTGAATTCTCTCACCCTCCCGCGCTTCTGACTGTACCCAGTGCTTGTATAAATAAATAAATAAATAAATAAATAAATAAATAAATAAATAAATAAATAAATAAATAAATTAAAAAAAAAAGTTAAAAAAAAAATAATGTTCTCCCTTCCAAAAAAAAATGGTCTAGGTACTAAGTTAGGTCAATCTTGAAGTATCTAAAAAAATTCCCTCAAGTTTCTTATGGTTAAAATTATTCCCTAAGCCCCAAGATGGGATCTATTGGATTGAGTAGGTGAATTCCTTGTTACTATCAGTATAAATATATAGAAGATGGAGGGGCAATTAGCAGGGACTTTATAGAAAATTCAAGAACTAGATGGGTAATTGAGAGACTGATGACTGGTGCTATAATCTTTCTTTTAGCCAACAATTGACAGCAGATGCATAAAAAGTAGGACATCTAATGCTTGGCACAAAGAATACTAAAGAATGGCGGGAGTAATCCTCTTAATTACCATTCATTTACTAGATTAGCCTAATTTAATCAAGATTATTTGAGATTTCCAGGGGCTTTTTAATTAGGATGACTTATTGGGGATGCATTAGTTATAAAATGGAGTTTATAGCCAGCACACAAAATGCTACAATGTTTTCATGTTTTCCAAACAGTTGCATCCCAAAACAGTTTCTTAAAAAACAATTTCATACTTTATACAAACACCTGAGCTTTCATACACAATGGACAAATCTATTTGCGCAACAATGTACACAACAGACAAAATCATCATAACCATAACTTCAAATCAAATTTACCCTCACGTCATTGAGTAGAAATTCCTTCCTCTTCTTTTCCCCCCACCCTGCCCTTTCTTCCAATAAAGCATCATTATGATTTTTAAGTGACTAAGAACTAAAGTACTAATAGCTCTATAAAAATTCTGGTAGGATTAGAGAGTGACTTTCTGGCCAGTGACTAAAGAGTTAATCCTGGGACATTACAAAGAAAATGTTAAATCTGTTGCCAGGTCATTTACTGCAATGTTAAAGCTAAAAGAATGAGTTTGCCAACACTCTGGAGCCTAATAATGTAATTGTAGCTAGTACACCGAGGAGATGGAACAGTCTTCTAACGCAACTTTACAAGTGATTTATTGATCCCTGAATGGTAATTCTTCAGCAATTCATATAATCAGAATTTATAGATTTATTCCTAACGTCAGGAAAAACTGACTTCACTCTTGAACCTTTTGCCTTCTTGCATCAGTCTTTGCATTGCAAGTAAGTTCAATCACAATCTTGAAAAGGCATCCCCCTATCACAATGCCACAGGAGGGACAAGATCTGATTTTCCAAAGTTTGGATCCTATCACTTCATCTTTAGAAAGTTCTTTAAGTACACATATATTTCTAGCAAACAGTAACAGAATGTACACACTTCACATGAAAGTAATCATAAGGATATTCAGAAAGCATTACTGCAATCTGTAATATTACTCTACACCTATGATACTTGTAGACTGCAGGAAGCACTGTTGTCCTATGTAACATTATTACACACACATGGCCCCATAGGGTGTGCAGAAGTCTTACAGGAGATGGTGGTATAGAACGGATACAGGAGTTTTCCAACTGGGAGTTCCATAACATCTAAATGGAAGATGAACATATTTCAAATACAACCTAACATTTATTGAAAATTCCTATAGTTACTGTGGGAATATGAATCAGTATTACTTTTTAAGAAGAAAATTTGGCAACACAAGCATTTAGGATATAAATGTACTGGACCCAGGAGTTCCATTTCTAGGAAGTTATGCTTTGATATTCTCACAAAAGAGCATACAGACACTTTTCAAAAAGTAATAGGAAAACACTCAATCCTTCCCTAAATTTCCATCAGAGGAAACAGCAATGCAGTGATGATATACCACAAAATATCCCACATGAAAGCAGCCTTTAAAAATTTTAACGAAAACAATAGCCAAATTATGGAAACAACTTAAATTTCCAAGGACAGATGAGTAGATTAAAAAGATCTGGTACTTATGCACAAAGGAATACTACTCAGTTAAAAAAACAGCAAAACTCTTGCCATTTGCAGAAACATGGATGGAACTAGAGGGAATTATGCCAAGAAAAATAAGTGAGAAAGGGAAAGACAAATACTGAAAGGTGTCACTTATATGTGGAATACAGGGAAATGAAACAAAGGGTAAGATAAAAAAAAAAAAAACAAGCCAATAACAAATCCCAGATATCTACCTGTAGAGCTGAGCACAAGGGAGGGTGGGGCAGGGGAGGGAGATCACAGCGGGGGAGGGAACACAAAGCCACAAAAGACTAGTGGGGGAGGGGTGACTATGGGTGCCTTGGTGGTGGCTGTGGTGTGGTAACTTACACCTGAAGAGATGTGCACCAGTTTCCCTAAATCACATACAGCGTTGTAAACCCATGTTGCTTCAATTTTTAATTTTTTTTATAAATAAAAATATTGCATTAAGTGGTCAAAAAATGTTGCCCAGTGTATCACAACAGTATAGAATGAAAGGAGACTTTTGTAGAGTTATACAAGAAATGTGTGACTTTTTCTATTCTGAGGAGAGACAGATCTTTCACTGTATCATTCTGTTTTTTTTTTTTTTTTTTAATCACAAGCAAACATGACCTCATATATTTTAAACTTACTAAAAATGGACAAGAAAAGGAAACCTAAAGAAAAATAATAATGGAATGCCCACACTCTACGCAGCATTTTGAAAACTGAAGAGGGGGCCTCCCTGGTGGCAAAGGCGGTTGAGCCCAGCTCTGTGAAGCTGTCCTCAGCCTCTGCAGCGTGGGTTCGATCCCGGCAGGCCAGGGAGAATCCCACATGGCGTGGCAGACCTCTCCTGTCTCACCCACTGCTCCCCTCAGCAGTGTATTTCAGTCAGTCTATCTGTTCTGTTCCCTGCTCTGCCTCTGGTGAATCTTCTCACCCTCCCGCACCTCTGGCCTGTACCCCAGCTCTTGCATAAAAATAAATAAATCTTTTTATTTTTTTAAAAGCAAGTGTCAGACTTCTGATATATGCACCTAATTATCAGACTTCTCCTTTTGTTATTGAGAACTCTTCCACTAGACCTGAGTTATATACTCTTGAGTTGATAACATTTGCCTTTATTCTTTTTTCTACAAAGCTTCCCACTGCTGTGAGGGCCACATGCACTTTTCTAATAACATGAGAGAATTCAAATGAACTCAAGTAAAGGAAACAAAGGTTAGCACATTGCCCTATATGCTTAAGCCAAGAATATTGCAAAGGGACAATGAAAAGAAATTCACAGAGATCCTCTCATCTTGCTTCAACTTGTGGGTGAAAAGTATGGCTGAGCATCATAAGCGAGTGTCTGTGGAGTGGGACATGTTAGCGTCGCATGCCAGGCAGGCGTTTCCTTAGTGTCACGCAATAGCTGAGTTAATGTCTCAAGAACAAGATGCCTTTTAACCAGGAAGCAATTCTTGCAGATGTCAAAGGCATCTCAGTTCCGGCGCTCAAGTGTCCAGCCCTGGTTCTGGAAAATCTTGCTGGGAGCAGAAAGAAGTGAATTATAAAGCAAAGAGAAGACGGGCCTACTGGCATGCAGCTTTCACTCCCATGGGGTGGGTGGGGAAGAAGCAATAAGCACTTCAAGTACCGCATCAAATCATGGTAGCAGGGTAACAACAGAGCTCGAGGAGGTCATTTCCTGTCAAACAGCACCAAGAGTGTTATTCACCAAGTTTGTGGAAGAATAAAGATATTAACATATGATAGGTACATGCATGAAAAGACCTTGCAAGCAGATGCTTGATGTAAACGTATTCACTCCAAGAGAGCTTCTGTTGATAAGCAATGTCTTACCCGTTTCCAAAGAGCTCCCTGCCCTCCTTGGCTGTATTAGGACTCGCTGACACGTCTCTCATCTTCTAGGCAAATCGAATGTACACTTTCTGGGAGCATTCTCTCATGTTAATTTCCACTCTAATGATCTAACTTTTCACTTATGACTTAAAATAGAGTTCAAGAGTGGACTGGCCCATTTTTTCCCTCCACTATGCCACAGATTCTAATTGTCTCTTGCTTAAGCTGTAAAGCAGCTGTTTCTAATGAATACGAACAGATTTCAAAAATTGAAGCTGCTATTCATAGCTGACAAGCATTTCTCTAGTAGCTATGGCAAACCTTTGGCATTTTCCTTTGAGAGGTTGGAAGGCTCTGGTAGGAAAGTGGAAGAAAGTGGCCCATGGCAATGCTGGGCCACCGTCTCTGGACTCGCTGGAGCAATACTAGCTCTTTCTAAGAAGCAGACAAACCAGAAAACAGGGAGCAAAAGTTCATGTCAAATGACCTTAGGAAGCTGTCATCAACCCCAGGGCTGGACCTGAGTGGACTGAAAGGGAGAAGGGAAAAAAGGAGACATGGCATAGCCTTGATCTAAGTCACTAAATCAGATAAATAAGAAAATGATGCAATTAAAAGTATTAATTGCATTAAAAATATGGGAGTTCTTTAACTTGAGGGGTGCCTTGCAATAGAGTGATTGCATGGAAGGGGCTCTAAAAACCTGACTGGTTCTTCTTACAATTATTTTTAAAATTTATTTTTTATTGAACTGCCATTATTTTACATCCTTGGTTGTTTTTTTTTTTTTTAACACCGTAGGATTTCTCCACCACAGTCCAGTGTGCTCTTAGTTCCCTTCCCATTTTTCCCCCTCTTTTCCCCACCCCTTCTGGATGCTTCAGATCTATGGTCAGCTATCAATGGCTGGTTTTAAAGCTTGCCTGGTCCTTAGGTTTCTCTATATTCCACATATACGTGAAACCACCTGATATTTATCTTTGTCCTTCTAGCTTATTTCCCTCAGGGCAATTCCTTCCAGTTCCATCCATGCTGCCACAAATGGCATCAGTTTATCTTTTTTGACCACTAAGTAGTATTCCGTTATGTATACACAACTACTTTTGAGGGCATGTGCCACCACCCTTTGTACAAGAGATCATTTCACACATCAGCTTTGGATTAATGGGATGGATGGTTAGGACTGAATTTTTCGAGTAGCCTGAGAAAACACCTTTATCTTTAAATATTTTTTTCATATTTATTCTATTTATATTTTATGCTATTTATTGAATATATGTAGTCAATACAGTCAACCAGACCTTTCTGAAGAACTTAATTAAGCTAGCCAGATGCTTCTAAGATTTTAAATGTCAGAGGCAATATCTTAATTCAAATCTTTCCACTTTTCAGTACTTCTAGGTTTAACTATTTTCATATTTGATGGAGGGTGCAGTATCACCCTCCAGGGAAAACAGGGAAAGCAAGAGAGAAGTTATACGATTTTTCCTTTTCAGTGGTGAACTTTTCAATTCTGTGTTTTCTTCTCCACCAAACTTTTTGCTATGCAAGTAGAGGGAGCAAACTGTTTTTACATTTCATACATTAATATTATTTCATGTGCTATTAATATAAACATCTAAGATGCTTATCAGTTTTAAGAATTCATATTTATGCCATTATTTGGACAGTTATTTGTACTTTTAAATTGTATTGTTACTAGAGAAGTAGAAATAAAGGTCACATGTCATGGCGTGCTATATTCTTGAAAGATGAAACTAACATAGACATTACCCTTATGTTCTAAGACTTTATAATGTAAGACATCACAGCTAAGACACTATTTATTTTGTGGCAAAGAGAAATAGACTGTTTCCATAATCATAGCTGGGAGTCATGGAAATTAATCTTATGCCACTGATATCAAGGGGAAACCGGAGGCCTTAAGCTATGTGGTGGCAGTGGGCCAGATCTTGATTCATTCTTGGAAGCCTCATATACACTATTTTACAAGTGATACCTGGAGACCATTTTAAGTATATTTCGTTTCGGTGTTAGGACTGGTTCTGGAGAGAAGAATGTTTCAGGGGTGGGTGGTAAAGTTGTAAATAGGGACTGATGGACTGCTATCTCCAACATTACAGAGCCATGTGCTCTCCACACACTTGTCAAAGCTTGGCAACAAAGCCCTGGAGTTGGCCCAGTCCAGGACTAGAGTCCCGTTGTGGAAGCCGATTGCTATTGGCCCCCAAGTCTCCGCACTGCAACCAAAGAGAATTCACCACTGAAATTCCACTAGGTGGGTTCTCACATAGACCACCACCTCCCAGCTCTCCGCAAAGAAGGCCCTTGGGCATGTGATACAGAGGAGGGACTGGCACAGAATCTGGCATGGAACTCCAGCCGTTCTTCTTTCAAAGCCTGTGTGGGGAAGCTGAGCTGCCTGCAGCCAGGAAGAGGCTGCTATGGCCCGGGATCTGCCGAGGTAAAGTTGCAAACCGCCATCCCCTGAACAGCAGCCAGGAGACCACTTTGTCACCTGGTGATGAAGTTGGCTTGCAGTCCCAGTTTCTTCTTAGAATAGCAAATAATATACAAGGCTCAGCAGGCCTGTGAGGTCGTCTCCTAGTTTTTAATAATTCCTTGTATTTATTTAGTGCCTTTTTCCTCTCCCTAGAGCTAAGTATAAGAGTTTTCCATATGTTCCTTCAATAATCCTCATTACAGACCCGTGCCTGAGCTGGTTAGAGAACAGTGCTAATGGGGCCAAGGTCAGCACTCAGCCACTCACGAGCCCCCTGTGAGCAGCCCCATTTGCACTGAGAAAATCTGCTTTGTGGCCTCACTCTGCTTTGCTAGCCATAACCAATTATTTTGAAAGCTTACAAGAGGTCAAAGGATAACAAATAATAATAATAATAATAATGGCAACTAATAATAAGGGCTTTTCAATGTCAGGTGTTTTCTATATAAATTGTATAATATATATCTCACATATATAAATGAATTTGATGCTATCAAAACTGTATGAGAAAGGTATATTATTAAATCTACTTAAAGATGAGGAAACTGAGATTTAGGGTGTTTAAGTAACTTGCCCACAGTCACCCAGGAAATGGCTGAGCAGAGATTTCAACCCCATCGGTCTGCTGAAAGGATCAAAGTCTAAGCACTAATCAGTACTGCTTCCCTATAAGCATGGCTGGCACAACTCAGTACACAAATTCCTTGGCACATCTGTCCCTTATGCCCCACTGAAGAGGGGCACAGTGAGCACTGAAAGGATGAAAGGACATTATTAACAATGCACACCTAGTGCTGTGCTGTACATACCACAGGTGTCATCTCATGGAATCTTTCATGCTGGAGCTAGGAATTACTGCCCCCACTTCACAGATTAGGATACTGAGGGCAAGAGGCTAAGTAAGCAAAATGCAAACATTCTATGTAAGAACCAGAATTAGGAAAGAAGTCTGTTTCTAATGCATCATGAAATCACAGGTAATCACAGGTAACACTCCTAATTTAGAGGAAATACTACATACATGAAAAAGAAATAGAGAAGCAGAAACGATGAACAGAGATACCATAAGTGATGGTGTCCAAGTTATAATCATGCTTTTGGTCTTCTATTGTTGTGTCCTCTTTCCCACACCACTAAATGACTATTTCTTTTAGACCTACTCATATCCCACAGTCAAATAGAATATAAGCCAACCCTGAGAGCCACAGAGGCAATGGTGGGTGATGGGAGAGAACAGGAGGTCACTAAGCAGGAAATGGAGGATTCCAAAACCCATCGTCTTTGTTCATTTGACAGGATTCAATGCTGCAGACCATCTAACCTCTTAGGCCAAAGGCAGTGCTTAACTGGTGTTTGAAAAACAGCATCCAAACGCTCCTTGCCACTTGTAGCACAAACGACTAAATTCCTTCATCATTTCCCTTTCTGAAAGCATCAACTGGCTGTGAGAGAACAGTCTCTAGGAAAAATGGGTTCTGGTATCCGTCATACCTAGGTTAGAGCCCTGGATCTGTCATTCCCTTCATGGATGAATTTAGGTAAATTGCTTAGTATCTCTGAGCTTCAGTTTCCTAATCTGAGAAATGGCGATAATGACGGTACCTGTGTCCAATTATTAAAGGAGAAAACAAAAGTAGCGAGGCTCCCCATCAGTGCTCAGGAAAGGCTAACAATTTATCATTAAAGTGAAGATCTTCGCAAGAAACTAAAATGCTGAACTCTGCTTGTATTCTCTGTCAAGATCACCCAGTCTGTATATACATGGGAGCTCCTTGGGTTGGCACTGCTGCCCCACCCACCTGGCTGCTGTCCTAAAAGTGTTCATTAGTGAAGGGAATTTTGCTTGTTTAGCAGATAAAAGTTCAAAGCACATGGGCAGGGCGTGTGGGTGCCCTGATTAATGGCTCAGTGGAAGTCCACGCTGGTAGTTAAGACCTAGCACATGTGAAATGGAAATCATACACAGCATCTTGTGTGCTCACATTATGATAAACAGCAGCCAGCAGCTCTGAAACAGCAACGTCCTGGCTGTGGTAGCTATTGATGCTGCCTGGATGGCCAGTTCCTTGTAGCTTAGCTATCAAAACCCAAAGAAACCCCCAGGTATTATCCTCAAGCCAGACAATCCAAACTGGATAGGAATTCCACCCAAAAGTGATACTTCCACTGTGGTTAGCAAACCAGACAGCTTTTTTCTTTTTAGTTTAACATGACTGCAGCGGCAGGAAGGCATAGTGCAGGATCGCTATGACTCGAGCAGACAGGGTAAAGGAGTGAGTACTGGAGCCCTTGGTGGCTTTTTCAGGGTTTTTATTGGGATTTACCAGGTACAAGGCAGGCAGGGGAGCCGGGGGTAGGGAGGTGGAGTGGGACGGGAGGTTGGCAGACCTCCTGGGCAGCCCCAGCAAGTCTTTACTCTTCCTACTCTCTCCAGCCTTCTCTTGTGGCCTTTGCTTCTCTGCTCCTTTCACTCTGCTGGCGTCCCCATGATGCCCAGTCTTGACCCAGGTGTACCCACTCCAGGTGCCCGCCATCGGGCATGCATTCAGGACCGCAGGGATCCATCATCAACGCTAATGGCAGGGCAAAAAAGCCTGACAATTATTTACTCTCACTGACATAATTAAGGAGAGGGTGTAGGACTTTGTCATAATGTTCTGAGATCCTTTAACAAGTCATTTAACATTAGTGCTATTCCATAACTTGCCAAGTTAGAGCAGAAAAGGTAACTTTATTTCAGGAACACTCGAGTGCTCACAAATGGACATTATTCCAGGGCTGGCTCCCAGGAGGCTCCGGACATCTATTTCTCTTCAGCCCCAAGACTTCTCAAGGAGTTCTCACATCTGCTGAAGATGGGGCAGGGTCTGACAATCACTCAGGAGGCTTGTGTTTGGAAATTTCTATTCTGGGTGTGTGACAAGACAGCAGAGAGCAAGGTAGAAGCAGGGATCATAGCTCCTTCAGCCTGTGTTATTTACTATCAATGTGTTATTGCTGCCTGTTCCACCATTACAATCTGGACATTATTTCTCAAGAAGTGCATGACAGCACAGACTACTCAGCAGAAGTGCCCACATTTGAAAAAGGAATCTCCAAGAGGTAGGTGTCAGACATCTCCCAAGATCTAGGAGTCCACTTGGGTCCCATGTGCATTTCAACCACTCTTGGTAGTATGTGTTGACCCCAGAAACACAGCCAAGGCCCAGGGCAGGCAAGAGGCTCTCCTGAGCAACTGTCTGGAGAAGGAGATGTCTATGTCTGGAACTTATGTGCCAGCCTTGTCACAGGGCAAAGTCAGAGCTGCTGCACATAGAGCATATGTTCTAGAAGGACAGTTTAAGAAAGGGCTTCTATTCAAGTAAGATCAACTGACACCTCAGATTATGTGGGCGTGCTTATTAAAATGCAGATTTCAGAGCCCCACTCAGACTTAATGAATCAATGATTTGGAGCAAAACTTTTGGAAACTGTATTTTTTGCTTAATCCCCACTCCCCCAACATCTGCCCATGAGATTTTAGGATTGGCGAAGTCTTAAAACCACAGAAATGTGGTAAAGCACAAGGAATCTGAAGACAGGAGACTTGAATTCTAATCTTGGCTAGGTGATCCTGGGAGTCTCTTAACCTCACTGAGACTCAGTTTCTTCATCTGAATAAGAGGGATAACATGTTTCTTTATAATGGTTGTTTAAGGTCATGGAGATAAAAGCGGTCAAAGCAAATGTTTGCAATTATCACATCTCTGAGCCAAAGTGAAATCGTGGAGGCTCCCAGCATTGTGGCCAAGACAAACCTAGGTTTGGCCAGTTATCTCTGAACTGACCAGTGCTACAGCCCTCGGAGAGGTCTCCTGGGGTCTCTGTCTGAGGGTCTGGTATTGGGAGACAGAATGCTGGCTTTTCAGACCCTGGCACCATGAGGGAGAAGAACTTTGAGGGATCAGAAGTCTCAGGAGCCTGCTCCTAGATGGGTGAATTCCAGGGATTTTTAATGTGCTAAGCTGCTTGGGACAGTAGCTGAGGTTAAGAATTAAGAAAAAGAATAGGATTAGAGTTCCCAAATGAGTTGATAAGCTGGAGAAATAGTCAAGTACAAAGGAAAAACAGCTCAAGAGGGAGTTAGGGATGATACATGAAGGAAATGATTTTATCACAAATGCAGGCTAAGCAGTGTCCAGCCAAATGAGGATAAGAAGCTGACAATGGTCCAGAGAGGTCCAGCTGTCATTGCAGACACGAGCGCTGAAAGTTGGCTGCACTAACTGCAGCACGATTTGAAGGAACCGTGAGGTAATCGTCACTTATTGTACCTTTATGAGACGTCTCTGTCCAGTGTGAACTTCACAGTTTGAGAGGCAAGGAACCCTTGGACTTAGTTCAAAAGATAGAAATAAAGATGATGAAATTGTTGGAGAAGAAGAACTGTGAGGGGGAAAATAAAAGGAAAAAAGATCTGGTATTATTTAACCTAGCGAAAGAAAGCAACGGGGAGACTTAACTCTTTCTGTCCATGAATTAGAGTCAAAAGTGACTGATAGTTTGGCACATTCTGTTGAGAAGTACACAAACTTAAGTTCAGCAGAAGTGATGTGAAGGAAAAGAAAACTCTTCCTGTGATGAATGTTTAGAGTCTAAACAGGCTCTTGTATAAGGCAACGTCTCCTTTCCAAGCACTGACCAAGGAAGGCACCACCCTGGACCAGAGGACACAAAGGTGATCAAATGAAACTTGGAATGAAAGAAAATACTGATGGATTTGCAATCAGACTGAGGTCTGGCTCAGAGCTCAGAAGAAAGTATCCTCTCTAGGCTTCCATTTCCTCATCTGTGCAATAAAGGTAACCTCCTGATGACTTGGTCCATGGTTCTCCCAGGTCTGAATATTCACATTCTGTGATGTTGGAGAAAAACAAGGTAGCTATATTTAACATGTGAAAGATTTCCTGCCAATGAAGAGAAAACAGAACATGGGCCAAGGGCATGGGGCACTTGATTTGGGGTTGATGGGCTGATGCCATGGCTGATGCAGGGCAAACTATGGAGAGCTACTATTTACAGGGGACTGTTTGAGTCTGTGGAAAATCGGAGAAGAGAAAATGGGATATTCATGAGAAGGGGTGTACCTAGAGCAGAAGGGGAACATGAAGGATGTCCATAAGCCTACAAATAAGGATAAGAAGAGGAAAGACAACTATGGAGTATGAATCAGGATAAGCCAGTGAAACCAGAGCTTCAGCTAAGAGACCCAGCAAAGCACTAGGACCTATTCTAGATGCAACAGTGGAAGAAGCCATTCAAGGAACTATCAGATGATCAATGGCAACCTGAGACCAAGAGGTCTGTGTTTATATCCAGGTAGGAAAGACCCCATTTCTTCCAAAAGATCTGAAAGCACAGAGGCTTGGCAGTGAGACAAACCAGGTTTTTTTTTTTTTTTTTTTTTTTTTTTTTCAGATTTATTTATTTTTATACAAGAATCGGGGCACAGTCCAGATGTTTGGGAGGGTGAGAGGATTCACCAGAGACAGAGTGGGAAACAGAACAGACAGACTGAAGAAATACATTGCTCAGGGGAGCAGCTGGCGAGACAGGAGAGGTCTGCTGCACCATGTGGGAATCTCCCCGCCTGGCCAGGATTGAACCCGCGCTGCAGAGGCTGTGGACAGCTTCGCAGTGCGGCGCTCAACCGCCTGCACCACCAGGGAGGCCCAACAAACCAGGTTTCTATTTTGCTTCCGCTGCTCATGAGACATGTGATCTTAGACATGATCTTATCTGAGTTAGGACACAATTTCCAGATAATAAAATGAGGATATCTACTTCATAATATTTTTGTGAGGATTAAATATGATTATGTGCCTGACACAGAGCAAGGATGGGAAAACTGCATTAATTCTGATTCAGACCTGGGAATGGAATGAAGGCAGAATGAAAAGAAACTTCAGTGACCACACGATTTACAGAAAGGCCTGAAACTAGACTACCGCAACTACTAACGATCCATAGTAACTTTGTCAAAGTATTTTCCTCCATCTGATCTTCAGGAATATTTCATTTTGAAGAAGATATTATTACTAAGGTATTATTATTACCTTAGTAGATATTATTACTAACTCATTTCAAAGATGAGGAGTTGAGGCTTAGAGTAGAAAATGCCTTGCATCCAAGCTCCGTCAGCGAGCTGTAGAGTCGTGGGAGTTACTCAAGTCCACTGGCTCCAAAGCCCTTTGCTTTTTTCCTAATATCTATTTCATGGGAGAGAAACAGGAAGAACCTGGAGAAAGGACTAGTGTTTTAAAATGACAACCAAGTTAGCGGAATAAAACCTGCAAGTTGGTGTGACAGCGGGCAGTTGTCCACGGGAAGTCCCTTGTCCTTGAGAAGTTGCTAGACCCTCCCTGATGCAGTTAGCCCGTGGAGGACAGAGCTGTGAGAAGACCTAGAGGCTCTCAGCTCAGGTTCAGGGGCACCACGTTCAGGGAGGAGCTTCTCTTCCCATCTCCATTCTGCCACCAACGCCTCAGACACAAAGGAGGTCAGAACCAGACAGCTTCCCGTACGTCACACTCACTGGATGAAGAGGACTCTTCCGTTTGTGGCTTTAAATAGAACCATCACTGATCTGTAGTCATGTCTCTTTAGAAGCTCTTAATAAACTCTAAGATTATTACTGAGTCAGTTCATTTTTTCCTCTTCGCAGAGTAACCATCTCTCTCATCTCTCCTCACAGAATTCCTTTCCAACCAGCAAAGCGTGCCTGTGACTGTCCTTGCCACTTCAGACGCTGAACTCAGGACTGAGCGTTCACTTCCAGTGAGACAAGACTCTCGCTTCTCAGACCAGGGTGTGGACCTTCCCCCCACCCCAAGCATGGACATCTTTCTCTGTCACCCCAGAATGCACTCAGACACTCTCCAAGACCCTTTTCTGCTCTGGGATTGTGAGAAAAAAAAATGGCTGACATTTTCTTTTCAAAATAGTTTAGAAAGAGTCCTGCTGGAGGGAAGGAATATGACTAAGTGATTTCTTAAAGTCCCTTCCCGTCGGTGATTCATCAGATACAGAATTTTCAACTGGAATAGGCCATAACGTTCTGGGCCAAATGTCTCTTTTTTTGCAAATAAGAAGAGTGAGGTCCATAGAGGTTAAGAGCTGTGGAGGCTGCTTGCTACAGTGGAAAGAACGTGGGATTTGAAGTTAGAAGTTCTGGGTTTGAGGCCAAACTTAACCAAGTCACATGTTGTGTGAACCTGAGCAAGTTGTTAATCTCTAGAGCTTCAGTTTCCATACTTGTAAAATGGAAATAATACTACCTACTCTCGCTGCTTTCTCTTGTTTTTGTGGAGCACATGACAGCATTTATGAAATACACAAAGTATAAAATACTGTTTGACCAACATGAAACTTTTTCAAGGTCACAATGTGGCAAAACGAGGATCCTCAGTTCCAGTGTGGTTCAAGTTCCATCATCGAAAGTTGCCCTCCTGACATTTTTCCATTTCTACAGTTATAAGATTTTCTTATAAGCCACAACACTAATTTAATCTCCACATGCTTTCCTTTAACCCCTTGGATAGGCACAGACTCAAACTGGAAATCCAGGCTTCTCCAAAGGAATTATGAGCAGCAACTGTGGAGACTGGTAGGAGCTCTCTCGAGCAGCCTCCATCACGTCACGGTCATGACCGCAGAACTCGGACTGACAGCTTCCATGGGCCCAGGCACATTCACAAGTTAGCTTTCTCTGAAGCTCCTCTAACCAGTTTCGTAATACCAGAATGACATCGGAGAGGCCTATTTGAGAGCCTGTAATAGACTATTAGGCTACAGCATGTACCTTGGAGATTGAAACGGGATGAAAGTGAGCCACAAAATGAAGTGATAATAGATACTTGAAGTTCAGGCTGGACAGAGACTTGGGAACTTGCTTAGCTGTAATAGGTGGTTTACTGTGCCAATTTGTGGCAGTCTATCCACAGAGAAGGGCCCACGCTAGGGTATGCATTCCCAGGGACCACTAGTGGAAGGGGCCACTGGGCGCTGAGCCCTATCAGCACTACTCACACATTGGAAAAGATGAACCATGTTCAGTTTGGCCCGTTATCGATCACAGGGTACCATGAATCCTGGGGAGGCTGACTGACATCACGCATGCCACTCATCAAGGCATGAGCTTGCACTGCCGGGACTGACACTGTGTGACCCTCTCGTACAGTGCAGCGTCCTGGCACCTGCCTCTTTCATAACCCATGCCTCCCTGTGTTGACGCAGGAGAGCCTTCTTGCAGTCCTGGCGAGAGTTCAGTCTCTGCTCTGACAGCGGCCCTTGA
Source organism: Talpa occidentalis (assembly GCF_014898055.3). Lineage (NCBI taxonomy): Eukaryota > Metazoa > Chordata > Mammalia > Eulipotyphla > Talpidae > Talpa > Talpa occidentalis. The sequence goes on along the minus strand of NW_023604295.1, from coordinate 133,728,422 downwards.
AGAGGACAACAGAGAAACCCTACTTTACCCTGTTTTCTTAAGCATAAAAAAGTCTTCAAACTTTCAGCAGTAACAGTGGGGAGGTCAAGCTGACAATAAATACAGAGCATAGCTCTTTGCTCCAAGCAATAAAGGGGGGCGTGGGGGGAGAGACAGTGTGAGCCAGTTCAGTCCACAATTTCCATGTTTAAAAAAAAGTTCAAGTTGGAGCCATGTGGTCTCAATAAAGTAGCAAAATATATTTTCTTTACCCTACACTTCATGTGCCCATAACCTTCCTTTTAAATCATCTCTAACCAGCCCCAAATCACTCTGACCGCAAATCATTTGGTGGCTTTGGTCTCCAGGCAATGGAATGTGCTGGAGTAGACGGGCAGTCGCTACCAAGAACACTCAGGGGGAGCTTCCACTGCCTTCGCTCAGGCACAGACCCCAGCAAAGGCCTGAAAGGGTTCCGCGCTGAGATAGCACATGACATCATAGCTCAATCATTCAGGAAAAAACTGCAACGGCTGCAGAATAGCACAACACGCCACAAACCACAGTGGGCAGATAAAGCCGAAGAACAGCTTTTCTTACGAAAACATTCAGGAATACCACAGGCAGCTGGCAGAGACACGTTTAATTACATTCACAGAAAGCCATTGTATCCACCGGCCCCTCCGTCTCTGGAGCTGACCAGCAAATGGGGAGGTCGCTGCAGCCTGTCCTGGAAATGGAAAAGCCAGGAGAGAGCACAACGTTTGTGCCACTGCCTTTCAAAAAGTGTGATGACTAGATCTCGCCCAGCTGTGAAATCATTTGATAAGCTGGGAAAGGATTTTCTAAGTGAAGCAGACTTCAATAGTCACCTCGATTTAAATTTATAGCTGGAGATTAAGCACCGCTGAAGGTGTGAGGAATCAATTATTCACTCCATGATTAATTTAAGAGACACCGGGCTTGCCCTGGGCATAAACAAAGTACATGTGACTGCCATCTGCCATCGCATCAGAACATCCAGTCTTGTATTTTGCAAGTGCCAGTGGAAGTTATTTCTTTTAAAGGCACTATTCAAAGAGTTAAGTTTTAGACACTGGCGGGATGGGACTCTATTGGGTGTGCCTCTCAGCACCTCTGAGAAATAAAGTTCAACTGCATTGGTAAAGCAAGGGTCCACTGTGAGGAAAGTGTCCAAATAAGAATGCTAGAATGTTAAAGAGTACTCGGACACGATCTTACAGTAACTGCTAAACTGGGAGTTTGCAAGGAGACGCAGCAGAATCTTCTATGAGACAAGAGGAATATCCCTGAAAAGTCCCACAGACCTTTCTAATTTTAGCCCCCGAGAGAAATCATTGCTGCTAAATCTAGCCTGTGATTTCACCGTAGTGAAGGAAGATTTCCAACAGCAAAAAGAAAAAGATCTAGCAAAACCACACACACACACACAGACACACACACAAAACATTTAAACTCTGCAGTGATCAAAGTAGGTTGCTTCTTTAAAGGAACAATGAAAAATTATATAGTAGCTAGACACTAATGTCTAGCGGCTGTAATCATTTCGGAAACATGTTATTTTATAGCCTGGTAAGGTATCCCGCAATAATCTTTTTCATCAGACACCCAGGAGAACTTTCCATTTCAGCTGGGGAGGCGGCGGGGAAAGCTCAGATGCGTGCTCTTAATACCCTTCAAGTAAACTCTAAAACAATGGCGTAGAAAATGCAAGACTCTTGAGTTACAGCGAACAACCTGTTTGCCATTATGTGGGCAATTATAAGCTAGGACTCGCTTTTTCAAAATGCTGGGTTCAGCAGGGGATTTCCCATGGATTTATCAGCAACAGAAACGAACAAGCATTTCACTGAGCCCCACTTAGAAGCGTGAGAAGAGCTATTGAAAGTCCTTTTCATCATGTGGACAGGAATTCAAATAAACCTCTCAAAATGTTCAACTCTTCCTGTACCCTGATGATTTTCCTCATCATCAGAAAGTTGAAAACATCCTTCACCCTCCTTCTCAGGTGATCCTACTCCCTGACCCCTGCCTTGCACATCACCCTCCTCCTAGCTGATACCCCACCTGCCAGGGAAGCAAGAGATGGCGCTAGCATCCCTGGGGAGCTCAAGTGCCAGGGTCTTCACGCTTCCCCAGCAGGTAGCATGGGGGAAGTTTCTCTTTAAAAGCCACGCTGGTTATTTCTAGATGAGCTAATGTCAAGACTTCACCCAAATCGCACATTTATAGAACAAGGAGAGTCACGCTTTCCATAAAAACCAACGGGGAACGTCAGTTTTTCAGCTAAGTCTTTCCATGGCAGACAAGTCATCAGGAACGCATTCTTCCCTATTGTATTCTGCTTGCCACTTGCTCCCCAGGGGCACAGCCAAAAGAATGCAAACGAAGAGCGGGCCCAGGTCCAAAGGGCTTGGAGGAGAAAGAGCCAAGGAGAATGTAGCATTTGATTCTGTTAGACAAAGGACTGCAATGGAGCGGAACCCCAGAAACAAACAAACAGCTTTCAGCATCTGAAGAGCAACAGGTGTGAAAACGCCCAGCTTTCTCCTGGAAAAAAATCACCCAAACCTTCCGTTAAAGTGTTCCCAGCTCCAGCTCGTTCAGCCACTGAGCAGCAATTAGGCCGGCAGAAATTGCTGGCTCTGGGAAAGTTTCCTTCGACTTCCACCAGGGATGGAGCCCATCACAAAGAAGTCAGAGAGAACACAAACCAACTCGGTGCAAACCCCTCCAAGCACATACACGCATCAAAGAAATTTCTCTCAAAGTCCACTCTTTAATGGGGCGGGAGGAGGGAGAGAAACTCAAGTTCGCGTCTCCCCTCCCCCACCCCAACTTCCCATCAGGAGCCCCGAGAAGCAGGTCCCAGCACCCCTGCCTCTGAAGAGGGGTCCTCGGAAGGATTAGGGCAACCGTGGCAGAAGACGGGCTCCTGGGGTCCCCCTCCAGCAAACACCCAGCAGGGTACAGCGCGCGTCCAGGGGTACCTGCACCCGCACGCTCTCTCCCGCACCTCTGCAGACAAATTTCCACGCTGACACTTACCAGTTGAGCAGCAGACACCCAAAAGCAGCTCCTCGGGGTGGGGGCTGGCGAGGGGGTTCAGCTCTCAGCTCTTTCCAGTTGGCAACTTCAGGGCTGACTTCAGTCTGATTTGCAGAATGCAAGAGACGACGGACCGGCAGCCTGGCTGCCAGAAGCCCGGCCCCTCTCGGGCCGCGAGGAAACGTCTTGGGGTGCTCCGGCTCGGGGGCAGCTCTGGGGAAGCTCCTGGAGGCTCAGCAGCCGCGAGCCTGGCTGGGTCCGAGGCGCCCGACTGCAGCCGCGCCGAGTGCGCGGAGCCGCCGCGAGCGCGCGGGGTGTTGGGGGGAGCGGGCTGCTGGGGAGGGGGAGGGGGTGTGTCCTGAGAGGGGACGCCGCGAGCTTCCAGAAACAACCCCGACGGGGCACCAAGGCGATGCAACTGCCCTCGCTCCCAGTCTTATCACACGCAGAAAGGCTTTGGATGTGGCCGGGCGCTGCGGCCCTGCGCGGAGAAGGGAACAGGTAAGTTGCGCGCAGGGCTCCGCTGCTGCCCGCCCCACCTGTGGGCTGAAGCTTTTCCTGCAGGTCGCGGCTCATTTAGTAAACAGAGCACGAGAGGGCGGGGGGCGTGTTCAGGTGCCAACTATTAGTGAATTTGCATGCGTCCTGAAAGACATCAGTTTCCATCTTGATGGTCTTTCCAAACCCTGCCACGCAGGGGGTCCTTGCAATTACTCTCTCCATCTGCACGCCTGCTCGTGAATTAAATGGCTGCTCGGATGCTGCCTTACTACAAAGCTATAAATTAATTACTACATTACACACGAAGTCCCTAGGACAAGGAATGCCAAGAATAAATCTGGTTTTTGTTCTTTTTTTTTTTTATGTTGTACAAGTCTGCGATTAATCAAGTCTTTTCCACCAACATCTAGGGAACGGACCCAAGACTGCGAGTCACTGAGAGATGCACATGTGCATGTCTGCTAGTCCTACAGTCTTTCTTTGCAGCATTATGTCATCGTGACTCAGTTACCACACAGACAGACACTCTGGAGAAACAATAGGAGAAAGGAAACCAAGCATTTAATAAAGGCCTACCTACTTGCCAACTGTAACTGATTGGCAGACGGTGCCTAATTTTTAAATATTTTAAAAGATTATTTCACCACTTTTATTGTTTCCCATCTTTGAGTCACAGGACTGCTTGTCATTGGTCAGTCTGGGAAACAGAAACCCCGGGTTGTATTTGGAATTTTAAGGGAGAAATTCATAGGGGACCCGTGAAACTATTCATTTTAATGTAGCATATAAAATGTCAGAGGTATGACAGATTCTTGAAGTCAATTAGAAGGCATATCAGAAAGTGTGTTCCAGAAATAGAATTATCTTGAGACATAGATAGTACCAAAAATATGTTTTGAAGTGAAAATAAAATGTTGAGAGTTTTGAGGCTATCCTTTGTTGAGTTTTATTATCCTGGGGTCATAAAATATTGATTTTTTTTATCTCCCTTATTAAAATTCTCTCTTCTTATATGAGTCAATGTAAAGGCAGTAAAAATGAGTTTGCTTTTCAAACAAAATATTCTGGCTTTGGCAGGTTTGGTCTTGTATGTCATTAGATCCTTTTCCCCCTTTATACTTCATTTGTAGAGTTTTTACTAGAGTCACTGAATAATAGTAAAATACTTTTGTTTTCTTCTACTGTAAATATTCTTTAAAATTAAATTTTTATTGCATTGACATTGGTCTACAGCACTCTGTATGTGATTAGGAGATGCAGGCTCACACATCTTTTTTTAAGTCGTTTTTAATTTTTTTCAAGTTTTTTTTTTTAAGATTTATTTATTCATACAAGAACTGGGGTACAGGCCAGATGTGCAGGTGGGTGAGAAGATTCACCAGAGCCAGAGCAGGGAACAGAACAGGCAGACTGACTGAAATACACTGCTGAGGGGAGCAGCAGGTGAGACAGGAGAGGTCTGCCACGCCATGTGGGTAGCTCCCTGGCCGGCTAGGATCGAACCCACACTGCAGAGGCTGCGGTCAGCTTCACAGCGCTGCGCTCAACCGCTTGCACCACCAGGGAGGCCCTCACATCTCTTCAGATGTATCACCACAACCCACCCACTAGCAAGGCACCAATCGTTTTCTACTTTGTCTGAAAGGCATCATGGTACCTTGAGTGCTTGCTGTGTGGGCCTCACTAAGATATATTTCATGACCCTCCCACCTTTCTCATCTCTAGGAAGATGTGTGACAACAATTTTTTCTCTGAATTAGAAGATGCTTTAGCAATTAAAATGCCCTGGCCAAAGCAGAAGGAAAAATGGGGGGTGGCAGGTGGGCATGGGGTCAGTATCTGGTCATCCAGAGCACAGAAAATGGAGGCATTTCTTCAATGTCCTTTACTAAAACTGAACATTTTTGAAGTCTGAAATTTAGTTCAAACATCTAAGAAGTATAAATGTCTTACTAAAGACAATAGCCCTCCCTGGGGTCCTGTTGGGGTGTGTGGATGAGACTAAAGGGATAGATAAGTTTCTCTTACCTTTGGGGTGGCAGCTGTTAGAGGTGGCTAATGTTCCTGACATTTGGCTTTTTGTTTCTGTGTCCACTTTCTTGTGCTCCAAATGAGAACTATCTGGAAAGTTCCATGGAGCTTCAAAAATCAGGAGGGGGAGTGGTGATTCTCAATGTGTGTGGTCTGTATCGCACGTGTCTTTGAAAGTGGGTGGGGAAGCTGGTTGAAAATGCAAATTCCCTGATTTCCTGCTGAGTATTATTGAATTAGGATCTTTCTATCTGGAAACCATGACATTAACGTGTGTGTGTGTGTGTGTGTGTGTGTGTGTGTGTGTAAGTGTAAATGTTTTGAATATGTAATACATTCATACAATTTAAATAAAGGTATATATACTGCAGTAATTTTCCATGTGTCCAATTCCTACATCTCCTTACAGGTAAACCACAGATACTCCTTTTTGAGGGGTAGACTTTCAGGTTTCTTTATGCACGTACCTGCAGATACTCTTATTCTTTTTTCTTTATTTCTTAAAAATATGATTTGTAGAACCACTACTGTCCTATGTCTTAATCCCTCACTTAAACAGACTTCAGGATTTTTTTCTATATCAATTAGTCATTTGTTTGAAAACAAACACTTATTAAGCACTTATATGCTAAAAACTGTTCTATATGCTGGGGATACAGAAGTAGACAGAATTGACAAAACGTTCAGTTCCATTGCATTTATGTTTGGGTGGGGACACATAAAACAAACAATAAACATAATAAATAAGTAAATTATAGTTGTTATAATAAGAACAGAGAAAAATAGAGTAAGATAATGCAGACTGGGAATATCCAGTAAGATTTTTTTATTTAATTACTTTTTTTTAGTGAAGTAACATTGCATTATAGTATAATATAAATTTCAGGAGTTTCATCATTGAGAATCAACATGTGTATACATTCCGTTAAGTTCACTACTAGAAGTCTAATTTTTAATTTTAAATGGAATGGTCAGAAGTGGCCTTATTGAGAAAGTGAGATATATATATATATATATACATATATATATGAAAAGTCTTGACAGAGGTGAGGGAGTAAGTTTTGGAATTATTTGGGGAATATGATGATGCAGACAGCAGGACTCGCCTGTGCAAAGGCCCTGTGGTGGGAGTATGACTAGCATATTTGAGAATCAGTAAATAGGCCAGTGTGACTGGAGCAAAGCAAGTGAGGCAGAAAGTCATGAAGTCAGAGAGGCAAAAAGGGATCAGAACATGTAGGGTCTTGTAAATCAGTGTAAGGATTTTTACTTTTCTTCTTAAGGCAATAAGGAGCCAGGGAGGGTGTTGAGAAGAGGAGAGGCATGATACACTTTACATACCTATCACTACAGGCAGAACATACTCATGTTTAATGTTGCATAACATTCCTTTGGAGAAATGCACCACAATTTGTTTAATCAGGACCCCACTGAAAGACATTTGAGTTTTTCCCAATCATTTTGCTATTAAGCAATGTCACAAATTTCCACAAATGACGTTTTACGCTTGTGCAAGTCTATCTATGGTATTCGAATATTCCCACATGTGGAATTACTGGAGTTATGTATTTCTAACTTTGATAGACATAGCCCAATTGCCCTTCAAAGAGCTAAACCAATCGACACTCCCACTGACAATGTTGAATAGGGCTTGTTTCCCGAGGGCCGTGCCAACAGAGTGTGTAATCAAACTTTTGGTGTTTGCCAATCTGATAGGTGAAAAATGATGTCTCAAGATAGTTTTAACTTGCATTTCTCTGATTTTAAGTGAGGTTGAGCAACTTTTTAATATGTTTAAGAGCCAATGTTATTTCCTTTATTGTGGTCTATTTATGTTTTCTCCATATCCTACTCGGCCTTTTGCTTTCATTACAGATTTCTTGAAATTCCAAATATATTTGGGAGATTATCCCTTTGTGCTGTGACTTGGTTATCATTTTCGTGACATGCAGAAATTTCTAATTTTTATATAGTGGGAGTAAATATGCAGAAAGACCTTTTCTCATCTACTCTTATGATTTTATTTTTCACATTTAAATATTTGGTCCAGTTGTATTATAAGGGTTTAGATTATAAAGTACCTTAGTATGGATTCTGTTTAATTTTGCTCCAACTCATGATCCAGATGTCCCACTATCACTTAATAAAATAATTTAAGAAATGTTTGAATTGTGGTAAAAACAATAAATAATAAAAATTACCATGACCTCATTTTTTCAGTGTTTAGTTCAGAAATGTCAAGTATATTCACATTATTTTGAAATAGATCTCTAGAAATTTTTTTTTTTTTTTAAAAATGTTTAATTTAAATAATTCTTTTAGAAAGTATATAGTAATTGTCTTCTTTGGAGTCATATATTTCAGAGCATTTTGTTTTAGCAATTTCTAACAATTGAGAACGTAATTAAAAGTTTACGTATAACAACATAGTGAAAAGAAAATAATTCATTACAATCATATCAAAAAGAATTCAATATCTTGAAATAGACTTAACTGAAGATGAGAAAGACCAATATACCAAACACTGTAAGATATTGTTGAAGAAACAGAAGACACAAAGAACTGAAAAGATATTCTATTCTTTTTTTTTTTTTTTGCATTTCTTTTATTTTTTTTTATTTTTTTTTAATTTTTTTAAAAGATTTATTTATTTATTTATTTTTTTTTTTAATAAATTTTATTGTTATATTCCCCATACAATTGCAGCCCCCCCATTCTGACCCCAATCCCTCCCCTCCCACCCCCGCCCCCTAAAAGTGTCTCTGGTTCATAGTTTTTTGTTGATTTTGATTTTCACTTTCTTATAGTTATTCATTTTCCTGGTCCCTTATTTAAGTTTTCTAGATTCCTGCTATGAGTGAGACCATCCGGTATTTTTCTTTTCTTTTTGGCTTATTTCGCTGAGCATGATCCCTTCCAGCGCCATCCATGTTGCTGCAAATTGCATGTGTTTATCTTTTTTGAATGCTGAGTAATATTCCATGGTATATATGTACCACATCTTCTTGATCCAGTCATCTATTTTTGGGCATTTGGGTTGTTTCCAAAGCTTAGCTATTGTAAACAGTGCTGCTATAAACATAGGGGTGCAGGTGTTCTTTGGAATTGATGTTTCTGTGTCCTTTGGGTAAATACCTAGGAGTGGAATTGCTGGATCATATGGAAGCTCTATGTTTAGTAGGTCCAGAAATCTCCATACAGCTTTCCACAGTGGTTGGACCAGTTTGCACTCCCACCAACAGTGCAGAAGAGTTCCTTTTTCTCCACACCCTCGCCAACATTTGTTGTTGCTAGTTTTTTTAATATGTGCCATTCTCACTGGTGTAAGATGGTATCTCATGGTAGTTTTGATTTGCATTTCCCTGATGACAAGTGATGTTGAACATTTTTTCATATGCCTGTTGGCCATTTGCATTTCCTCTTCAGAGAAATTTCTTTTAAGCTCTTCTGCCCATTTTTTGACTGGATTATTTTCTTTGTTGTTGTTGAGTCTCATCAGCTCTTTGCAGATTTTTTGTGATCAGTCCTTTATCATTAGTGTTGGGTGCAAAAATGTTCTCCCAGTTGGTGGGGTTTCTCTTTGTTTTTGTTATTGTCTCTTTTGCTGTGCAAAAGCTCTTTAATTTGATGTAGTCCCAGCTGTTTATCTTTGCCTTCACTATCACTGCTTTGGGTGATGTGTCTGTAAAGATGTCTTTGATGTGCAAATCACGTAGTGTTTCGCCTATATTTCCTTCTATATATTTTATGGTTTCAGGTCTTATGTCTAGTTCTTTAATCCATTTTGAGTTGATTTTTGTGTATGGTGTGAGGTGGTGGTCAAGCTTCATTCTTTTGCATGTAGCGACCCAGTTTTCCCAGCACCATTTATTGAACAAACTTTCTTTGCTCCAATGCATATTCTTTGCTCCTTTGTCAAAGATTAGTTGACCATAAATCTGTGGGTTTATTTGGATTTCTATTCGATTCCATTGGTCTGTATGTCTCTTTTGTCCAATACCATGCAGTTTGATGATTATGGCTTTGTAGTATAGTTTGAAGTCTGGGAGTCTGATGCCTCCATTCCCTTCTTTTTTTTCAGGAGAGCTTTGGCTATTCGGGGTTTTTGGTGATTCCATATGAATTTCATCAATAATTGTTCTATTTCTTTGAAGAATGACATTGAAATTTTGATTGGAATAGCATTGAATCTGTATATTGCTTTTGGTAGGATGGCCATTTTAATAATGTTTATTCTTCCAATCCATGAGCAGGGACGTCTCTCCATTTCTTTGTGTCTTCTTCTATTTCTTTTAACAGTGTTTTATAGTTTTCTTTGTATAGGTCCTTTACCTCTTTGTTAGATTTTCCCAAATATTTGATTTTTTTGTTTCAATAACAAAAGGGATGGTCTTTTTGATTTCTTCTTCTTCAGATTTATTGTTTGTGTATAGGAAGGCTACTGACTTTTGCGTGTTGATTTTGTATCCTGCCACTTTACTGAACTGATTGATGAGTTGAATTAGCTTTCTGTGGAGTTTTTGGGTTCTCTATGTATAATATCATATCGTCTGCAAATAGTGATAGTTTGACTTCTTCTTTCCTATTTGGATTCCTTGGATGTCTTTCTCTTGTCTTATTGCCCTGGCTAGGACTTCCAGTATTATATTGAAAAGCAATGGTGAGAGTGGACATCCTTGTCTTGTTCCAGATCTTAATGGAATTGCTTTCAGCTTTTCACCATTGAGAATGATACTGGCTGTTGGCTTGTCATAGATGGCCTTTATGATGTTGAGGTATGTTCCTTGTATCCCCAGAATTTCAAGGGCTTTTATCATGAATGGGTGTTGCACTTGTCGAAAGCTTTCTCAGCATCTATTGATATATCATATGGTTTTTATATTTCTTTTTGTTGATGTGTTGGATAACGTTGATTGATTTTCGGATGTTAAACCATCCTTGTGCCCCTGGAATGAATCCAACTTGGTCGTGGTGAATTATCTTATGGATACATTGTTGGATTCTGATAGCTAAAATTTATTGAGGATTTTTGCATCAGTGTTCATTAGGGAGATTGGCCTGTAGTTTTCCTTTTTGTGTTGTCCTTGTTCGGTTTTGGTATTAGTGTAATGTTGGCTTCATAAAACGTGTTTGGTATTGTCCCTTCCTTCTCAATTTTTGGAAGAGTTTGTGAAGGATAGGCACTAATTCGTCTCTGAATGTTTGGTAGAATTCATTTGTAAATCCATCAGGTCCTGGGCTTTTGTTTTGGGGAGGTTTTTGATTACCATTTCAATTTCGCTAATTGTAATTGGTCTGTTTAGGTGTTCTATTTCTTCTTTATCTAGCTTTGGGTGATTGTAGAGTTGTAGGAATTTGTCCATCTCCTCTAGATTGTTAAACTTGTTTCCATATAACTGATCATAGTAGTTACTGATTATTCTTTTGATTTCTGCTGTGTCCGTTGTGATTTCTCCTCTTTCATTGATGATCCTGTTTATTTGTGCTTTCTCCCTTTTTTCCTTTGTGAGCCTGGCTAGGGTTTGTCTATTTTATTGATTTTTCAAAAACCAGCTCTTGGTTTCATTGATCTTTTGGATTGTTTTTTTAGTTCAATTTCATTTATTTCTGCTTTGGTTTTATTATTTCTTTTCTTCTACTGGTTTTGGTTTTTTTGTTGTTCTTTTTCTAGTCTTTGAGCTTCGAGATGAGGTTGTTTCTTTGCGTTCTTGATCTCTAGAAATTTTTAATCTCATGAAACTGGACCTCTATACCCATGAACAGCTCCCTATTTCTCCTCCTTCCCAGACCCTGGTAACCACCATTCTGCTTTCTGTTTCTATGCATTTGGCCACTTTAGATAACTCATGGAAGTGGAAAACATACAGGATTTGCCTTTTTATGACTGGCTTATTTCACATAGTATAATGGCCTTTAGGATCATCCATGTTGTGGCATGTGCGATGATTTCCTCTTTATAAAGGCTGGATAATATTTTAATATTATATTAAAGTTTATAATAATATTATAAACACTGTATGTTTAGACCACATTTTCTTTATCCCTGCCTTTCTCAATAGGCATTTGGATTGTTCATACATCTTTGTATATTAGGCATGCTATGGATCTTGGACTGAGAATGATGTATCTTATTATACTAAGGAAATATTAACTTATTCTTATTTTGTTGAGGGCTTTTGGTAAAGTATGATTATTAGCTTTAATCCAACTTTTTTTTTAGTATCTTTAGAAATAATCATACAATTTTCCTCCTTAGACCAGTTAATTCGATTGAATATTATAAATATTTTAGTAATGAACTACCCTTATATTCCTATAATAAACTCCACTTAGTTATAGTAATTATTTTTAAATGTACTGGTAGATGCTATTTGCTAATACTTTATATTTTTTGCACTGATATTCATAACTGAAATTTGGATATTTTTGCTTGTCTTATGGCATTGTGATCAAAGAATATTGTGTGTAATGTTTTCATCTTTTGGAGTTGCTTGACTTTGTGGTCCAAATTATGACCATTTTTCATGTGTTTTCTTGTTTACTTGAAAAAATAGTGTTTGTATTTTCAGAATACAGAGTAAAATAACACACCTTATTATTAATTATGTTATTGTCTTCCTTGAGCTTCAGATACTTTGACTTGATTTGTCATGGACTGAGAGGGTTTTCGTTTCTGTGTATATCTCCTTACATCTTCTGTAATATCTACTTTGTAAGGTGACTGCTATATTATTTGAAAATAAATACTCATAATTATTACAGATTCATTTTGAGCTTTATCACTTAGCATTATATAGTAGTTTTTTAAAAAAATTATATTTACTTGACTTGAATCCCACCCTACCTTACAGTAATTAATGTCTTAACCTACTTTCAGTTTCCTTTTTTTCTAATGTGTCTTCTCTTACTCTTTCTCACTTGTACTTGAATCACTTTGCTCTACTTGTGACTCTTACATTCAGAGCTTCATTCTGATACAGTCCACTGCCTTCATCCTTGCTCACCCTGTGCCTTTACCTATAGCTATAAGACAATGGATTTCCAACCCTTGCACCACCCCCTCTTGTCTTCTTCAGATGAGTTTCTCAACTCCAGGGAGGGAATTTTTTTTTTTCTTTGTGAGATAGCTTTGTGAGATTCGTTGTGAGATAGCTCCTAATACCAAGTTACTTACATGATTCCTCACATGCTATTTCATGAGTAAAATGTTAATATCTGTAATTTAGACTTATTTTTACAGTGTTTTTTTCAGGAGTCTATTATTTCTATGATAAAGATTGAGCTTTAGAGTGCTTATCTTGGTGGTGAAACAAATATCTAGTTGGACAACCTGACACATGATCTCTTTTGATCCACCCAGAACATTGTGTTAGGCAGAGGAGGTATCCTCCATAAGCAGGTAGAAGAGGTTGAGGTAAGATTTCTTAAAATTTATTTCCTCATCCTTTCTTACATAGTAGACAGACTATTCAGCTTGCTGGTACACTACAGAAAGGCCTTGAAGTGGTGAGAGATGTTGCTTCGGGTCTAAAGGATTGAAAGGACAGAGTTACAAATTAATGAGTAAAGTGAGAGTGTGTTAACCCTCTTCTGAAAAAGCTAACATTGTTGAAATGCTGGAGGGCTTACTTAAGGAGATGGTGAAATCTGCTTTTCTAGGGACACTTTAAAAATAAAAGATTCTCATCTATTTGGGACAGTATGAGTGTGGTCCTGCCCTGAGGCACGGGTGACTGAATAAACCTCCGGTGTCTCCTTCCTCTGGAATGCTCAAAAAGAACATCTCAGGGGTCCAGATGATTCATTTTCACACTGAGGCCCCAGAAGAATGATCTGACAGGAGATTGTTATCAATGATATTCAGATTTAAAGGCACAAAGTGGTTATGTTATGTAATAGGATGCTATCTAATGGAGCGTTAAGTAAGGACCCATTACAGCATAATAATGCTACTTCTCTTTGGGGTTAGGGACAAGAAGATTACAATCAACTTCAAATTGCATATGTTAAAAGAAACGTAAGAATTCATGCATTTCTTTTCCAGGTTTGAAAAAAAAAAAATGAGGGGAGTGAAATACATGGAAACCTTTCACAATGTGGCCCTTCAGAATGATTTTCTTCTTACCAGAAATTTACCAATTGTCCCAAGATTCAACAGCTGAATCAGGCCAGCTAGCAAGACATTGTTTGAGCAAGACTGGAATTCTGAACATTCTTAGAGGCTTCATAAAAATCCCAAAATGATGGACAAATGCTTATGCTGTGGTCATGCAAAGAAAAGCCCCCTCGTGATTCAGGATTGAGTTTGTTCACTTTATATTTATAGTATCCACACCAAAGGAATGTCAAATTTGGCATGGGAAGAGGACGGGGAAATTGGGGAAAGTGAAGAATGGAGAACAGGTTTTGTCTGATTGCCTGCAGCAGTGTGTGTGTGTGTGTGTGTGTGTGTGTGTGTGTGTGTGTGTGTGTGTGTCTTGACCTATAGCCTGTGGGGTAGGGGAAAAGGGAGTGTTTGATAGTTTTGTTTGTTTGTTTTTAAAGCAGAATCTTCTTCAGGTCTCTGGTGGGGGAGCAGGACTGTAAGCATTCTTTACTTTCCTTGTTAGCAGCACCATCTGTTTACAATGAAAGCTTGGCTTCCACTTTTTGGCCCAAATAAAAGCCCTAGGGTGCCCATATAAGTCAAACAGATGAAGCATGTGTTCACAGACCTGAAGAATCACCCTCTTTTGCCTGCACAGGGCTTTTATGACAGATTTACACACCGTCTTATCCTTACATAAATTCAGGGTGAGAAGCTTCTGAGAAGCAAAGGTGGGTCACAGGTCACTGGAATTCACAGCCCAGGCTGCTCGTCTGCCATCTTACGAAATGATGGAAACCTTGGGTCACACTTGCCAAGAGAGAGGTTGGCAAGTGGCAAAAGAGCCATTCCTTTCACCACTACTCATAAATTCTTATACATTTGGGACAAGGACTTACACACCAAAACAAGGAAATATGGAAATATAGTCTGCATAATTGCTAGAATTGGACCTGGATTTCAGACAAACAGACATTTTCCCATAAACAGCAAAGCATAAAGTAAGCAAACAAGAGAAAATTTTCTAGTATCAAAATATAAGAGTGGGCAGGGGGTGAAGACCTGATTTGTGCTGTGCCCAGGTGGTTGTCATAGCTCTCCACCTGGAAGATGGGGAATTTCTTCCTCTCCTCAGGAATAAACTCCAGATAAGGGTTTGGAGGACAATAACAACAATAAACAAACTATTCAGCTCTCAAACTTTTAATAGTGATGAGTAAAATTTCACATCACAGTGTTATTTGCATGTCATTAAATGCAGCAAGCATGGAACGCCTGGTTCTAAACTTCTAGAAGTTTATCAGTGGCTGGGAAAGAGAAAAAATAAATAAATAAACAATTTGCATTTGAAACAGCTGCAGAATAATTAGTATGTCCTTGCAAACTTGCATTTTGACGCTCAGTCTGTGTATCAGAATTAAATGGGTCTTGATAAAATGCAGATGTCCAGGCTCCACCACTTGGATCAGAATGGGTAGGCCCTGAGGACTTACATTTTAAACCAGCATCCTCAGTGAATCAACAGAAATGAACCTCAAAAGCTACTTGGGACTCGCTAGTCTAGAATATTACTTTGATTTAAAAAAACAACTGAGATGGGAGGAAAATAACATCTGCTGAGTTCTTACTACCTGTAGGCTTTGCATACACTAAGTTGTTTCATTCCGACACAAATACTGCAAGGCAGGCATCCACAGTTTAGTCAGGAATTTAGTGACGGCCTGCATCCAGAGTCTGGACTATTCTCTTGACAAGGCGCTGCCTTTTCCTGAGAGGCGAGAAAGTCAGGTTGTGAGGGTGTGGTGTGTGCTTGTCCCAGGGTCCTGCCCCTGAACCAGCCTCCATGTGGTCCCCAAAGTTTTCTAGCAAATGCAGATCTAATCATGACACAATACTGTGTCTATATTTCTCTGTGGCTTACTTTTTTTATGAACACTATAGTTAAAACATCCTTTTGGTTGGGTTCCCTGATTTTTTGCCCATTGGAGGACAATTGTTTTAGAACTGTCATTAATATAAAAAAGAAACAAATTATCATTAATCATGCCTGTTGTCTACACTGTTAGCATGGAACTAGGATTCAGTTAATTTTGCTCTATCATGACAGCAGGCTACATATTTTATCCACTTACCTCCTTGAACATTTATGCTATAAGTCAGGAAAATGGGGGTGGGGGGATGTATGAATTCATCACTACTATTGGAAAGGCCTGACTTGCATACTGATAGCTGATTAGGACTTATATTTTTCACTGGAGCACCATATTTGTTTGGTTAAGAGTTATAGCTGATGTTTAAAACATTTAGGGAAGACTAGGCTTCTGGAGTCCACCCTTTTAAGGAATTCATTAGCAACAAGGAGATTCAAAAGTGTCAGTGCAATCCTTCCAGACTTCTCAAACACTGTGTATGTAAGAGAACCCTGGAGCGGGTTATCCATACAGATGCCTTAGTTATTCTCATCCCTCAACGTTAATTCACCATAGAGCTAAACATGGTTCTACACAAAGATCCCCTCCTGTAATGTGACAAATAGCAGGCCCTAAAGTATCTCAACTCTACTGTCGCCAGTCCGATCTACGTCACTTCTTTCCAGCCCAGACAGCTGAAGAACCTACTGGCATATGCCCCCACAACAGCTGGGATCTTCAGATCTTCATTGAAGGGTGCAGATGGGCTTAAGTCATTCCCCTGTCTAAAACAATGAAGTGGTTGCCCATGGCAATTACATTAAAAATAAAAGTCATTGACATGCTCCATAGGAGATACATGAGGTAACCATGTCTCCAACTCCTCCATCTCTCTTCTGCATTCCAGTTTTCTTTCAACCTTGGTCCATATCAACTTGTTGTGCTGGTTTTCTACCATCCTTCAAGTGTTAGCCTTTATGTGCCCTATCTCTTCAGAAATCTTCCTCTATCATTAGACTCTGCTTTCTCACCACCAGTCTTTGTATGATGTGACTTTCCTCCAGAAGGGAGGACTCCATGAGCATGTTCATATCTGTAGCTCAGCACCCCGTGTACATCTGCCATAACCACAGTAGACGTTCACAAAGGAAGGGGCAGTGAAGGCCTGGTCATGGTTGGGAAGCCACCTTATGAAAAGCTACATACAGTGTCCTAAGTTTTCAGATTCACTGATGTAGAATTAAGAATATTCTAAAAATGATTGTTGCCTTCCAAAAACCTGAAAATGAATCTGAGAGCACATCCATGTGGAAAAAATCTGTGCAAAAATTTACAAAGACCTTGCAGATGATGCAACTGAGGATTTAAGCAATAGTGAAGCTTATGAGTAACAAATACATATTTCATATTGGCCAGTATTTATCTTGGAGAAAAGAACCCATTCCTGTGCCTGGGAAGAGGTGACAGGTAGCATTTTGGATCCGTGATGTTATCTATGAGCTTCAGCAGGACAGGGTGGTCCCCCTTGCCATCTACTTCCTCCATATTTAGAAGAGATTTCTGCACCTCTCCCTAATATTCAAGTATGACTGTTCTTTCAAAACCCTTTCTTTCTGCATAATCAAAGGGATAAAATAGGGACTAAAGTGTGAAAGTACCTGAAAGATTTTTGAGATGCACTGTCATGTTGTTCTGGTGAATTACCTGTAAGAGTGTGGCCTTTACTGTTTTATAAATTTAGCAACTAGAGATGCACAAAGCTTCTATTCCCAAATCCTCCACAAAGCATAAGTTCCTGTGCACAGAGCAAACTTACTTTGAGGAGTTCCTGCTACCCCAGGCATGTAACACAGGGTCTGAATGTCATAAAACCATGCAGAGCTCCAGCTTTTTATAATTTGTATGTGTGTTTACATGATTATTTCATTCACTCATCCCAGTTATCCTGTGAAGTACACATCACAACCTCTATCCTACAGAAAAAAGAAACTGAGGCAAGAGTTTGACTTGGTTGACATGATTCAGCCCATAAAATATCCGCAGTGCTAACTCCCTTTTTGGAGATCTCTCTCATTTCCCTCCCCTATTCTCTTAGAATTACTCTCTTTTCTTCCCTAAGAACAATATAGAACTTAACTGATGATTTCTTTGCATTGCATCACAACAGTAAGGCCTTCATTCAAAATCCTATCTGAAAATCTGTCTTTCTCCTGTCAAAACTCAATACCTTACCAAATTAATTTTTCAAGAAGAAGGTTGGTCTATAGTGTAGGTGGTAGAGGAAACTAAATATGTATAAATGTGTATAGACACACACATACATTGTATATATGTGTGTGTTCATGTGTGTGTGTTCATGTGTGTGTGTCTGTGTGTGTATGTGTGTATAAAGCACTTGCCTTTGATAGTGCAGAACAATGAAGTTTGACGGAGTTGGGCAGCTTTCCACAGGACACATAGTCAGTGAGTCTGACTCTCCCTGTAGTATTTGCTTTGACCTCATTATAGTCTTTCTTGAACTCTGATGATTGTACAAAGTTGCAGAGCCACCTGCACCTTGATCAGCTCACACTCCTGCTTTGGTAACCCCCTAGAGCTAAAATATATGAATCCAAAGTGAGGGAACCTATTCCCAAACCCATTTCCCCACAGCTGATTGCTGGCTTATACAAAATCAGCTTATCGAGAATGGGCATGTGTTATGGGGGTAAGCAGACTGTTCATCTTGATGTCGCAGCTTTAGGATTAGGTTCAGCAGCATATAACAGCTACTCGATCTCACCTCCCAACTAAAAAACAAAGCAAACCACAAGAGCAAATGGCTAGTGAATGAAGCCACAGGCATTTATTTCTGTATCACATATGAGAGATTTTGGGAGCTCAGGCTCATTAGCTCATGGTCATCAGGGATTCTGGGTTCTTCAATTTTGCTGTTCTGCCCTTGTCAGCATGTGGCCTCTTTTCTAAGATGGCTGCTTGAGTGCCAGTCATCAGGTCCCTGCTCCAGTAAGAAGGAAGAAGGAAGGAAGAAGGAAGATGCAGGTGAGAAAGACAAAGGGCAAGTGGCCATAGCTCTTCTGTGTGGATTTAGTCAGACCACAGTCTAGTGCTTGGGAGACACGTGCCAGGCTGAAACTCCAGTGAACGGAGTAAGACGAACTGGCATTGGAGCAGCTGTCCTGCCACTGTCTCTATTCTACACACTCCGTGACACCCATGGCAGCCATTCCCTAAACTTCAGGACCCTAAAGAATTACTTGGGAAGCTTGTTAAAAATTTAGTTTTTTGGCGCCTCTGATGAAAAATCTGATTTAGTAGATTTGGATGGAGTGCAGTCATCTTCATTTCTCTCAAGCAGCCTACCTCCTCAGTCAGGTGATTTTGATGCACATACTTAGAGGCACCCACATTAATTACCATATGGGGTTCTAATCAGAAACCAGGAGACAGAGTAAAGGCTATGATGAAATGTGGTGAACTCAGTTAAGAAAACCCCATTTGTTTTCTCTCCAGTAAAATCACACCATGATCTGCTCTGCATCTCTAGCACTTGCAGTGGAGTTTCCCTACTGAAGACAAACGCCAGGAAATGACCCTTGGTAAGAAAAGAAGATGAAATCAACAACTATGCTTTTAATTCTGTGACCGACCCTACTTTGAAGACATGTTGAATGTTTTTCAAATTTGGTACTCATTCTTTTTTTTTTTTAAGATTTATTTATTTTTATACAAGAGCTGGGGTACAGGCCAGAGGCGCAGGAGGGTGAGAGAATTCACCAGAGGCAGAGCAGGGAGCAGAACAGGCGGACAACAGAAATACACTGCTGAGGGGAGCAGCGGTCACAACAAGAGAGGTCTGCCCCACCATGTGGATATCTCCGTGGCCAGCCAGGATTGAACCCGCACCGCAGAGGCTGCGGACAGCTTCACAGCGCGGCGCTCAACCCGCTGCGCCACCGGGGAGGACTTTGGTACTCGTTCTTAATGTTGATTTTTTTTTTATCCTTAAGGCCTGAAATGAGAAAAGGTTATCTCAAAAATGCACACAGGGCCTCCCTGGTGGCACAGGGGTTAAAGACACAGCACTATGAAGCTATCGTCAGCCACTGCAGCACGAGTTAGATCCTGGCCAGCCAGGTAGCAACCTACATGGTGCAGCAGACCTCTCCTGTCTTCCCTGCTGCTCCCCTCAGCAGTGTATTACAGTAGATCTGCCCGTTCTGCTCCCCACTCTCTCGGGTGAAGCCTCTCACGCACACCCTGCACCTCTGGCTTATACCCCAGTTCCTGTATGCATAAATAAATAAATCTTTTTTTAAAATGCACACAATTTAGAATCCCGTATCCACATGATTTAAACAAAACAAGTTAGAAAGGAGAGTGAAGAGTGTACAAAATGAAGGCAGAATATCTATGGCTACAGAGTCTCCGGACACAAAGTTGAGGTCAACTACTTAAAACATGAACCAGTTTAAACTCACAGCCAAAATGAGTATGTCAACAATAGACAGAAGTTGTGCCCACAGCAAAACTCAAAGACTGGATGGGGGTAAATAAGTTAATCAGGCTGTTTACACCACTAGCCTCTGTGGCTATCACCTGTGGCCTTGATTGTGTTAACGCAGAAGACCCGAGGGTATGGGATGTGCATGCCTGATTGTGGACACCTGGAGCATGGGTGTGTGCGCATGTGCAAGTGTGCACTCCTGTGCCTAGGAGGGAGGGGACAAAAAGATGGCATCACCCTGGGGGAGGGGAGCTCAAGTGCTGTCTCTCTGCTCATTTGTTTCCCCTGCCAACTATTAAAACCTGTGAAGGGCCTCCCTGGTGGCGCAGGCAGTTGAGCGCTGCACTGTGAAGCTGTCCGCAGCCTCTGGAGGGCGGGTTTGATCCCGGCTGACTCTGGAGCTACCCACATGGCACAGCAGACCTCTCCTGTCATGACTGCTGCTCCCCTCAGCAGTGTATTTCAGTTGCTCTGCCTGTTCTGTTCCCCACTCTGTCTCTGGTGAATGCTCTCACCCTCCCGCACATCTGACCTGTACCCCGGTTCTTGCATAAAAATAAAATAAATCTTTAAAAAAAAAAACCTGTGAAGATCACACTAAGGGCTCCAAAGTTCTCTTTTTTTTTTTTTTAAAAATAGCTTAGGTTTTATTTATTTATTTATTTTATTAGAGGCATGTTATTTTATTTTATTTATTTATTTGTTTGTTTTGTTTATTCATGCACTGGGTACAGTCAGAAGCGCGGGAGGGCGAGAGAATTCACCAGAGCCAGAGCGGGGAGCAGAGCAGGCAGACGGACCCAAGTACACTGCTGAGGGGAGCAGCGGGCGGCAGGATAGGTCTGCGTGCCATGTGGGACCCTCCTCTGGTGGCCGGGGAGCAGCCGGGGATCGAACCAGCGCCGCAGAGGCTGTGGGCAGCTTCGCAACCCAGCGCTCAACGACTGCGCCACCGGGGAGGCCCTCCAAAGTTCTCTTTTAAACTGTTAGAGCCCGTGGTGAAATGTCAGGGACTGGGATGGTTGCACAACACTAAAAAACAAACAAACAAACAAAAACAGAAAAAATGCAGGAACACTATCATTCCTTCCTTAACAATCACATCATGAATAGCCTTTCCCAGTTAGCACCAAACTCTTTTCATCCATCACCCGAGGCAGAGACCTCATACACCGACTGGGACATGCTCCTCATTTGACCCCAGGGAAGTGATTTCATACAAGCGTGGCTGCGGCTGCTGTTTTTCAGAGTCAGTCACAGGTGGGATCCAGAACTGACATGCAGTGCTTTGGTGACTCACACCCCCAGGTACTGCTCGAGGACTACAAGCACCCCCGCTGGCTGGGGGTGCAGCAGCCCCAGGATGGACCATGGCTCTCGCTGGCCTTCAGATGTCATCTCAGATGTCTCTCGGTCTCACCTCAGTTGGACGATGGAGCCCAGGGCTCTGCTCTGTCTACCGCTGGTGGAGCTGGCAAGGCGTAGCTCCACCTGCTTTTGATTTTCTAGAGCGAATGAGTCTAAAAAACAAAACCTAATCCAACGAGGAATGTAAATCCAGTGTCTTTTTTTTTTTTTTTAATAGAGGCATGTTTTATTTATTTATTTATTTGATGGTTTGTTTATACATGCACTGGGTACAGTCAGAAGCGCGGGAGGGTGAGAGAATTCACCAGAGCCAGAGTGGGGAGCAGAGCAGGCAGAAGAACCGAAGTAGACTGCTGAGGGGAGCAGCGGGCGGCAGGAGAGGTCTGCGCGCCATGTGGGACCCTCCTCTGGTGGCCGGGGAGCAGCCGGGGATCGAACTGGCACCGCAGAGGCTGCGGGCAGCTTCGCAACCCAGCGCTCAACCGCTGCGCCACTGGGGAGGCCCCTAAATCCAGTGTCTTTGTGCCCTGTTGAAATGTAATGTCAGTACTTAAAAATTCCTTTTGCCACTAAATGGACTCAGGCCAGATGCTGACACTCAGACCCCCAGGTCTGTTCCTGTCTTTGTGAAACTGTAAGAGGACGTCTTCATGATCACCAAAAGTATGAGAATAAAGATAAATCATTTTTTCCTTGTCTGATACATGAATCCTTTGTGGCATAGGACACAGTGTAGGTTTTTTTTTTTTTTTTAATCATGTCTTTATTTCCATGATGTTTGGACAAAAAGTGTGCAAAACTGCATCATGAGTATGATTTCAATTCTCAATGAATTTTATATGAATTTTAAAAAGTAATGTTTTAAAAGAGCTTTTTCAATTTACTGTCTTTCCTAGGCATTAGGACAAAAGTACTCAAAAGATGCGTTATTAGAAATAGGAGCCAAGTCCTGTAGAGAGCAGTCCATTTTCTTGGTCAATGCTTTTAATCATGCAACCCCAATCAATCAGCCTCTTGACAGCCATGCACAGTGCCTACTGGCTCCGCGACCGCTCACGCTGGGGGCATCTTGCCACATCATGCTTCGCACACCCATCTATGGGCGGTATTACCATGGCTGCTTGTTCTCCATGTATTCGAATAGCATTTTGAAACAGCACTGTCCCACACAGATGTGGCTTCCCCACAGCGCTGCTGAGGAACACATGTTTTGGGGAAGAAGGCCTTTGTTAGCTAGTAGCATTGATTTCAGTCCATTGTGCTTTTGGTACGGTTTTCAGCCTTAGGTTCCTTTCTTCTTACTAAAAACGTTGTTAATAGTGACAAATATACCTACATTAGTGGACAGAAGAGGGACTCAACACATCTGGGGGTTTAGCTGCACAGTGAGAGTCCACTATACAAAAACAAAGGCAAACGGAGACCATTTAACCAACAAACGATTGTAAAAGCACGTGCGGTACTTACACAGGGGCTTTCCCGCAGCTCCATTTGTTTATTGCTGCTTTATGGCTTTCCAAACTGGAGAAAGCTATTTCAAACATGCGTGATACACATACGAGCACTTTCCAGAGAAGACAAAACTTCGGCAAGAACTGGGGTGTAGGCCAGAGGTGCAGGGGAGTGAGAGGGTTCACCAGAGAAAGTGGGGAGCAGTACAGGCAGATCTACTGAAACACACTGCTGAGGGGAGCAGCGGGCGAGACAGAAGAGGTCTGCCGCGCCATGTGGGTAGCTCCCTGGCTGGTTGGGGGGTACTGCAGTGTCTGGCCATAGCCTGATAGTGCCGTGTCTTTAACTCCTGCGCCACCAGGGAGGCCCGCTATCATTCCTTTTTAAATATGACGAACAGAGTGCACAGAGTCTTTTTAATAACATTGAAGTCCAGGATTTTTAAGAAAAAAAGATGAAGACCAATGCCATGCTTCTCTGAGAGAAAAAAGATGACAAGAGACAGAAACCAATCCAAGAGGTAAAGAGACTTTTCATTTTTCTTCATGAGACCAGAGTCTCTGCTGGAGGAAAGGCGCCATCTTCACAGACAGAGTTACATCTGATGGACATTACTTATGACATGACTTAAGCAGAGAAAGAACAGCCGAAACCAGATTCTCCAGCCTTTAAATGAATTCCCAGCTACAAACCAGAATAACACCATGAGGTCTTCAGGGCCGCTGGACTGGAGCTATATGACTCAGATTTCTTTTCACAATATTGGCATGGCTTTGTGGGATCCATGTATTATTTATGTGGCACCACTACCATATTTTAATTTTTTGATTTTTTTAAAGATTTATTTATTTTTGTACAAGAGTTGGGGTACAAGCCAGAAGTGCGGGAGGGTGAGAGGATTCACCAGAGACACCGCAGGAAGCAGAACAGGCAGACGGACTGAAATACACTGCTGAGGGGAGCAGCAGGCTTGACAGGGGAGGTCCACCACGCCATATGGGACTCTCCCTGGCTGGCCGGGAATCGAACTAGCGCTGCAGAGGCTGTGGACAGCTTCACAGCACTGCACTCAACCTGCTGTGCCACCAGAGAGGCCCTCCACTACCATATTTTTAAATAATCTTTGGACCTATGCCCATGAATGAGTTTAACCTAATTCTCCCAGTTTTATCCATAATGAGCTGGAGGCTTCATAGCCAGGATGACTTGGGGCACAGTGTGAATGTGTGTGTGTGTGTGTGTGTGTGTGTGTGTGAGAGAGAGAGAGAGAGAGAGAGAGAGAGAGAGAGAGAGAGAGAGAGAGTGTGTATCCTGTAAGACTTGGGTAATCCTAGCCACTCGTTATTTCTAAATACTTCAGATCTAAGTGTGTCGTGCTGAGCTCACTCCATACACCAGCCAAAGGAGATGGGATTCTTCCCGCTACCACTTCCCTCTCAGATATAAATATGTATGTTTCATAACCAGTTCCGTGCAGCCAAAACCTAAAACCTGCATCTATTTCTGGCATTGTTATTTGGAATACAGGATACAGCACAATGAACTGTGCTGTTGACGTGCATCCAAATGCTGAGGAAGAGATGATGTGGCTAGGCCTGGGGCAGGATAGAGGACTGGGGAGTTTTGAAAGCATTATGCAACATACTTTGTGATGCAGCTTGGCCATCAAAAACATAGAATGCCCCTGTCCAGACATTTATCTTAGTGATATTTCAGTCTTTGTCCATCACGGGCACAGAACCATGGGGACCAAGTGATCTGGGCTTGCTCTAGATGTCCCTGGTTTCAGCACTGAAATGTCCTGCTTCTCAGGAAACCCCTCAGTGCTAGCCAAAATTAGGATGGTTGACAGGCTTTCAAGAGATGTGAATGCACAAACTACATTTCCAAGAGTGACATTAGAAATCAGCTTTTCTGGCATGCTGTGTCCCAGAATATTTTCATTATTCTCTGCTTGTTACTGAAGGAAGTTGGCAAGGAAAAGGCATTCAAGAGTCAGAACCTTCTGCCATTACACCAGAATGAAGGATGCCTTTCTGGTAATTCTGAATACTGTGAGGGTATGGTCCAAAGAGCTTTTGGAATGCAATGCTTGTGGAGACACAGATTCTACTGTGTAAGCATTCACTTGCCTCCCATACCACATTCTTCTAAGGAGGATTCTGCACTGTGCTCTTTGGCTCCAGAGTCCTAGGAGATTTTCAGGAAGTTCAGCTCGATGAAGCCCTGTGAAAACCCCTCCACTCTCTCCCTGATGACCTAGTAAAACAGGAAAATGCTTTTTCCCCTTAATGTGTCTTTGGTGACATATCTCTGTTTCTCTTGGATGGGTCACCATGTTGAAAGAGATTTTGCAGCAGGTGCAAGGCAGTCTGGTTTAAGTCAGCCTACATTTGGGTGCAAATGTCTTAGAGCTTGGACTCAAAAAAATAATGCACAGCTGCACCTTGGATAAAATCATTATCCAGCATGCAGCCAAGGAACACTTTCCCCATTGTTCTGTTGTGGAATACTTGGAGCAAGGAAGCAGGGGTCAACTTAACACAAGGTATGATGGCTCTTGGAGTATCATCCCTCCAATCAGAGAAAAGGTGTAGGTTTCTCTGGGGTCAGAGTCACCTCTCTGGAAGTTGTGTGCAGGGACTGGATGGGATATGGCAATCCCACTTGCAGTGGGCAGCTTACGAGTACCCTCATTAGGAGATGAAGACATGATCTTAGACATTATAAGCCAAGCACTTTTTAAATCCAGATTTCAAAGTTGCTGCTATTTACTGAATGTTTGTATCCCTCAAAACTCATTTGTGAAACCCTAACCCCCTATGATAGTAAAAGGAGGTTAGATTTGGGGAGGTAATTAGGTCACCAAGGTAAAAACTTCATGAAGGAGTTAGAGCCCTTAGAAGAAGAGACAGGAAAGAGCTTGCTTCTGCTTTCTCTCTGCTTCCCCAGCCCCCACGTGAGGACAAAGCAAGAGGAGAGCCATCTGCAGACGAGGAAAAGGGGCTCACCAAGAACTGACCACTCTCACCTCCTGATCTTAGACTTCCAGCCTCAAGGGATAAATAAATGTCTGTTGACTGAGTCACCCAGTCTCTGGTAAATTGATATAGCAGTCTGCGCTAAAATTGACACCTTATTGTATTTAAAAACTAAAAGCCATTTGAGGATATGGAAAAGAAGTCTGTGGTGGGCATGTTTAGATTGGTACACCCCATTCCATGCATGGAGACTGCCGCCTCTGACCCCTTTTGGTAAGACAAGTAATCAGGCAGCCTTGGAAAACCACTGGTGAAGGACATGTAACATCAAAAACTCAAAAATTTGTGAAAAGCATCAGACCAGGATCTAGGTAACTGTGTGTTCAATGGTGCTGGGAAAGCAAAACCTCAACATTGGTAAACACCAGACGTGAAAAGAAACCTGCACAATTTGTTCTTAGATTCGATCATAGGAGAAGCTGTCATTGTCCTTTGCTGTGGTCATAGATCATCGAAATACATGGCAAGTTGATGGGATTTCCTAAGTTAGGGGGTTTTCTTTGCTTGCTTTGTTGTTGTCTTGTCATACATGATGTAAAGGCAGGACTGGACACGGTGCAGGTTTTCTGATCCCATGCAGACCGGGTAAAGGAGGAGTCAGAGTCCTCAGTAGTTTTGCAGGTTTTTTATTTGGGGTTCACCAGGCATATGGCAGGCAGGGGTGCTGGCTGGGGGCTGGGAGGCTGGCAGGCCTCCCAGCCCCTAGCAAATCTTTACTCTATCTGGGCTCTCTGGCGTTCTGCTGCTTCTCGGCTTCTCTTTCGGCTTCTTCTTCTACTGCTGCTACTGGTGCTGCTCGCGTCCCCCCGTGACGCCGCCCTTAAAAAAGCACAGTCTTAGCTCAGCTGAATCCCATCTACCTATGCCCACACCCTATTCCAGGTGCCCGCCATCAGGCATGCATTCAGGACAAGGATCCATCATCTATCCTGATGGCGGAAGGGCAGAAAAGCCTGACATTTTCTCTACCCTACACATGACCAGGAAAGAGAGCGAAAGGTCTGACTTTCGTGTTTGCGCTTCGGGGACTCTGGCAGCTGGACCCCTGGCAAGGTGCGATGGAATAGTTTATAGGAGCAGAGACAACCAATTCAGGTCAGTGGGGAGTGATTTACAGCAGAGTTTCTGAACAAGCCTAGACTTCACCACAACCTAGTGGAATGACCTGAATTTTTATTGTCGGTGGAGCTCATTAGAGGGGAAGAAAGAGCAAGAAGTGACTATGGCAACCCTCAGGAACAAGATCCAATGGCAGCGTTTGGCTGAGGTTCTTGGAGTAGAGAGAGATAATTGAGCTTGCTGTTATCAGATCCAGACCGGCAAGGGCTTGGTTGCTGAGGACCAAGGGGCCTAGCCAGGACCCTCTGGGCCTAACCATACATGGCTACTGAGAGTTGATTCTAGGATGGGTCACAAACTGATCAGGGACTAAATCTGAGATAGTAGCAGGTGGAAGAGAGATTTGACAATAAATCGGTGACTGTGCAAGATCTGGGAAGATGGAGTCCTACTTGTAATTCTCTTTGTAGTGGCAAGGGGGGTGAGACTGAATCCAGGAATAATAATAAAAAAAAAAAAACTCCATTAGCAAGCGATCTCCCTCTTACAGAGAGATACCCTGCTGGCTGCCGTCCTTGAACCCATCTCTGCAGACACAGATGCGGGAGGGGAGATACTGAACTTGGAGTTCACATGAAAACCAGGAGGGATACTTGAGGAGGGTAGCTGCGCCACAATGCAGGTGTGAAAATGTTGGCTCAATGTATAAGGGCTGGACCCCACAAGGAGGACCTGGGTTCGGAGAGGAATTTTGTCTCTGTCTCTGTCTCTTTCATCTTTTTTTTTTTTTTTTTAAATTGTGAATCTTTGAACCAGGCTTTTTAGGATACAGATTAGCTGCTGCATCTATGCATTTTATTCTAGGTGATTTGTTGATGAGCAGGTCATGACCCCTACCTTCAATCTTGTGGGGGGTTAGAGATGCAGACTTAACTAACACAGCGGGGACAGACGGGCACCTCCCTAGCCAAATTGTTGTCAGGACCTAGAAGTGAAAACTGCTTTGACCCACATCACAGCCCCAGGGATACACTGAGTAAGTGAAGCACTTCCTTGCAGCCCTCCACCTCCCTCTGCTCTTCTCCCTGCCTCTTTCATCTTAGGTATTCATTCCTGTCGCTGATAGGCAGGTAAGGAACACCTTGGTGAGGTGAAAGTCCAGCTGGGAAGGTGATAACAAAATGTTTAGGCCAGGCCCAGGGATAGCCTCCTCACAGGGTCCAGGGAGAGGCCTCAAGGGCCAGGTCACCTGTTTGGGAAGCGGGGGAAATAGTGAACAGAGTCACTGAGCCCGGGGAGTAAGACCTGGAATTCTGAGTTGTCACATGGCTCCCTGGGAAGGGCACCCCCTAAGACCCGGGGTCCTCTGTCTGTCTCTCCCCAGAGATATTTCTCAACCAAGGAAGTGAATGCCCTCAGGAGAAAAAGCTCTCAATAAATGTTATCTGTTATTACTAGCAATGGAACTGTAAAGATTAATTCTTTGGCATGTAGGGGTGTGCCATAATTGATTATTCAATTACTACAGGAAGAAAAACCTGTCATTGCATGTTGAAAACTTTCAAAAATGTGTAAAAATCTATGTTTACATTTGCATAGCAAAAAGCTCAAATTCCAAAATATGAACAGCAAATTTCTCTGGTGGCAGGAATTGCTTTTTAATATATTTTATGCAATCTAAAATCTTTTATGAGAAGAAAATAATTTTTTACTTTTAGGGGTCATGGTGGTGGTGAGTGTATTGATGGCAGCAGTTACCTGGGGGAGCAAAAATACCCATTGCAGGCCCCCAGATGTGTCCAGCCCAGTTTCCAGAAAGCTGGCCCACCTTTTGTGCAGGCCCTCTGTCTAGCCTGTGGGTCATTCTTTGGATTCTACTGACAAGCAGTCAGCACAGCCCCAGGGTTTTCTGCTTCAACTTTGGCATTTTTTCTTGAGTCCCACAGAGGGTTTTCAAGCAACTGACTGGGTGCTGATGGCTGGGTGGGAACATTTTCTTCAGGCTTAATTCTTTGTGTCTTGGGGATCACTCACTGGAGACTAGACACCTTACTCAGTAACTAGTCATCAGTGAAATGACAGTTTGGGGAAGCTTTTGGCGCTTACTTAGAATCACCTGGAGAACTTTTAACAAATACCAGTTCCATCCGGAGAATCTAACCGGTCTGGGAGTGGAGTAGGCATGGGTGGGTTTTTAAACTTCCCAAATGAAGCTAATGATTGGCAGCGAGGCTTGAGAGTCTCTGCTACAGGGGCGGACAACACAGGAAGCATGAGATTGTTTAGTATGGTTTGGTGTGACCAGAAACACCCCATTCAGATGACCGTGTTCCTGAAATGGAGGAGCAATTTTCAACAAAAACATATTTAGTTTCAGAAGGCATTCAAATGCGAGATTTTAAATTTAAAAAAAAAGTACTTTGTGTTTTTCTTGCCTCTCGTGACCCAAGTGTATATGGCAGTCACATAATCATCTGACCCATGTAATCCTATATCTTGATTTGCAGAAACAACAGAGCGTGCAGAAAACAGTATCAGTTGAAAATGTTTGCTTTTATACTCTGCCACACTGAATAGAACTGAGGCTGCCAGGCCTTCTCTCAGGGCTTCATTAGGCCTGGGTCTGAATTTCAGATGAGTCACCATCCATGGCATTGTTAGGTAGCAAGCATTTCCCCAGGGAAGACCTCTGCAGTCACTCCCAACAGGAATTCTAGAGACATGCACTTTATTCAACCTTGTTGCTATTAAATCACATGCCCTATTAATATTCATATTGCAACATAATAAATATGCTCTTTGTTCCCTCCAAATCCCTGTGCCTTAATTAAGCATTGTGAGTCTGCTAATGTGACTATTCTTTGTTACGTCTAGAGATTCAAATTTGGACACTATTAAATCTTTTTTTCATTGTTGGGCTTATTATAAAACTGGCTATGTTAAATTTTCCATTTGTAAGATTTTATGAGCTTTCTCTGGATATTGGTTGTTTCTTAAGGTAAATTCAAACACTTCTTCCTTTGGTTCTTTTCCTCTCCTGTTGTAGGGTAAGGAAAAATGTCAGGCTTTTCTGCCCTCCCGCCATCAGGATGGATGATGGATCCTTGTGGTCCTGAATGCATGCCTGATGGCGGGCACCTGGAGTAGGGTGTGGGCATAGGTAGATGGGATTCACCTGGGCTAAGACTGTGCTTTTAAGGTCGGCATCACGGGGATGCCAGGAGAAGCCGAGGAGAAGCCGAAAGAGAAGCTGAGAGAAGGCCGGAGGGCCCACAGTGAAGACCTGCTAGGGGCTGGGAGGCCTGCCAGCCCACCAGCCCCACAGTGACCCTGCCTGCCGTGTACCTGGTAATCCCAATAAAAACCTGCAAAACCACTGAGGACTCGGACTCCTCCTTTACCTGGTCTGCATGGGATCAGAAAACCTGCCCTGTGGTCTTCCTGACCTTACACTTGTTTAAACTCAGAACTCAGAAACATTACGATGATGGCCATATGGTTTGCTCTGTGTCTCTGTGACTGCCTTTGATCAAGAGGGAAATTCGACTTGTGATCTTCACGTGTATTTTTGACCCCAATTCCTTGATATAACAACTCCTACAGTTAGTGGCTGACCCTCCACTTCTACAGAATGATTGAGCTTATTTGTGGTCTTTCCTTATCTATAAGCACAGCTTTCATAAACTAGTTTCTTTTTTATATTTTAAAAGAACAGATTTATTAGAAAAAGGAGGAGGGAAAAGACACAGGTGGGCAGTCTTGCCAAACTAGTGACCGAGGGAGAATTTTCAGAGCTACTTTCTTAAATTACTAAATGATAAGGAGCCTAGTAGTTTGGTAGCATTTGCCAGATTATATTCAATGATAAATCCTATAACATATTTCCAATTAAGGATTTCATGCTCGAGTGTGTTTGCAAATGCTATAGACTCTTCTCTCAGAGATTTCAAAAACATATTAGCATAGAACCACTTTCTGAGCTTTCTGCAATTAAAAACTAAAGCAAAAATAAAAACTAGTTTTGCTCATTCCAACTTTTTCCAAACTCTTTTGAGCATCGAAATCTTTTTTGCATCCTGTGACATTCTGGAAAGTGCCGAAGGAGTAGACCACTTTAACTCTTACCCACTGCACAACATTAGCAAGTCATATAAAACAAGGCACTTGCCTCATTTTATGACTTTCATACCTGTTCCTGCCACTGTGTGAGAAACATTTTTGTATCCTGACCCTGACTACGGAAATAGTGGGAAGCATCCTGAGCAAAACATAAAAAAGAAACTTAAACACAGAGGTAAGATGTAGAGAAAGCTGTACTTTTTTGGTATTTTGAAAACTGGTTCTTTCCTGGAGTTATTTGATAGGCTGGAATAAGTTGTTGATCAAATTATACATTCCTAATTAACAGGACACATTTTCATTGGAAGGTCATTTGACTATTCTCCCACAAGTCTACTCAGAAGCAGATCAATGGCTTTAAAAGGTCTTCAGGATATAAAATTTACTAACGTTTCTTAGACAAAGAAAACATTTCTGTATTTGTCTTTTCAGGAAATTAAATCTGAGACATTTTGAACTGTAACCTAACCAGGTGAAGAATGTTTTACCAATCTATTAAAATGTTGATAAACACTGGAAGTTTCCAGATGGCACTCATAGGTCTTTTCACAGATCCTCCACCATCAGTCCAGAAGTTAGAGATGCATGTGAACTTGCTAGGAAGGGAATTTCTATATAGAGTGGTCAGTCCATGCTTGTGCTATCACTGCATTGGCATTGTTTCAATACATTCAGTGTGTACATTTCTCCCCAAAGCTGACCTCCCTGGGACCAACTTTTTTCTGCCATTCCATGGATAATAGTAGTCCCCTCTCCAAAGTAATTTATATTTTAATTTTCCTTCCTTCTAGAATCTGAAATGACTGAAAAGGGATCTGAACACAAGGTACACTAAGGACATTTGAGGATGCAGGGTAGCTGGAATTTAGTCAGATGAAAAACACAGGGGTGAATCCCTTTGTGCCTTCACACCTGGTAGAATACCTCACTTCATCTCACTGATGGAACTTGGTACAAAGTTCATATCCTGCAGAGGGTCTTCTGGGTTCCCTGCTTCTCTCAGTTCCCAGACACCTGAGCACACCTGTCCTGAGGAGTTGTTACATCTATACTGGACTTAGCTGTCATCGCCTTCTCGAGACTCTAAGCTCCTTGTTGTTAACTGTGTTTATTTCTAATATGTAGCCAGTGTTTAATATTTAGAAAACATCTGACAAATATTTGATGGCTGAGTGAATAAGTGTTTTGCAAAGTGCTCTCCAGGTTAAGTACCCTGTCCTTTTTTGAGAGCTACCTGTCCAGTCCAAAGTCTATTTTTCAAGGATTTTCAAAGCTTAGTTGCCATGCTTTGTTCTTGCTGACTCTGCCACTCTTATCTCAATGACCTGACCACCTGTTTGGCCCAAATATTGACTCACCAGTAGCCAGAAGATTGCTTTCTTCTAGATTACGGTTGAGCTAGTTCATTGTCATCCTCATCTTGTTTTGCTTCCATGGGAAGCATACAGGGAAAAAGAGGGCAGAGGGGCCTAGAAGTATAAAGACTCTGAGAGATGGCAACTGGCAGGCAGAAGTTATGCCATCATACATGAAGCTGAAGGAAGTCAGATTGAAGTAAGAAAATATCATAAGAAAAAAGAAGATATGAAAAGTCAAGAGCCCACCTGACATGTGGAAGTGCTTTTGGATCCGAGAGAGCTATTACTGAGCCCCGAAGCCCCTGATAGATTTTTTGCAATGATAAATAAATTCCCACTTCTCCAAATCAGGTTGTGCAACAACTAAAGTTTTGAATTCTATATGTGTGTATCCTTGCATGAAACTTCTGTTATTTATGCCAACCCAAAGGCATGTTATGTTACCAGACCATGTATTTTTGTTCCCATTTTACAAATTCAGAAGCTGGGGGTTGGATCTGTCCAAGGACAAGAATAGAAGAAGGTAGATAAGACGTTGTGTATGTGGCCATTCTGCAAAACTCTAAGGTAGGTTTCTAAATGTGGTCCTCAATCATGGGGTAGCAATGGTGGTAGTGGTGGCAGGGCTGGATCTTTCCAGTAAATTATTCATGGCTTTCTTATGCATGTGAAGTTTAAGAATCATTGTTCTCTAATGACATCTGAATTCAGGTAATGCCTTAGAGGTTTTCTAGGCCAGTCACCAACACTAGTCCTGTACACCTAGGGGCCATTCATGCCCAAACAGTTCTGCTGTGAAACAATCCTTTCAGTCTCTTTCATTCTGTCAGGCTATAGACGCATAATGTATTGAATCTTTTTAAAAAATAATTTGTCAAAAAGCTAGAATTTTTTTGACCCATGTTGTAACTAGCTAGCTTTATTAAAAAAAAAAAAAAAAGCTCTGAGGCAAATCCAAACTTGTAGAAGAGAAAACACCAAGACAAGGAAATAGTGATAAATCATGGATTTCTTAATATCCTTGCATCATTTAATAAAGTACGCTAAAGACGGTTCACAGGCAAGCCTGCACGTTCCCCTCTCTCCCCAGGCAAAACTGACATTGCATCATAGATATTTTATCCTTCTTTAGGAGTTATCTTTCTCTTTTTAAGGAAGACGCTATTGCAAATGTTTTAGAATACACCCATCACGCTTTTCTGAGATGACTAGATGTCTTCTAGTCTCTTGCACCTATTAGTAAACACTTACTGGCTAGAACTTCTTTGTATCCTCTATTTGATCATGATGCCCAACATTTTATAATCTGGTTTTTAGAATAAAATACCCTAAAATAGTTCTGGTTACCTAATCATCACCATCTTTTATTCTACCAAGACATTATTCAAGAAATCCTGACAAATTCTGGATTTGGTCCTAAAGTTCTTCTGGTTATCAGATTAAAACTAATATAAAGCAATCATAAACAAACCCCCCAATAAGAGCAAATCACTAAAAATGGGGCAAATCATATGCAAGCAGGGATTCTCTAGGATATAATCTTATATTTAATGCTTTTAAAAATGAGTCTAAAGAAAGATTTATGCATGAGAATTCACAGAAATAGCTTTGGGAAAGCAGTTTGAGTTTTTTTTTTTTTTTTTTAAAGATTATTTATTCACACATACAAGAACCGGGGTACAGGCCAGGTGCGCGGGAGGGTGAGAGGATTCACCAGAGACAGAGTGGGGAACAGAACAGGCAGACTGACTGAAATACACTGCTGAAAGGAGCAGCAGGTGAGACAGGAGAGATCTGCCTCCCCATGTGGCATTCTCCCTGGCCAGCTGGAATCAAACTTGCGCTGCAGATGTTGCAGATAGCTTCACAGCGCTGTGCTCAACTGCTTGCGCCACTAGGGGAGGCCCTTGAGTATTTTTTATAAAAATAAAATATTTTATAAAAAATGGAGGAAATAGCATTAAAATATACAAATATAAGTGGGAGTCATCTGTCCTCTTAAATCCAATCCCGAGAACTAAGATCCATATAGTATGATATGCTGGTTGAGAAATATTCTACATAAACATAATTATATTTAAACTCATGGTGGCTGAAACATATAGGATATTGTTTTACAATTGATTTTTTCCATTTAAAATAAAATTTTGATATCATTATATATTCAAATATTTATTCTTTTAATTAACTACATAGCATATCATGTATAGATATCACAACTAGTTTTTCTAGTGTTCTATTAATATCAGAGTGTTTCCATTTTATCCTGTATTATGAATAATATTTGAACACTGCTTTATGTAAAGCTTTGTTCATTTGTGACAGTGTTTCTATAAAGTGAATTATTAGAAGGGTTAGTGTGGAATCCAAGGATAGGTAACTCTAAATTTTGGTAGATATGGCCAAATTGTCCTCCAAAGTCAGAATTTCTACTTTCTCCATAAGGGTGTCCTGAGGAGGTTTTACAATGATTATAGCTAATTAATCTTCAGCTTCAGAACTCCTCACTGCCATGGGGCTACTTCCAAGGTCTGGGGCTTTGAAATGTGTGGATATTTCTAATATTTTTGTAAACTAGCAAAAATGAGATATTTTAACTACAATTGGTTATCACTGTCTCTTTACTCTGGTTTCCCCACTGTCATATCCCCCACATTTCAGGGGAGTTAAAGTAACTGTGGGGTACTTTGGGGGTCAGATTTAGGGAAAAGTGAATGGGAAATGTTTTAACTGAAACTTGTAAAGATCTTGAAGAAGGCTTCAGTATATTAAATGAGTAATTACAGACTCCTTATATAGACATATAGCAAAAGTCCTTTTTTTGGTCACCTTTAAAGTTATGTATTAAAAAAATAAAATTTAGAGGAAAACTTAGTGGTATGTACTATGGAGAGCTGTGTGGAGATTTCTTGACCTACTAAAGATAAAGCTTCCATATGATTCAGCAATTCCACTCCTAGATATTTACCCAAATGACACAGAAACATTAATTCCAAAGGGCACCTGCACCCCTATCTTTATAGCAGCACTATTTACAATAGCTAAGCTATGGAAACAACCCAAATGCCCAAAAACAGATGAGAAGATCAAGAAGATGTGGTACATATACAAAATGGCAGCCACATGGATGGAGCTAGAAGGGATCATGCTCAGCAAAATAAGTCAGAAAGAAAAAGAAAAATACCGGATGATCTCACTCATAGCAAGAATTTAGAAAACCTAAATAAGGGACCAGGAAAAAGACTAATTTATACAAAGTAAAAATCAAAATCAACAAGCAACTATAAACCAGAGACACACTACAGGGGAGAGAGGGGAAAGGAAGGATTAGGGTCAAAATAAGGGGTGGAGCAATTGTATGGGAACATAACCAAAATGATAATGCATACATTGTGCAAAAATGAAAAATGATGTGTAAGAATTATATAAAATAAGCAGATTGAGATGATATGAAGTATGTACACAATGGAATACTACTCGGTTATTAAAAAAGATGAAATCTTGACATTTGCTACAACATAAATGGAACTGAGGGAGTTAAGAGAAATAAGTCAGAGGGAGAAAGAAATGCTGGATGATTTTATTCCTATATGGAAAATGGAGAAACAAAACAAAGGAATAGAAAAATTAAACCCTAGAAATCTGAGTGTAGAACTGAAGCTATTAGAGGGGAAGAGATACATGGGGAGGAGGAGGCCCATTGGCCTATGGTAGAGAATCATGGGAGCTTTGGATCCTGGGGGGATGTGGTGTTGTAAGTTACATCTGAAGTGGTGTGAATTTATACCCCCAAATTATTTACAGTGTTGTAATCCACTGTTACCTCAATAAAAATAAGAGAAAAATTGAGAATTGAGAATGGAAGGTGAGGGGAAGAATATATATTATAGAAAATGGAAAATGAGGGCCTCCCTGGTGGTGCAGCGGTTGAGCGCTGGGTTGCGAAGCTGCCCGCGCCTCTGCAGCACAGGTTCGATCCCCGGCTGCTCCCCAGCCACCAGAGGAGGGTCCCACATGGCGCGCAGACCTCTCCTGCCGCCCGCTGCTCCCCTCAGCAGTATACTTCGGTCCTTCTGCCTGCTCTGCTCCCCTCTCTGGCTCTGGTGAATTCTCTCACCCTGCCGCGCTTCTGACTGTACCCAGTGCTTGTATAAATAAATAAAAATAAATCTTTAAAAAAAAAAAAGAAAAGAAAATGGAAAATGATTATGCTTCCTGTTGATTTAACAGTGGCATGGGCATGCGAATATAATGCTCACAGTATGCCACCATGACAAGGGCATCAACTAGTAAGTGAATAGTCATTAATTCAAACAGTCTTTAAGACTAATTAGACACCGTGTTACAATATTACAGATAATAAGAAACTTAGAAGTTTTCTAAACTTTTCAGCCATCCTACAAAGAATTGCATGAGATTTCCAATAAGTTGTGACTCTGAAAAAAAAAATTCTGAACTATTAAAACTGAAAAAAAAATTTCCATCAACCATGACATATTTCCATTCTCTATGATGTTATAAAATTGTCACATGAATTGACAATCAAAAAGTATGTAACCAAAAAAACAAATAAAAAGGTATTATGGGACCTCCCCGGTGGCGCAGCGGTTGAGTGCTGGGTTGCAAGGCTGCCCGCAGCCTCTGCAGCGCCGGTTCGATCCCCGGCCACCGGGCGAGGGTCCCACATGACACGCAGACCTCTTCTGCCGCCCGCTGCTCCCCTCA
This sequence comes from Talpa occidentalis, assembly GCF_014898055.3. NCBI lineage: Eukaryota > Metazoa > Chordata > Mammalia > Eulipotyphla > Talpidae > Talpa > Talpa occidentalis. The sequence goes on along the minus strand of NW_023604295.1, from coordinate 133,691,217 downwards.
GCAGTGTACTTCATCAGTCTGTCTGCTCTGCTCTCTGCTCTGACTCTGGTGAATTCTCTCGCCCTCCCACACTTCTGACTGTACCCAGTGCTTGTATAAATAAATAAATAACTCTTTTTTTAAAAAAAAGGTATTATGGAGGTATGCCAGGTAGTTAATTAATACAAACATTAGTTTTCTAGGTCTATGCAATGTTTGTGGTATTTGTCATCTTTAAAAAATTTGTAATTCATTGGTTCTTTCCTCATTCTAAATTAAAAGCCAAGGTTGTACTTAATAGAGAATTATTTTTCTTAGAGCAGCCTCCAAAATTGTATGAGCTTGAGGAACAAATGTTGGATCCACCCTTGAGTTTATGAAAATACCTGTTTCCCTGAGCTCTTGCCAGTCCCAGGTAGTATTAAAAATTTTATACTTGCCAATCTGATAATATATGGAATATCACTGTTCTAATTAATTTCTTTAATTATGAGTAAAGTTGAGAATTTTTACATGATTACTTTCTGTACATGTCCTTGTTATTTACCTTGGTCTATCACTTGCCTATCTTTTTTTATTTCAAATTTTAAATTTAACTTTTAAATGGTGTGACTTCATCTGAGTATAGCAGTTATCTTTCTGTCGATCATGTTGCAAATCCTTTCCCTAGTTGTTTGTTGGCCCTTTAACTTTGCTTATGGTATAATTTACTTTCTTTTATTCACAGCATTTAATTTTTATCAGATTTTTTTTGATAGCAGCCTTTTGAAAATGATAAGAATGCTACAGTAAATATATTAAGGTTCACACTCAAATACCCAATGTTAAATAAAATAGCTATAATTTAAGAACCATCAAAAATTTGGATACTCTGACTTACTTTTTTCAAGCAGAGAATGGTTTTACCCTCGAAATCATGGATTTTAGGTATTTCAATTCCTTTCCTTTCTCTATAGGGTCAAGTTACTCTGCACTTGGAAATGGTATGAGAATAGGCCCAAATTACGGGATCTGCATTTTCATTGCCAAAAGATAACCCGAAATGTGCAGACTAAATGCTGTCATCCTCCAGGGGAAATTCCCCTGACCTAACTCCTCTGTATCGCATTGTCCAAGGTCACTTCCTCAGGATCTTAGTTCTGTATGAATTTTGATGAGTGAACAAAGTCAACCCCATACAAAAGACAAGAGTGTTCCCTATGGAAACACATTCTATCCATTCAGTAACATTCCTCACCACCGTCCCCCCGCCCCCCAGAAAGATGACAAACCTTAGCTGCTCACCTGATTGACCAGCTACTTCAAATGTCACCTCAGTACAACTTTCTGGATCCCCTGGGAATATCAGTCACTATCTCATAGCATTGGATTCACAGTATCCCTGGAGCACTGTGAACAGTATCCCTGTTCATCTTTAAACTACAGAACCCAAGATAAGATTTGGCACATAATAAGTATTCAAGACATATTTGTGGAATGTGCATAAAATCTATACATATGATTGAAATGGAGAAAGACATAGCATATCCAAACTACCAAAATTATCTTTTTTTTTTTTTACAGAGGCATGTTATTTATTTATTTGTTTGCACATGCACTGGGTACAGTCAGAAGTGCGGGAGGGTGAGAGAATTCACCAGAGCCAGAGTGGGGAGTAGAGCAGGCAGAAGGACCAAAGTCTACTGCTAAAGGGAGCAGCGGGTGGCAGGAGAGGTCTGCATGCCATGTGGGACCCTCCTCTGGTGGCCGGGGAGCAGCCGGGGATCGAACCGGCGCTGCAGAGGCCGCGGGCAGCTTCGCAACCCAGTGCTCAACCGCTGCACCACGGGGGAGGCCCCCAAAATTATCATATTAGAAGTTCATTTTAACAACAGAAATGTGGAATGGATTGTTTCAGTGAAAATTGAAAGTAGGATACACCTCTGGGTAGAGAAAAATAGTTCCCAGTCGGTCAGATTTTTACTCTTAAGTTTCTCAGATCATGTACCCTAATAGCTGAGTGCATAGCCATACTCACTATCAAGCTCCAGGGACATTGCCACAGGAATCTGGAGATACTGTCTTGCTTCACTACAAATGGGTTAACATATTTACTCCAATACAACCACACTAGACATTAAGCAAAAACTGCTAACATTTAAAGAGAGACATGACTTTGGCATTAAAAATGACAGTACACTTACTTTAATAAATACTCATTTATATAATTATATATAATAAATGTCTTGGACAAAGTCATCAAAGGCTTTTAGACATTTATAGTAAATGATGTGATTTGGTAGAGGAAAGACAATCCCCAGGGAACCCCCATACCATGTGCTTCTGGCGTCATCCCATCTGTTTATTATGTAATACAGATCTTCTCCATAAATCATTGTGCTATGGAGGTATAAGCTTCTCATTTATTGTCTCACCCCTGCCAAAGAACAGCAGAATTAGGGAAGTTAAAATAGCCTGTACTTAACTGCTTCTAGACATGCACACGGACAGGTATGGTTAAAGAAACCTAATTATTGATTCAATAAAGAGGGCAAGTAAGCTCAAGCCACACCACAATTCATCCTCAGAGAGGTCAAGGACAGATAAAGACTCATTTTGGGTCTTTAATGACATCTTGTCAATTCATGCAAGCCACAGTCTTTTGCTTACTCATCCTTTACTTGGGAAAACAAATTCCACATGGTTAGCTCAAATGCATTTGACCTTTAGTTGTAAAAGATAATTTATTTACTTGGAATAGATAGCTCTAAGAAGATTTTAAACATTGGGATTCCCTTTGAAAGGTCATAAACCCAGCAAAGTTTCTATAGTAACTGACAACTTCACATAGAGTTATTTATCCTTTATCCACAGGTTAAAAATGTCTACTGAAAAATCTGCCTTTTCTGCTCCCCACTCTGTCTCTGGTGAATCCTCTCACTTCCCTCCCCTACCCCAGTTCTTCTATGCAAAAAAAAAATGTTGACTGAATTTGGTACAGTTTCGAACACCACAGATATATCGCTGTATACATAACCTATAGAAAATTATAGGAAGATTTCTGAAAGCTAATATGTTATTGAATGTTTAGTTGATACCAGCTGTATATAAAATCCTCACAATAACATACTTTATGCTAATTTGTAATATATACCGAGGACCAGAGAAATTATAAGTCTCAGAGTAATTTTTGCATAGTTGATTTTTTAAAGGAATGGGTTAAGTTCCATTTTATTCAAACAGCAGCTCTCTTAATTCATGTGACTGTTTGGTGTGGTTCTAGACATGTAATCTCTTCAAAATTGTAAAGTTCGGATCTGTCAGGACAGTGACCTAGATTCCCTTCAAGTTGAGTCCTGTGGGTCTCATTGCCCCGTGCACTACAACAGCACTGTTCTTTCTTCCTTGGCATCTGGACAGATCAGACTATGTTAGAAAAGACACATGTTGTAGATAAAGATGAACTTTTAAAAAATACCTCAAATTACTACCTCTACAATAGTGATTTGATATCTAAGATATAAACCACAACAGAAGAAAAATTAGTGTTATATCATGTAAGATTGTCAACTTGATTTTTTGCAACACCTGGTGATCTCGATAAAGTAGTTCCTGAATTTTACAAACAGATTAATATGTTAAATTGCAGAGTCTTTTGTAACAATTGGTTTTTGAGGTACATCTTAGTTTGAGGCCTCAAAATGAAAACTTTAAGATACTTTAGGTTCTTAGTATTTTCTTATTTTTAGAATAATATTATACGTTTTTTCTTATAAACTTAGTTCTCACTATTCATTTCCTATGCTATTTTTGGGACTCCTCCTCATAACCTCTTTAAATCCATAATAATCCAGAATAGTATTACTAAGTTATAGTATTTCCATGACTCATTTAATTCATTCATATTTTGGAAACCATTTCTCAAGCAAATGACTTTTTAGGATATTTTATTACTTTGAAGACTTATCTCTTATTCCCTTCTCATTCCCCAAAGAAAGCATTTGATATTTCTTTAAGGCTAATTTAAGAACAGTATATCCAGTCATTACATAAAATAATTTAATTCAAGAATCTTGAATTAAAGTCTTTTAGGGAAGACGATGTAATAATATATCACACCAGAAATTTTACACCAAAAATCATACCACATATTAGAATCTCCCAAATACACTTTAAAAAGATATAACAGTATTATATAGAAATAGTAATCATCTATAAATATAGTATTCATCTATAAATATTGGGATATTATTGAGTGAATTTCCTAGGTTATACTCAGGACTGGAGGTGAAGTTTTCATAATAGAAGTTTTGTACTGGTGATGTGAAAAATATCTGTCATAGTAAAAGTTATGACTCCTTTTTATTGAGTGTCTGCTATATTCTACATCTCTAATTCCCATACCAATTTTGTAGGAAATTATTATGATCTTGTCTTCATAAACTGGGAAATCTAGGTTTAGAGAGGATAAGGACCCACTTAAAAATAAATGGTGTCTAGGGTCGCTGGAATTTGAGTCCATCATCTGACTGCAAAACCCCCATTCCTTCTGTATCTAGATGCAGACTTTCAGTATTACTGAAATCTTTCTAATGCCATTGTGTGGGAGGAGATATTATAGCATCTGCTGGCAAGTGGCTGGGAGGGCCTTAGACAATGACAGAATGGGAAGTACACACTTTCTCGATCACCTTCTGAGTAGAGAAAATGGTCATTACCTACCTATTTCCTTACACTCTTTTCTCCATGATCTGTCCTTTTTCCTGAATACAGGTTTGCTTACGTGTCACTTATCAAGATTATTCTAGTGTGTGCCACAAACATCTCCTCTAAGCCCAGTCAGACCCTTCCAATTCCTCTTTCTCTTCCTGGTGATTCAGAGTAGTCACCAAGAATCATTCTTTCCTTCTGCTGAAAAAACAAAATTCAAAACCATATTCTGTAATACTTAGAAGGTACTAAATATTTGATTGTTCAATAGATGACGTGAATTAGTATTTCGCAAATGTGCTGAAGTCAGTGCTATCCCTAAAGCCAGTTTCTAATCATATTGTGACAGATAGTACTCTCTTTTTCAGTATTTTTCTAGTGAAGACAGCTATTTGTTGGAAAGGCTGAAATATATACTAAGGGTCAGTGGATGGCCACAAAGATGGCTGTGGAGGGGTTAAGACTTCTGGTCAGTCCAAGGAAAGAACTTGGAACTAAAGTGAGCCAATTCCCGAGGTTTTAGTAAATTCTATGAGCATGCAGCATTTGGTGTCAATGTACTTTCTTGAATAAACTGGTCAAGTACTGGATTTTATACTCAAGTTGAAACAGAGATAGCACACATGTATGCAGAACAGAAGCAAAGGGTAGGCATCAGAGAAAAGACAGTCAGGAATTCTCAAAATCTTCAGTGGTTAAATCTTTTCCAGGCATGGTACCAGGCAAGAGTCCACTAGGCTTGATTCTCTCAATTGCAAGAAGACTCAGCTAATATCTGGATTATAATATAAATTAGCAATTAATCCTTTCATCTATAAGAACTCCCTAAATTTCTCTTTCCTATCTTTAATATTGAGTATATTTCTGAATAGAAATTTCAACTTGCTCCCCTCATTTTTGAGCTTTCAAATATGGAGAAACTAACTCAAAATTTTGTGTGTGTAATGGGGGTCAGGGGACCAGTGGACTGGATTATACCACACACACAAAAAAAAAAAGCGCATGATCACAAAATCCTTGACTGCAAACAAGCATGGGTAGTCACATGAGGAAATGAAAAGAAACCACTTTTTCACAAATGACTAAGAATTCTGACTCAGAGGGACTTGGGCCAATTTCTGATCTCATCCTGGAGCTTCCTAAAGCACCTGGGCTTTCCTGGAGGTCCCTACCTAGACTGGGGCTTAGACCACACCTGTTTGGCCCTGAGGAAATATGCTGACAAGAACCCTGCCTGCAGTGGGGTGCAGCTGTTCCCATTAGATCAGACATGGATCAGAGTGATAACTTTTCGAGAAGCATAACTTAACATATATTTCAATCCTGAATGACAAATTATCGCACATTAAAGCACTTGAAAAGGATGCAAACTTTCCCCACTCAGGGAGTCCGTCCTGAAAACCTGTAAGTTTGCATCTGACAATAGCTGTCTTTACTCCTGAAATGTCCTATGATCTAGTGTTTTGAAGAAACCCTTGTTTTAAGTTTAAGTTTTGATCCAAATGTGAAAACTCCCTATCAAGGAACAGACAAAAATTCCACAAATTGAGAAAATGAATTTCATTTCAGGTTGTATATGTTGAGTGTTTCATAGACGGCAATACTTACCAGAATAAAATGGTTGAAGGAAAGTAACTTTACTTGAGGGGGTTTCTGATAGAGATTGAACAAGGGTATTCTTTAAAACGTCTGTTCTTCCTACATTAATTTTTTTTTAATTTAGTGAAGTAACCTGAGAATTATTAACCAGCGTCTACTAAAAAAAAAAAAAAAGTATCTGAAACAATTTCCTTTTCTCCATAAAAATCTGCAGACATCCCATCTGGGTTTGATTAGGTGGGCAAACATACTCTAAGAAGCTTCTGCCTTTCATAGTCCTGAATTTTTTTAAACTTTGAAGACTCAGAATAATGGGCTAGTTTTGTAGTTTAGGGGGTTTATCTCCAGGGACTTTTCACAAATCCAGCGATCTTGTAAGAAGCTGGGCGTAGGGGGAGGAGAGGAAGCAAACCAGTGATGCAGAATTGCAGAAGCTTAGGTGATCATGGGGATAGGAACAGACTCTAAGCATTTTCAGACCGCACTCAAGACTGACCTGTGTTCAAGGGGGTCAGTTAACAGACGATTTAGCTACGGAATGATGCAACCAAATTTCTGACTAAAGGGATTTGGCTCTGAAGAGAGAAGCAGGAATCTAACTTCCAGTGACAACGCTCAGTCACATCTCTTTCCCTCTCTCTTCCTCTGCATCTCGCCCTATGCCCCATTTGAATGTCCCCTCACATGCCCTCCCAATGCATTTTAACGAGTCATCTGCTTACTAGGAGGCCAAGTGGTGACTTCTTGGGCTGCTAAGAATAGCAGGTTGGAGGACCCTCCACCCACACCCCAATTCATGTAGTAGATTCCTGTGTGGTGGGAAGTGGGGAAGTTTTGGAAATCTTGAACTCTTCAGAGGTGCTGGTGAGAGGATTGATACAGGGAGGTGGGGAAGCAGAATGGGGAAAAAAATAGTTGGCAAGGGCTCAGTCATACACAGGCAATCTGAGGTTTCAGAAAAATTGGAAAAGTTGAGAGGTAAAGTGGGCAGAACTGCCCAGAACTGCCCTGGGTGATTGCCTTCACATCTACGTTCCCCAGCACTGAGATTTCCTTGCACGTGTGTCCCTGGCAGAGCCTGTACTGGGCAGCCTTTCCTGGGAAATCTGGTGAGCTGTCTGCTGTTTCAGCCAAGCAGGGCTGCTACTGAATGATGTAAGCAGTTCCCTTTCTTCAAGGGCAAAAGGGTTTGGTTCTACCAAACTAAGTAAAAGGTGAAAAATACTTCAATTTTCATATAACTGTTTGATTAGACGCCGTTCACTCCTGATCATGACCATCCTTCCTTTCCCCGAGGGATCATTTGAATTTTTTTAATTAATTAATTTATTTATACAAGCATTGGGCACAGTCAGAAGCTCGGGAAGGTGAGAGAATTCACCAGAGCCAGAGCGGGGAGCAGAACAGTCAGACTGATGAAGTACAATGCTGAGGGAGCAGCGGGTGCAGCAGGAGAGGTCTGCCTCACCATGTGGGACCCTCGCCGGTGGCCGGGGTCTGAACCAGCACTGCAGAGGCTGCAGGCAGCTTTGCAGCCCAGCACTCAACCACTGCGCCACTGGAGAGGCCCTCATTTGAATTTTTTTAAGTAAATCCCGGGGACTCTTTAAATTCTACAAAAGAATAAACGGAGAACTGAGAGACTGAACTGATGATTTGTGTACTAGAGTTTTAAAGACCCCTGATATTTTAATGAGGACTTTTCCACAGGTGCCCGCATTGCTCTCAAAATCATGATGCCTCTGAATCCCAGAAACAATAAACTCTGCTGTTAGGAGCACTGAGCTGACTGATGATTAGAAATTAGGTTTATAATCAGAACCAAATACTGGATCCTAATCCATATTTGGATTGATATAACTTACATTTTCACTTGACAAATCTGATTATCTCAGTTTTACCAGTTCTAAAATAAAGGGAGAGACAGCCCTCTCCTGCCTCCCCACAATTTCTAAATTAATTCAATTATAGAAAAGGTATTTGGGGCGAGTATCCAGACTGTGTAATTTTGAGCTGTGCTGGTGAAGGAATGTTGTATTGAAGCTCAGTAAAAAGTATACTCTATTCTTAAAAAGGAAGTAACTACATAAATTTGGGACTTTAGCAATACCTAATGGTTTGCCATGAGTTTGGGGGTATAGTAGAACCAAGGGGTGGAGGAATTCAGCTTTCTTTCGATGCGATCAGAAATAGGCAATGGTTGGAAAGTCACTTTTGTCTCAGGGGTCATGAGGACCAGGAGCCACATGGTATGTAACAGCTCTCTTAAAGTGCTCACCCACTCTGGCTAAACCTCACTTTTTGGAGACACTTCTCTCAGTCTCAAATAAAATCACCAGACTATAAGCCTATTAATAACAAAAATAACTCTCACGCAGATAGACCTATAATAGCCAACATTACTCTATTGGATTTCAGGGAAAGAAGTTTAGTTAATGCTATTTTCCTGACATTCTGCCATGCAAAGGACTCTAGATCCAATATTTTTACACACTATGTCATTGTAAAATGACAATCGTATGGTCAAGGCCAGAATTGGACTTTTAGTCATAAACTTAATGTCGTGTATACAGATGTTGAATTATGATGAGGCACACCTGAAATTTATATAATAATATAATGCAATGTTATGCACACAGAGAGAGAGAGAGAGAGAGAGAGAAGAACACCACAAATCTGGTCTCCTAAGAGTGCTAAGAGAATTCCTCAAATTGATGCTCCCATTGTTCTGTCCATAGTCCTCTTGGTTACCCCCTGGGTTGGGGAGCTTTTTAGCACTTACCTTGCCCACATGATCCCTCAGCTGGTGTCTCAGAGAACAACAGGCTGCTCCTCACACTGGCCCTGAGTTCTCAGAATGACAAAACCCAGGCCAGGGGCACACACAGAGTCTGCCTGGGGACTGGACTCCCCCCCACCCCCTTTTCTCTTTTATGAAGAGTGCGTTCACCGGTAGTCGTCACTGCCTAGATAAGTGACCTATGGGATGGCTCTACACCCTGCTCCCTAAAGAATCTTACAGAGGTTGGGGTAGTGAAGAGAAGTGGAGATGGGAATAGACCAGCTTCACATTTTTTCAGAGACCTACCAGTCTGACTCAAGTTAGTCACCCCTCGAACATCCTCATCTATCAAATGAGTTAACAACGACTTATTCCCCATTCCTTCTCTCACACTGACATATGCACATGTATATGTACATGCACACTTAACACACTCACAATTCACAAACACTCATATTCTCACATTCACACACGAACCACTCACAACGATGTGGGAAATTTACTAGATAACTGTGGAAACTACTGCAATGTGCTATAAACTCAAAATTATTATTTTTGTTATGCAACATGAATAGTAACAATACGGCCAACATTCCTCACATTTCTAAGAGGCTTCCCAGTGCTTTGGGGATGCTGTTATCTCTGTTATCAAATAGAAATCTCTCTAAAACAAACATGTCTGTCTTCTTGTCAATTAGATTTTCTGTCATATTTGTTACTTTGAATTTTTGTCATAAAGAACTATTTACAGTTATATATAACTGTTCTATATAACAGTTATATATAACTGCAGACATTCTAAACAAATGTGTACTTTCTCTATGTGAGGGCACTTTGTTGAGGGAACATTTTGCTCACCACCATACTCCTGGTACCTGGTGCTGGATAAATGTTTGTTAACTGAATGAATGAAAATATACAATAACTTTCTGTCTAACAATGCCCCTCAATTTATCCATCTTCTCAGTCATCAGAGAATTTTCCATCACACATGGTCCACATTTGACTGTTCCTATTCAGAAACACAGCTGGATGTTCCTAAAGTTTACTCATTTTTGGATGGCAGAAACAAACCACAGATTGAAATAAAAGACGGTTGAACAATGTCTCTGACACACTTGGTAATTAAGATAGAAAATAATTCTTTAGATGCTTTAAAAGTGACATCTATTTTATATATTTCACTTTTCATTAAGCAAATCATATAAATTTAGAGTGTTAGCATGTGCTGTAACAAAGGACTAAGTTGAAATAGAAATGAAAGATGACAAAATACAAAATAACTATTTTTGGTTGAAATCCAAGAAAGATGATTCATAAACATGTTTCTTTAAAATTATATTCATTTACTGCTGGAGACCCAGTAAGGATGTCACCAACATTAGCTGGCATTTGTGCTATGTCTCCGGGAGTCCAAGTCAACCTAGACTATAATGCTATAGTGGTTTAGCAGAGGGATGCTTATAAGGTATGGAAATCAGGATTTATTTATATTAATTATTGCAAATTAAATTTGAAGTGGTGTGAAAAACAGTTGTAGGTCTCAGGGTACTACATGAGCGAGATCTAAATTTTGCATTATGTCTTTATGTAATGGTTTGAAATAACAAAACCACATCAAAGTGAGACAAGTGGGATGGGAGGAATCTGATCTTTAATTGGCACCAACTTTGTGGCAGGCATTTTGTTATGCATTTTAAGTGTCCTCATTTGCTTTATAACTAGATTCCCAGGTGGTTCACAGGTACATTAGAGAAGCGTAGTATACCAGGGTTTCTCAGAGTGTGGTTTCTAGATTGAGGAGTAGCAGCAGCATCTAGAAACTGGTTAGAAATGCATTTTTTTTTTTTTAAACTTGTAACATTGGTAACTGTAGGGTAAGTATCAGGCTTTTCTGCCCTCCCACCATTAGGATTGATGATGGAACCCTGTGGTCTTGAATGCAGGCCTGATGGCAGACACCTGGAGTAGGGTGTGGGCATGCGTAGGTGGGTACACCGGGCTGAGACTGGGCTCATAAGGGTGGTATCAGCAGAATGAGAGCAGAAACACCAGGAGAACAGAACCAGCTGAGAAACAGATGCCACGGGAGAACGCCAGGGAGCCCAGAAAGTGTGAAGACTTTCGCCGCGGGCTGGGAGGGGAGGCCTACCAGCCTCCCGGCCCCACTGCCTGCCATGTACCTGGTAAATCCCAATAAAAGCCTGAAAAGGCCACCGAGGGCTCCAGGACTCGTCCTTCACCCATCTGCCCTGGTCATAGAAATCCTGCACTGTCCCTTCCTGCCGCTACATTAACGTAGGCTGAAGATGCTGTATATGATTTAGGTAGGTTCATACCTCTTCCAATGTATGTTATGCCACCACCAAAGCACCTATAATAGTCCTCTGGGTCATCTACCCTGTGTGCCCCCAACCACCCTCACACACTGGTAGCCTCAATTCTATAGTCAGATTGCTCAGTTTTGTTCATTATTATTTTTTGTTTCTTTATAGTCCACGTATGAGTGAAATAATTTGTTATTTGTCTTTCTCTTTCTGATTTATTTCTGCTTAGCATAATCCCCTACAGTTCCAACCACATTATCCCAAATGGCAAGATTTCATCTTTTTTTCATATCACATTTTCCTAATCCACTCATCTGTTGTTAAGCACTTAGGTTGTTTCCATTAACTTGCTATATTGTAAGCAGTGCTGCAATGAACATAGGGTTATAATGCAAATTCTTAAGCTTCAAACCAGAGCTAGTCAGTCAGAAACATGGAGAACAGGGTGGGGTGGAGCCCAAGTTATCTGTGTTTTAATAAGCCTTCAGGTGATTCTGATGCATGTTAAGATGAGGAGCCTCCGCTGTAACCCAGCCTTTTCTTAAACATACCTGATGACAAGCTCTCATCAGGTTAACTCAAGGCAGAGAGATCCAGCTGGGAACTGATACCTGTTTTGCAGTCATGGTGATTAAGAGGCATTGACTAATGTCTCAAGGGCTAAGTAAGCCTTTAATCCCAGATATTAAAATGAGAGCAGGTACAACAATTGAGAAAAGACAGGTAATAAAATGCTAGTGAATGTGGATTTCTCATTTTTAAGTGAGTCACAGAATGATAAATGCATGCTACACCTGAGGAATTTTTCTAACTTAAATCTTTTACTTTAACGTTTCTTTCCTGACTCTTCAGAGTATCTGTGACAAAGCCATCATATTATGAGTCCTCAGCAATAACTAATAAGCTCTACTTTCAGTGTTGCCAATCTCCCTTTCAAATTCAGGGTAAAAGAGTGGATGCTGGGGAATGTGGGTCTCCCCGGTAGCGCAGGGGTTAAAGTCTAAGCTATCAAGCTATCACCAGCCACCGTGGAGTGAGTTCGATCCCTGGCCAGGGAGCTAAGCCACATTGCGCAGCAGACCTCTCCTGTCTTGCCCACTGCTCCCCTCAGCAGTGTATTTCAGTAGGTCTGCCTGTTCTGCTCCCTGCTCTGTCTCTGGGAAATCCTCTTACTCCCCTATCCCCGCCCCTGCACCTCTGGTCTAGACCCCAGTTCTTGTATGCATTAAAAAAAGAGTGGGTGGTGAATATTTGTTTTCCCTACTTATAAGAAAGAGAAGAGTTGATGTTGGGAAGATTTTCTTTTTTAAAGATTTATTTATTTATGCATACAAGAGGGTGTACAGGCCAGAGATGCAGGAGGGTGAGAGGATTCACCAGAGACAGAGCGGGGAACAGAACAGACAGACTGACTGAAATACACTGCTGAGGGGAGCAGCGGGCGAGTCAGGAGAGCTCTGCTGCGCCATGTGGGTTGCTCCCTGGCTGGCCGGGGATTGAACTCGTGCACAGAGGCTGAGGATTGCCTCATAATGCGTTGCTTAACCCCTTGCGCCACCAGGGAGGCCCCGGGAAGATTTTTTGGAATGAGATAACATGCAACTGATTACTGAGTGCCTATCGTAAGTCAATATATATTAGAAACTAAAATTCAAAGATGAAAAGATAGTTCAGTCCCTCAAGGTGAATATATTCTATTAGGTAGACAGACATTCCAAATAAATAATTTTACTGAAATATGATGCACTGTATAATGGAGGCATAAAAATGGTAATTTATTATAATCACTGACTCAAAAGCAATTTGAAGGATTTGAGGTAGGTAAGACCAAAAAAAGAGAAAGACCAGTAAGACATGACTGTAAACATTTAAGAGGGGCAAAATGTAGCAGGGACATCCCTACAAGTGTCTTCTAAAACACACCTCTTTGCAATCAGCTATTGATCTGTTGCACTAAGGATAAGATGTGACTCAGGTGATTCAGTTTTTTGAAAAACCTGATTTTGGAAGGCTTTATAAAAATAGTATTTTAACGTATCTATTCAGTCTGACACTTCTCAACATGCCCTTTTTATTATCTCCAGCATTCCATGACCAAACTGTTTATGGCAGTATTATGCTTAATTAAGCACCATGACAGTATCAATAAGCATCAGAAAGCAAGATGTGGCACAGACTGTACAAAAATGCAGCTTTCCTGGCAAACTAAGGATAAACCTTGCAAAAGAGAGATGTTTCCCAGAAATTGTTTTCTCTTTAACTAAAAGGTCCAAAGTAAGAGGTTACATTCCAAAGATAAATTAGCAGAGTGTTGTGATTATGTTAGGAGTCTTCAGCATTTAGAAACTGTATCAAGGTTGGTATTCCATACCAACAATGTTCTGCTGCTTGATACAGGTGAAGAACGGCGCTCTTATGCTTTCTTATTATAAAATAAACTTCAGGAAAGAGGGTCTCCCCTAAGCATGACTTCCTCAGGGGAATCCTTTCCCACCTTTCCAGCCTTCCCAACTAAGTTCTCTTAGAACTCTGCATCCTCCATCATAGCACTCATCCTGCTGAACTGTCACTACTGATGGATTATCCTTTCCACCTCGATAAAAAAGTCAGAATGGTGTTTGGGTTAATTGTCTTAGTGATTTATTCATTCACATGGTGTTTTAGGTACTATTTAATGCATCTGAGATATAAATAGGAAAGAAAGATTCTCTGTATTTCAGAAGCTAAAGGTCTACTGGAAGGAGATAATTAAAAACACACACAGGGAAATAAATAATTTCAGATAGTGATGACTGACATACAATGGGTAAAAATAAGGTGATGGGATGGAAAGAAATGGGGCAGAAGAAGGATCCTTTTGTTAGAGTGTTCAGAGCAGGTCTTCCTAAGATGGTCACTTGAGTTGAGACCTGTGACCTTGAGACTATAGAGGCTTTAGAGAATGTTTCAGGTAGCAGGAACTGTAAAATGCAGAAGCCTATTAAGATATTAAGCATATTAAGGAGAGTGGATTTCTTGTACTAAATGCAATAAAAAGCCCTTGGTGGATTATAAGCAGGCGAATACCCTGATAGGATTTATAGTTAAAATATTATATAAAAAATAAAAATATTATATGGAATCATTATGTGGAACACAAAAAGGAGTGGTATTATTTAGGAAATAGTTGCAGATGTCTAAGGAGAGCTGATGATGCCTTGGGGCAGGGTGATATGCCAATAGCCTGGCTGATGACATGGGTTCTGAGGGAGAGAGAGCCTGACTCCCAGACTTTTCCCAAGCAACTGGGTAGAGGTGGTACCACTTGCTGAAACCGTATGAAGAACATATTGGAAAGTGGGATATCAACTCAAGTGTCCATGTTTGGGTACATTGACTTTTGGGGTATCTGTGTCTTTTGAAAGGGTTCAAGAACCCAGAGCAAGTCAAATGGTAAAACATCCTCTTAATATGTTTTTATCACCATAGAAAAGTAGTTACAATCCTGGCTTTTCAAGAGAGATAGACCAGAAGGTCTGTATGCCAGTTGTCCTATTTAAACCATGCCATCTTGGATGATTACCCTCTTTGTCTTAGTTTTCACATTTGGCAAGTATTTGCTTCATGGGATGGATGTGAAGATTGTTACATTGTGTACCTGAAATGCTTTGGTGGGGTGCCTGGATCACAGTGTTCAACAGTGGTACCTCAGACTGATGGTGGTGATGTTCAACTGGTTAAAAGGACAAAAGCAGTGGAGACTTTATAGGCAAACAGAGAAAGAGTTGTGTGCACTGAGAATTGCATCAAGAAGACGGGAAATATGCACCGCTATGTATATAGCAGCACTGTTTACAATAGCTAAGCTTTAGAAACAACCCAAATGCCCAAAAATAGATGACTGGATCAAGAAGATGTGGTACATATACACCATGGAATATTACTCAGCATTCAAAAAAGATAAACACATGCAATTTGCAGCAACATGGATGGCGCTGGAAGGGATCATGCTCAGCAAAATAAGCCAGAAAGAAAAAGAAAAATACCGGATGGTCTCACTCATAGCAGGAATCTAGAAAACCTAAATAAGGGACCAGGAAAAAGAATAACTATAAGAAAGAAAAAATCTAAATCAACAAACAACTGTGAACCAGAGACACTCTATGGGGGGCTGGAAGGGGGAGGGGAGGGATTGCGGTCAAAATAAGGGGGTTGCAATTGTATGGGGAATATAAAAATAAAATTTATTAAAAAAAAGATGGGAAATATATTTTTTAGTAAACAGAACTTTCCTCTTCATGTTTTAAATTTCTGTTATTTCATGTCTTATGAGGGTTGTACCTATTTCCCATGTTAGTATACTGTATGTATAATTTGTTCTCTCAATCACATATAAAATATTTCTTTTTTGATATTAGTTTTTTAATTTTAGTAAAATATACACATTAAATCTATCATTATAACTATATTTTAGATAAAGTTCAGTGGCATTAAGTACATTTGCACTGTTGTGCAACTGTCACCACCATCTGTAAACGGGGCGGTGAAGAGCAACCTCCAAGCCACTGGGTGGTGCTCACAGCCAACTCCATGGTACAAGGTGAATGTTCTAGACTCCAGCTCCTGAGCAAGAGCAGATGGGAAATAAGGGAAGATGAGGCTTTTTGGCAGTTAACTTGCTGAGGTGTGGGCAGTTTAGGGGCTAGGGTCTTTGACCAGGTAAACTGTGGATTTGTGCACTTAAAACCACTGGACTTTGGGGGCAGTTAAGTCACTGTGGCTTTTGGCAGTTAAGCTGCTGGTCAGGAGGGTGTCTGTGGAGAAGCCTCCAGCTTGCCACATGAGGCTTTGACTTGGACCTTGGTCTCTGCCCAGCAGACGCTATTTGTGGTAGGACAGATAGCATCTGGCCACGTGCCAGACTGTAAATACTTTCTTTCTCCCTTTTTCTTGCTCTCGGTATGGATAAATCCTGTTACTGTTGTCTCATACCATGTATCTGCTTTTAGGATCCCATCCTACAGTCTTGAGTATACAGGTGAGGACCCACCAACTGGGTCACCCTTCTGAGTTTGTTCAGTTTCAAATTCATCTCCAGAACTCATTTACTTTTCTGGAGCTGAAACTCTATAGCCTTTAAACAATAACTCCCTGTTTTCCTCTCTGTCAGCCCTATTTCGACATTCTGTTTCTATGACTTGTTTGTACTAGGTACATCATACAAGTAGACTCATACAACATTTGTCCTTTTGTGACTGGCCTATTTCACTTAAAATATAATCTTCAAGATTCATCTCTATGTGGTAGCTTGCATCAGAATTTCTTTCCCTCTATGAATAATATTCTATTGTATGTATATGCCAGATTTTATCTATCCATTCATTTGTCAATGAACACTTGGGTTGTTTCCACTATTTGGTTATTGTGAGTAATGCTCTTATGAACATGGGTATACTGTACATGAGGTTTTAAGAGGCAGTATAAATATTCAGATACTTACTGATTTAATTACTCATTTTCTCCCTCAACAAATATTTCTGAGTGCTTATTCAGGCTGTACTGATGATGCATATACACAAACGTGCAGTAACTCAATTAGTTGTTTGCTCTATTCCAGAGATGCAACAGAATGATTCAGAACATTCACTTCGCTCCAAGTTTAAAATCTGCAGAGGAAACTTTAAGACCCTTTGGTTTAGCAATCCACCCTACAAACCATTTTTGAAGGTTGATGTTCAAATTTCACGGAATGAAATTTGCCTCAAAGAATCTTGCATCCTGTCCCACAAAACCAGACTTCTAATGAATGCTAAAGATAATCTAGAATAATAGGGGGAATAAGGACTGGCAAATCTTAATATAGTTTTCAAAATTCTGGGTCTTGAGAAATAACTTAATTTTAGTAGCTCATTGGAATTTAAATGAAGTCAAGGATTATCATTCAAAAATTTTCATTAGATATACCTTAAAACTACTAATTGATTAGTCGATATGTTACACAAATATTCACTTTAGTTTACTGTAACAAATCAATACATGTGGACACGTAGATGAATCTGATGACTATAAGAGGATGTTTAAATTTAGAAAAAAAAAGTTCCTTCACTTAAAATGGACCCAGGTAGACTCTTCTACTTAGAGCTGACAGAATGACACATGGAATAAATAGGTGAGTTGGCTGGTAAGTATTTAGGCAGGTGCTATAGAACAAGTGAGATAGAAGAAAAGGAAGCAGTAGTGGCAGGAATTGGAAGACAGGAGAAATGAGAAATGGTCAGGAAGACAAGGATACAGAGAATGAAGTACAAAGTAAACTCATGGTCCAAAGATTTTAAGATCTTCATGCCTTTTTCTTCAGATGAGAACTTGCCATTATTTCAAAAGAACAGCGCCAAAGAATTAAGGTCCAGAAAATAAAAATTAATTACGAATGGAGTCAGGCATAAAGCCTAAATAAATGCTTCGCAAGACATACGTTTTCATTCCCTTCTTTAATATGCCTAAATACGATTTGAGAAAAAATGAGGAGAATAGAAAGTCTTTTCAACTTTAGGTATATTGCAGGACAGGAACTGATCACTATTCAGGAATTAACTAGGGGTGTCAATCCAGGACAAAAATGAATATGAACAGCTGTGTTCCACAATCTGACCTCAGGACATTGGATCTTTAGTATTTCCATAATATGACTGTAAAAAATATGTCCCTCTAGCCTTATTTGCTTTCTTTAATGGATAATGCTTCTGGCTTGGATCTTTGTGTGGAAAAAAAGGATCTTTTGTCTCATAAAATGTTACAGATGCTGCTATGGTAACACACTTTAATTTTATTCCTATCTCAGAAGATAAACATGGAAAATGCAATTGGCAGTTTAATCTAATATTTAGTATTAGCTTTAGGTCCACGGATCATTTTGTTTTTTGTTTTTAAGGAACATTGGCACTTTTGTTAACCTGCTGTACTCAATTAAGCAGAATCCTAAAGCCTGTCTAAAAGGTATTACTCTGCCAACTTAAAAATACCATGTGGCCAAGTTTCAAAACCCACAAGGGAAAGAAAGCACTCTGCTTCTATGACAAAATTCTTAGGTGGCCAGAATGAGTTTGCATTTGTGGGAATATTCTTCTGGTTCAAAACAAAAAAACATATCTCAGCGTTTACAAAGACAGTATCAATTTGGGTTGAAATAAAACCCATCAGTTGAATAGAGACTATTATGGAAGACTTTTTTCTATTAGAAACCCTGTGACATAGTGTGTTAAAACCTTTGACATTAAAGCAAGTTGTTTACTTTGCACTCAGTAAATAACCAAGGTTATTGCACCCGGAGGAAGTAATTTGAAGCCTCTATTCCCCATTGAGTTATAACAACATACATTTTCACAGGACATAGAGGCTTTCATGCTTGCCAGCAATATGAAGCAAAGTAAAAAGAAGGAAAGATGCAGGAAATACAGTAAATATTGCACTGTAGATAATTAAATCCTGTGACATTTCCCTTGGAATTGCAGAGAAACCAGACTTCAACTGGGTTAAAAAGAAAATCTCTGCTGTTACTCTTCCTTCATCACTGTTATTAAATTTTCTCTTCTGTAATGTAAAGGCGTGGCAACAGAGAAATTAATGAAGGGTGTGGTCAATTTACACAAAGTTTCAATTACAGGGCAGTGGGGGTCATGTCTGATGTTTATTCACCATATGCCACATTAACCAGTTCCAGAGTACATTCTGCCCATGGCTCAAAACAAGGCTCATTCATTAAGTAATTAGGAAACATACAGTCTGCTTTATTTCATTTGTTCTAGATCTTTCTAGAATAATAAAAATCATCATTAATATGTATTTATGCACTGACATTTAGAAATATCCGTAATACATCTATTAACACTACAATATTTTTCACATACCACAACATACACAATTTGCTAGTAATTAAACTGAAGTGCCTACCTAAGTTGTCCTTGAAGCAAACTTCAGCACTTTGTAATATTTTCCTTTCATAAAAGTCCCCAAGTATTTACAGTCTGTAGGTGAGCTCATGCTCTTGAAATGGTAAAGATTAAATGAGAGAGAGAAGGAGAGTGAAAGAGAGGTTGTTCACACTAACACTACTTGTATTGAAAAGATTTGATGACTCTGTATTGGTTCTCATTGGTCACTCTAGAGGCTGGGACAATATTTGCCCAGTTGCTATGTAAAGAGAGGTGGCTGCCAATTCACTTCACTAATAAGCCTGAACCTGGCCTTTGTAGATAAGAGTGGTTATTGTTTGAGTTAATGTGTTTGTTGATAAGATGCTCAACCAATGAAGGTAAAAGAGATATTTTTCTTTATGACAAACTGTGGAACTATTATATTTCTCTGCCACTCTTAATTCTAACAGTTGCAAAAAAAGTAAACTAAAAGATGATTTCTGGTTTTGCTTTATTAGACTTTGCCATTTCAGGAATGCATATCTAAAAGGATCACACTTAAAACTTTTCTTAAAAAGGACACTATATCTGAACTATAGAAGAATAAGTCAAACACCCCAAATCTGAGAATGCATAAAAATCTAATTGAAGCATTCCATAGTATATGTGTGTATACATATAAACATATATCTTTTTAATATACATATACACACAGCATATATATGGCATAAATATGGCATACATATGCACATATATTTATACGTTATATTTATACATTATATATATATATTACACATGTACTATGTACATATTTATTTTTTAGGGGATATTTACAGTAGGAAAATCTGTTCACATTTCAAGTGAAGCAGTTTGGTTTTGACAGGTTTGTTTTTATACACATATATATATATATCCCATCACCAAACTGTGAGCATACATAATGCACACATATGTATGCAAATTCAAATAGTACAGAACTAATATAAAGCACATGCCAATTTAGACAGGGTTTAAAAAAATTTCAAAGGCAGATGTTTTTCTCTTTGTATTTGGAGAAACACCCTACTATTTTTTCAAGTAACAGTGAGTACCAGTGCATTTTTGTGGGATTGTGTGAAGGGAAGACTGTTTAGATCTGAACTTAACTTCATCTAGTGAACAGAGGCAAAAGAAAATAAGTGTATTAGACATGCCTTGAGCAAATGTTAGTAAGATCTTGGTGTGTCAAATACTAAGAGAAAACTGGAATAATTTATCTTAGCCAGAAGAATGCTTTTTTGTGCACTACTGTAGAGTTTCTCAAGATTATTAATGGAAATTATCTCTATACCTTTACTTTGCTCTTTATGATTAGTTAAGTAAGGCCCAGTGGATTATTATATATTTACTTATTGATTGTTAATATAAATAAAAACTAAAAAAATAATAGATTCCCCAAATTTCTCATTGAACCACAAAGGACCAGTTGCTTTAAATTCTTCACTAGAATTCTGAGAATTTTCAATTTTTAACTTGAGTATTTTTCAAAATAAAAACAAAAAAGTATTTAGATAATCGAAAAGAACCCCAACAGACAACCAAACAGATATTTATGGTACCTAAAAATAATCACGATATTATTAAAATTTGGTAATTTTCAAATGGAGCTACAGGGACAACTCACAGGGCAAGCGAGGGAACAATGGTAATAGTCACTGCTGCATTAGGTGGCCCCAGTGGCTTTCTGTGCTGCCTCTCCAATTAAGACAATATGTTTCCTGAGGCAGTTTTGGAGGACACAGTCTCGTGAATCCTGTCCTCTATGCTTTACAGATCACTGTTGAGCTTGGCCAATCTGAGCTGTGCAGAGACCCCTCACTTTGTGCCCGAGAAAAACACACTCACAAATGGTTCCGATATTAACATATCTGACTATGACTAAGAGTAGAAGGGGATTGGTCTCCTTGGTGGCCTGGGGTCAAGTCTCAGCACTACCACCATGAGGGCCTGAGTTCGATCCCTGGCCAGGAACTGACCCACACAGAGCAGCAAATCTTTCCTGTCTTGCCTGATGCTCCCTTCTGCAGTGTATTTCAGTAGATCTGCCTTTTATACTCCCCACTCTGTCTCTGCTGAATCCTCTTGCCCACCCCCCACCTGTGGCCTATAACCCAGTTCTTCTATGCAAAAATAAATAGAATATTTCCAAAAAAACGGGGGGTGGGGGGTGGGGATTGATAATTCTCATGTCACTGTGTGAAGAAACATGCTAGGAAGCAGTATGCTTATTAAACAGAGCATGTTTATATTTTCATGGGCTTATGGATTCACAGAGTTTCCAAAATTTAAGTACTTAGAATTGGTAACTATAGGTATCTTCTTATAACAACTGGAAGAATTTTATTCTTTATAACAAAATCTAAATCTAGAAGAGAGTGAGCTGAATTTGGTGTCTCCAAAAATACATCACTTTTAGTAACTGATATTCTAGTACTCCCAGAGAAAATTTTCTGTTGGATGATGGCCAATGAGATTAGCTAAATGCTAAGAGGCCACATCCTTTCTCTCACATTATCTCTGATCTATTACACACTATTATAATCAAAATACAACCTTTGTGTCCAGAAGTTGGTCACAGGATAGGTCAAAAGTTCTGTGGGTATTTTAAGGAAGAAAGTAAAAAGCACTATACTACACAAAACACAAAATATGCTAATTCTACAACAGACACCAGCATTATTTGGCTAGATTTAAAAGACAAGATTTTCTCAAGGCTATAAAATTTCATGGAACATAAAAGAAATACAAAAAGGAATCAGCTTTTTGATTTTGACAGCTTTTTCTTTCAATTTAAAACAGATTCTCTTCTATAATCTTGAAATGTGGTGACAGTGACAAGGGTAAATACATGATTCATTAACAAACCAAAAATTTATGATACAACAGAATCATGCATCTACGAATGGTCTTTCCAGAGCATAAATATGACCGTGCACTTTCCTGCTTGGGGCACTCATGACTTTCCTTGGCCCTCCACATGACATTAGAACTGGCCACCCTACCTCTCTGACCTTATTCTCTCCCTCTGGAGCTCATAGGGCTCAGTCAAGATGGACTGGTTTTGGATGAATGAATGAATGTATGGTGTTCTGTCTTACCTCCACCTTTCATACATATGATTTTCTTGTCTTGAAACATCTTTCTCCTTTCAAAAAATCAAATTTATTATTCACCATTCATTTACAAAAATATATAATTCCAGGAATACAGCTTCATACCTCCATATGTGGATACACTTCAACCACCACCAAAGTTTGAGTGCCTTCACACTATCAAATGGACCGCCACTGTAAATTCCCTATATCCTTTCTTTTTCCTGACTTATCTCTAAACCTCTTCCAGGACTAGGCCATCTGTTACCACCTTGTTTTGTATTGCCACTATATTGCCACAACACTCAAGTTGTTCTTTTCCACTGAAGGAGAGGTCTCCCTAAGATGTTGAGTACAAGCCTTTCCAAGGGGTGTCCCTTTGGCATGGATTATTTTGAATTGAGGTCAGGTGAGGCCCTGCAGACTTATGGGCAACTTTCACCACATCTTTATTACCTAGAAGAATGCAAATTGGGGATATTACTAAAGAATTAGGATTTTTACCAGAAATAGCCTTTGTACTGAGAAATCTATGTGACAGAGCATGCATCTCATTACATTGGCCTTTGTCATGAGTCCCCCTCTTCTTGTCATGAGTGCCCATCCTCTCTTCTTAAAGTTCCAGGCCCTATCCCATCCTTAGCACAAGATATATATACCCTCATTTTGCCCCACTAAAGTTTTAGAATCCACATCTATATGGATTCTGTATATTCATGTAATTAAGTTTCGTTTTTTTTCCTACTATTCTGATGTTAATCACTCAACCTGCCCCAGAAGACCCCAGAGGAGTAAGGGGAAATATCCTCTCTGCCCCAACACTAGTATATATCACGCGTAATTACTAGCACCTAAAGCATAGGAAACTGGCTCTAAATGTCTCCTGCCATGTCCTCAGAGCCTACTGCAAATCTAACTAGTTTCAAGTGGTAAATACTCAGTAAATATTTGCTTAATGAACATGCATTTGCACAGGAATAGATGCTTATATTAGTGGCATTAGTTAGAAAAAACAGTGAAGGAATAAAGTTTTCTCAAAGGTAATCTAATATTGCCTTTAGAAAAATATGTGGTTTCTTTTTGGGAGCAAAGATAATGAGGGTGGATCTGCTTTTGATCAATCTAGAGACCTATGACTTAATTTTTATCTGCAGTGATTTTTCTTTTAAAACATCAACATGCAGACCAAAAGTTAATAATTACATAAATCCCCTTGGAGTCTTGGAGAGATTAATTTTGTACATGTAGTACATATCATTATCTATGCTATTTTCATTTATTTCCATGCCTAGCTTCAGCCCCCAAACTTTAAATTCCTCCATGGATTTCTGTCATTACTCTCAGTCAAGAATTTTAATCGGTATTGTATAGTCCCTCCTTGGCCAATATCTTGTGATATCCACAGTTCTAGAAGACTTCAGAAAAGTTTTCATCTTTTCTAATAACTATGAAAGAGCAGTGTATTTCATTTGCATTTCTAACTGTGCCTAACACAGTGTTATTCTATAGAAATGACAGAGACCTTTGCTAAGCACATAGACAAATGCTAATCAGAAGCCGTTATACATTACTGTAGAAAGAATTATATAGAAGGTTTTTAAAACTCACAGTAGATGGAAGGGGAAGGGGTCACCTCATTTGGGACACTGATTTTGTTGGAATCTACATGGCCTTATCTAATCTCACTTTTGTAAGAAAGACTGGTTTTATGACCATTTGAACAAGAAACTTGGAAATGCTTATTCAGGTATCTTAGCAAATGTTGAGTGAATTCCCTGTGAGTCACATTTGAATAGCGTGAGCTATAATAAAGTCATTGTAATAGACAGCCAGACTCGGGTGGAGATTTCATCCTTCCCAGGTGGGTGGAGGCCAGACAAATTTTCTTTTTTTTTTTTTTAAAGATTTATTTATTTATTTATTTATTTTTTTGCGCTTGAAACTAATATTATTTTATTTATTTTTTTTTAGGTGGGGAAATATTTATATTTATTTTTTTTCTCTTTATTTATTTTTTTTTGTTTAATAAATTTTATTTTTATATTCCCCATACAATTGCAACCCCCCCATTCTGATCCCAATCCCTCCCCTCCCGCCCCCCACCCCCCCAAAAGTGTCTCTGTTTCATAGTTTTTTGTTGATTCTGATTTTCACTTTCTTATGGTTATTCATTTTCCTGGTCCCTTATTTAAGTTTTCTAGATTCCTGCTATGAGTGAGACCATCTGGTATTTTTCTTTTTCTTTTTGGCTTATTTCGCTGAGCATGATCCCTTCCAGCGCCATCCATGTTGCTGCAAATTGCATGTGTTTATAAAGATTTATTTATTTTTATATAAGAGCTGGGGCACAGGCCAGAGGTGCGGGAGGGTGAGAGGATTCACCAGAGACAGAGCGGGGAGCAGAACAGGCAGAAGGACCGAAAAACACTGCTGAGGGGAGCAGTGGGTGAGACAGGAGAGGTCTGCTGCCCCATGTGGGAGTCTCACCAGTCAGCCGGGATCGAACCCACACTGCTGAGGCTGCGGACAGCTTCACAGCACTGTGCTCAACCCGCTGCGCCACCGGGGAGGCCCAGACAAATTTTCTTTCTTAGCACTTTTAGAATTGCTTCACAATTCTTTTGCTTCTATAGAATATAGACTGAAAATCAGTGCCCTGGGAAAGAGATGCTAATAGGGCAGAGCTGTCTAGTTCCTTGAAGAGCATAGTTTGTAATTCATGTCACATTAGGCAAAACGTTCATAATGCAATATATCTAAAAATGGGAAACACTTCCTCATGTGCACTTTAGCTGAAGTTGACAGTTTTTTCCTTGCTAAAATCTCACACCTTAAAAATCTATATTCATTTAAAAGACATTTATATTAAAATTAAGCATATAAAGCAAAGCTGAGAGGGAAAACCAATAAATAGAATTGTAAGTAGGGCCTCCCTGGTGGCACAAGGGGTTGAGCACCTCACTATGAAGCAATCTGCAGCCTCTGCAGCCTCTGCAGCACGAGTTTGATCCCCGGCCAGCCAGGGAGCAACCCACATGGCGCAGCAGACCTCTCCTGTCTCGCCCCACTGCTCCCCTCAGCAGTGTGTTTCAGTCTGCCTGTTCTGTTCCCCGCTCTGTCTCTGGTGTATCCTCTCACCACCACCACCCCCTCCCCGCATCTCTGGCCTGTACCCCATCTCTTGTATGCATAAATAATCTTTTAAAAAATAATTATAATATTTTGGGAGTTCTCATAGAGCTCAGTTGTATTAAGACTTGTCCTTACTTATTGAGATGAATGGTGAAAGATAATTGACAGATATCACAATGCCTTGGATTATGATATATGTGCTCATGAATGTTGGAAACCATCAAGGCTCTGTCTAGTTTCCTTTCCTAGCTGATCAGCTTCAATACAACCTCAGCTAAAGTGCATAAAACTTCTATAGCTCTAGCTCCTTCTACTGTGGAATACAAATAGCAAATCAAGTTTTTGTGAAATGTATTAAAGGGTTAAAGTTGCATGCAGATAGGATAGAGACTGCTTTCTGCAATGCTCAAATACCTGCTCCCTAATACAGTACCTGGTCCTGATTAGGTACTCAATAAATGGAAGTTTGAGTGGATATCTGAGTGTTTTAATGAGATTTTTTTCTCCGATCCCCGATGACTTAATCACCAAAACAGGTACAGTGGGACAAGAGACCACTTGGGAAGGTATTGTGAGTCACATAAATCATTTTACTATCATTTAAACATTTTAATTACTAAGAATAATTTCTTTCCGGATAATTGTACTCTTTGTCTTCCAGTTGAAGCAAACATTTTAGAGAAAGTTCCAAAAGCAATCTGCCTGTTTCAAATTATGTGTGAACCTGATACTAGAAACTGCTGAGTAGTTTCAGATTACACTGTCAACAGTGTGTGGAGGTCTTTTACTTTCTACTGCCTGCCTCTCTTCCAGCTGCAGTTTTACTGGATGAGAAGGACTTCATTTTTCAAGGATTGTGTAAGATGACGGTGTCACTGTGGAGAGCAAGTGAATGGCCTTATAGAATAAGAGGGGATTTTTTCCCCTAGAGGCCATGTGTTTCATTTAGGCTACCCAAACTGTATGGTTTCAAAGCAAGCTACAAATCTAATTATTGGTCTTCAGGTTAAAAAAAAAAATTCATAACTTGTTTCAGTCCATACTTCTCATGAAGTTACTGCATTGATAATCTTACCTCTCCAGGTCTTTACTCGACACTGTATTTTGAAGGTAATTTTTATATGTTAAATATATGTTGAAAGTTATAAAAGATGCCATTTAAATTTCATATGCACGCAAATGTGTTTAATACAAGGGTTAGGTAAAGCGTATTGGTTTACATTTTTTTTTTTAAGAACTGAAAAGTTCTCTACAAGTGGTTCTTACATTATCACCATAAAAATGTTCCTTCATTAGAAACATGCATATGTTTAAACATGTTATCTTAAAATATTTCAGCTATGTTTGAATTTTGATATAATTCTGTTTTCTGGTGATCAAAAGCCTGTTTCCAAGATGGGGCCACAGTTCACCCAGTTAATAGTTTTTGCATCATTTACCAGAAGAGTTGGGTCAGTACCCCATGCTTTGCCTCCTTCATCTGTCTTCTTTTCAGAGAAACTCTCCTGGCTCTCTTTTCTTATAGTCTTGTGATAGCACTGGCTGACTACATTACTACACTAATTTGAGTTTTTTGAGATTAAAGACAGTATGAAAAGAATCTTAAAGCAGTTACTTTACAGGCTAATATAAAATGTTGTGAAAACTTTTTATGACTAAAAATCCAAGCTTCCTTTTGAACTTTACAACATTCTTCTGGAGATAATTCTGCTTTTGTTGTCAAAGGAATTTGTGAATTACAGGGGGGATTTTGAGCATCATGTTGGAACTCTAAAGAACTATTTTGTAGTAAATCATATCACATGGATAGTCCTGTAGGAACCTTTTAGCTTGTGATTTCAATTGCTAGGTGGAAACTTACATTACAAAGTGAACCTTGTCCTTTTATAAACACAGAAAGAAGACACACCTAGGTCATGATTTACAATAAATGGCAGATCATTATTGCTTCCTTCGGTATTTCCTTTGTAACTCTAATTATGATGAACTCCTGGCATCATGACAATAAATGCCATTCCAAAGAAATTCCATTTTCACTTATGTCATAGGATGTGAGACTGGGGCCCTTCCAGACTCCACGTTAGCTGAAGCCCAAGTGAGCTATGCAGGCACCCATGTGTTGTGTGGATGAGACAAATCCACACATGTGGCTTCTCAAAGAAAATAAGAATCAATTTCAAGTTCTCTTGGGACCTTCAGGTAACAAAGGATACAGAGACGGGGCGGTTTGGAGAGAGAGGAAAGTCTGGGGAAAAATTCATTTGGAAAGAGTTGTTACAAAGTGTCTCCCCCACTGCAAGGGAGGGCACTCCTCCAAAACACAGGCCTAGGGATGGGGGAAAGGACCACTCTGGAGCTTTAAGAAGAGCTAGGGCTGCTTAGAGAATTCGTGCTTGATGTGCTGTAGAAAGCCAGGTGTGCTGGGCTCTGAGGCCTATTCTATCCTGCGAAATTTTAGAGGGAGAGAAGGTCTGAGTCCCTGTGCATGGAGGAGACAGGGAAGCGCTGATATATCTTCACCCCAAGGTGAAGGGCGGGGGGGGGGGAGCATGTATACTGGGGCATGTGGAAGAGAGCTGCAGCAGGGCCTGTGGGGCAGCATGCAGGGGTGAGAGGAGAACTCATCAGAAAGGGGACAGAGATGAATAACTGATTTTCAGGGCATGGGGAAGTTGAAGACGGCCATCAGGAATGAGAATGCATCTGCCAGGTTACTGGAACAAGAGGAGAAGGGGCTCAGCAGAAAGAAACTGAAGAGCTCACGGAAGTGTAACAGGATGGTCCCCAGGAAAGGGGGAGGTTCCAGGTTTCCTGCCCCACCCAAAGGAGGGTAGAGCTGAGCAGGAGAAGAAGAAGTGGCAGAGGACACGGAGAAAGGAAGGAAGCAGGATGGAGCCAGAAAGAGACCTGGAGGAGGCACATGGAGGCAAGAGGCACGTGAAGAAGCTGCGCTTTTGGTCGTGGACTGGGTGACACAGATGTGGGTGAGAGACCCGTGGGGAGGTGACAATGGCAGTTTTTGTCTTGATTTTGATTTTGTGCTTTTCCTCCCAGACTTGTCTGGTTGTTTCTGATCCTTTTCCTGTGGGCCCCCCCTGGAAGGTGCTTTAGACTTGTGGCAGGTTTTGGGGCCTTGTTCTGGTCCCTTCCCTCTTAGATGGACTTTTACCCACGAGGGGATGGACTTTTACCCACGGGTAACTTTGGGTGCTTGATTTAGAACCTATATTCTTTGCCTTTCCTGTATTGTTTCCTAATTGTATTAAATTTCCTTTTCATTAAAGTCTCATATGTTTTGTGTTGATGCGGCGGATGGCAGAACCTATTTAGGGCAGGCAGGTTTGCGGGGTCTGGGGTGCTCCTCTCCCTATAGAAGTACCCAGTGAGAAAAAGAGCAGACTAGCTATAACCAGGCCTCGGAGGAGCAAAGCTACTCAGCCAGCCCCCTCACTGTTCTCCCTTTCCCACTCCTGTCCCTACAGGGAGAGATTAAAGAACAGGCGGGAGACTCCTCCATCCCCTGTGCGCAGCCTGAATAGGTCTTAATTGTGGGAGGGAGATGTCAAGCTCAATGGCTTAATAATTACATGGTATCAGACCTTCTCCTTACTGGTAGGAACCATGCATCCATGTCTCCAAGACAAGGGGAGGTTACTTCAGTACAATGGAATAGATTTAAAGAGACAATGGAGATAAGAATAAATTGTGATTTATTTACTCTCTAATGATTACTATTTTTAACTATACTATATTTACATACTATAAATTTACTAAAATTTACTGTCTGATGTTGTGTTAGTCCGACATATTGGTTATATCTAGAATAAATTAATAGATATGATTTAATGGCTATGGTTTCCAAGTTAGCTCCCACATAGAGAAATACAAAAAAAACATTTAAATAGCGCTTCTTCTTTGGAATGAACTAGATCTATCAGAACATGCTTAGTTTCATGGCACTCTACAGGCCAATGTGTAAGCTAACACACATTGTAGCTCACACATGTATGTGAGCTAAAAGTAAGTGAAAATATGTGTTGAGAGCCCATGGAATATTGATGCCTCCAGGGAAGAAATTTACTCTTCTGCCTTCTAACCTGCACAAGTGGGTGCTTTGAGAATAAAACAGGGCTGTAAAATATAGGCTTAAGTGACTCATTGCTATTAAACTTTACACCTCAGTCACAGCAGAGTATAGAGCACCCTGTACTCAGGGGCAGGAGAGTCTCCAACAGAGCTTCAAGCTTGGAAATGTTTCCTCACACATTCTATCCAGCACAAACTTCCACACTTTTTTTTTTTATTTTCTGAGTCTTCTTGTTAATTGCTTTGAATTAGGATGCGAAGATTGCAATTAATAATGATGTTCCTCATAGATAAGACTTAGATAACAAAGAATAGCAGTTAAGTGTTTCAAGCTTGGGTATGGAATGGATTTTTTTAACTTTTAAATTCAGGCTATCAAGACATGAATTTGTACACAGTGTAAGTATCCAGCTGTGCTCTGCTTGCTCTCATCAAGGAATTCTCCCCGAAAGTCCATCTTTATATGTAAATAAGAGGGGGAAATACTGCATCTACAAATTCCCTATTTTAAGAGGTACTAATCATATGAGCTATCATTTATGAACACATACTATGTGTCAGGAACTGTGTTAAGATGTTTTAAACATTTTCTCTCCTACCCACACTACTGATCTTAGGCTGCTCTATCTACATTTTACAAAAAAAGGAAACAAAGTTTTGACAAAGTTAAATAGTATGTGTTAAGTTACACAACTAGTTTGCATCTAAGTTTGGAATGGATCCCATCTTTCTGACTGGATCTCTATTCTTAACAGCGATGCTATACAGAGCTAGGCTTTGAATAAATTATTAATAAGGTGTCAAGACAGGCCATGATGTGAATACATAGATGGATAATGAGGGATTAAATCAACTGCCTTGGAATGAACTGCATTGTTTCCAAATCTGTTATCCTTGGCAAGTCTGCCCAGAAATGGAACAGCTGGCCTACTCACTCTTGTGATCGACCTCACCCCTCGGTTTAATTGTATAACAGAAAGCAGAGAAAGGGTTGAGTGATCTAATATTCATTCCTCCCTTCTACTACTCAGAACCAGACTTCTAAAAAAATTTGAACATGGCTTTGTAGTTGCTCTGGAAGAAACCCAGGGAGAAGCAAGTTTTCCCGGCAAGTAGTCAATGGAAGCCTGGCTGCAACACCTAGATCTGAATAAAGGGTCTCTATCCCCAGTAGATTATCTCCAGCCCACGAGGCAGATCCAGCATCTGTACCCTTCTTGGTTAGGGGAAGGCTGCAACCTGGTGTGGGTTTTTCTCAGGTGCAACCCTTGGTGCTATATCAGTCATCTTTAGTTTCTGTGCTGGGTTCATAGCCAGTATTAACATATACATTCACATGTACCTACTTAGAAATTATTACAGGCAGTTAGAGTAACATGTTTACTTTTAAAAATAGAGGAAAACTAATAATGGCAGGTGTACATTTTCTAACTTGTTTCACTGCATATAATTAAAAATACAGAAACATATATAGAAAAACCATGCAAAAGCATATATAGAGGCAAATATTTTAAGGTATTTTCTTACAGATTTATCATTTATATTTTACTACATAAAAAGGAGAAGCATATGATAGGTTCATCCTTTAATTACTACTGAAGCTTTTGAGATAACCTGAAAGTTGATGATTAATTTTGAGAATCTCAAGAGTTAAATTCTGTTATTTTTTGAAATTAGTGTTACTAGGTGAGAGATATAAAAGCTATCAAAAAGAGAGCTTAAAAAACTCCCTACAATGGAATATAAAGGATTCTTCTTCATTGCTACATAATACATCTATTTTTTTAAAAGTTAATTAAGGGCTTACTTAACCTTAAAAATTTACCCACTTCCCCTAAATACATATAGAAAAATTTTGACATCAGGGTATGATAATAGGTCGTCAAGTCTGCATTATGTTTTGTTAAATAATAATGGTAACTTTTATTTCAAAAAAATCTAAAGCTATCTTATAAGCAACACTCAATACTATGAGGTGTGACATCATTATGTCTTTCGTTTTAGTTTTATGATTCTACAAATTTCTCTACATCAAGACGGGAATTGGGTCTTTTTTGCTGTGTGGACAGATTTTTCCAGTAATTGTTAGTGACCTGGAGAGTAAGAAATTGAATAACGGCACCAGAGAAGATTAAAAATGAGCCAACTTCCCAAGCAATCGGGAGTTACACAAGTAACGTTTTCATAATGGAGAGAAGAAAGTTGCAAAATAAGGCAAGGAACAAGGAATGACCTAAGTTGTTCAAGTATCAAATATTTCATGAAGGACAGTGACCAGATGTTTTCCATTCCCATGAAATGGGGCCAAACCGCTTCATCAGCAAACTGCAGGGTTGAACAAGGACTCAGTGACAGTGCTCTGTGTGCCAGGTGCTGTGCTGGGCTCAGTGGGGCTGGCAGACAAGGCCTCTGCTGGTTCTAGTCCCTCACTCCTACTATCTGGCTGAACATGGGTAGTTTACCTAGTATCTCTGAGACTCAGCTTTCACATCTTAAAAATGGACCACTGAAACTAGACACCTCATAAGGTTGTTGTGTGGCTTGGATTATTCCACACCATGCAAGGGATTAACATGCAGCCTAACACATGTTAAATATACATCGTTAGCTTTCAAAGTTTCTCTGAGATTTCCACAGTGTTCTTACTATAGGGAAGTTGTAATTTTGTACTTGGAGGGATCATATTGACCATGGAGTGTTCAGAAGAAAAACTTAACTAATGATCTAGATCAATTTTTATTGACCACTTTGTATTCAGAGCTCATGTACCTAATGGGTAGTGTGGGGTAATTCATAGGTTCCAGGGATTCATTTTCTTGCAGTATTTTTTTTTATAAATAATAATAATAAAAAACCTACCTGCAGCTTTTCACGCACCTCAAAAAATATACAAAAACCAAATTTCCCTTCTCTCCCCCCCACCCTCCCACAAAAATAAAACTCTTAGGAGCTCTATCTTCCTTCCCACTTTGACGTGATATTTCATAACTTGGAGAAACTTAACGTTATCTGCAAGTTGGAAAAGTTACTGCACACTCCCTGTTTCAAAGCATTATTATCGCATTAAAGTCATGCATTTCTAGCACCAAACATAAGGGAACAATATTGTTTATTCTATTCCATTTAATGCACATTTGCTCTGGTTTCCTACCTCCAAATCAATTCACAATCTGTGGAAAGGATGCTCTAAGTTCATGATACATCTTGCCTATTTTTCAGCAAGTAACAAAATGTGCTAACAGCTTCCTGAGCCAACTAAAAACAAAGCTATGCAAAACAAAACAAAACCATTTTTATTCTGAAGTATTGTCAAAGGCTTTTGAAAATCTTAGTAAACTTTCTTTAGTTCTGCTTTCATCCACGTTTCTCTCCTCCTTCAGAGAACAACAAATCAGTCATCACAGTTACTCTTTTTGAAATGTTCCTGTCTTTCACTTAATAATAAAAGTACAAAGTATTCAACAATTTTATTACTTGCGCACGAAAAGCTGGATTCCCAAGTTTCTAGTTATGAAGTATACTCATGGAATTACTCTCATGAATGAGGTCTCAACGAGTTATTAAGCAAGTTTAAAATGTAGCTAATGGAAAAATCAAGAGCTTTGTAACTATTTAAAATGTAATACTAAAATAATGTAATTAAAATAGATTTATGTATCCATCAAATTGTTAGAGATTGAAAAAAATAGAACATCTAATTCTGACAAGAATGCAATGATTGGACTTTCTTCTATACAAGCTAGTGTAAGAATACTTTGTCTTTTAGATTTATTTATTTATGCATACAAGAACTGGAGTGTAAGCCAGAGGTGCCGGGGTGGGTGAAAGGATTCACCAGAGAGAGTCGGGAGCAGAACAGACAGATCTACTGAAAAACACTGCTGAGGGGAGCAGCAGGCAAGACAGGAGAGGTCTGCTGTGCCATGTGGGTTAACTCCCTGGCTGTCCAGGGATCAAACTTGTGTTGCAGTGACTGGCAATAGCTTGATAGCACTGTGTCTTTAATTAACCCCTGAGCCACCAGGGAGGCCCTGGTGTAAGAATACTTTTGAATAACTTTTTGGACTGGAAAACAATGTTTACAACAAGTCTATAAGAGGTACAAAATATGTATAATATGTAACAAAGACACAAATTATAGTGCATAGATAACTCAAAACTGTTGTTGCTGGACTTAAAATGTAAAACTTCTGGTAGCATTTGAGAACTTCAAAGATTTATTATTTATTTATGCATACAAGAACTGGGGTCTAGGCCAGAAGTGCAGGGGGTGAGAGGATTCACCACAGACAGAGCGGGGAGCAGAGCCGGGAGCAGAGCAGGCAGATCTACTGAAATACACTGCAGAAGGAAGCAGCAGGGGAGACAGGAGAGGTCTGCTGCTCCATGTGGGTTAGCTCCCTGGCCAGGGATCAAACTCATGCTGCAGTGCTGGCGAAAGCATGATAGTGCTGAAATGTCAATCCTTGTGCACTAGGGAGGCACACATTTGAGAACTTTGCAGCAACCACATAACAACCTTGATGCATTCTCCATTAAAGCAAAATGTGTGCATTAGCCCTAGTAACAAGATACAGACAAATCATGTAGTTATTAGGTATTTAGTTCCAGACCACCACAACAATAAAGCTAGTCACACAATTCCTTTTGTTTCCCAGTGCATGTAAACTTTATGCTTATGCTAAACTGTAGTCTATTAAGTGTGCAATAGCATTATGTGTAAAATAACAATGGACATACCTTAATAATACTTTATTGCTAAAAATTGCTAACAATTCTCAGCCTTTAGCAACTAGTGATCTTTTTGCTTGTGGTGCTTGTTGAAGATTGGGGTGGCTGAAGCAATTTCTTTTTTTTTTTTTTTAAGATTTATTTATTTATTTATACAAGCACTGGGTACAGTCAGAAGCGCGGGAGGTGAGAGAATTCACCAGAGCCAGAGCAGGAAGCAGAACAGGCAGAAAGACCGAAGCACACTGCTGAGGGGAGCAGCGGGTGTGGCAAGAGAGGTCTGCGTGCCATGTGGGACCCTTGCCAGTGGCCGGGGATCGAACCTGTGCTGCAGAAGCTGCGGGAAGCTTCCCAGCCCAGCGCTCAACCTCTGTACCACCAGGGGAGGCCCTGAAGCAATTTCTTGAAATAAGACTACAAAGAAGTTTGCCACAGTGACTTCCATTCACAAAAGATTTTTCTGTACCATGTGATGCTGCTTACTGGCATTTTATCCTGGGTAGAACTTCTTTCAGAATTGGAGTCAGTCCTCTCAAACCCTACTACTACTTTCTCAACAATTTCTGTAAAATTCTAGATCTTTTGTTTTCTTTTCAATAATGTTCACAGAATCTTCACCAGAAGTATAATTCGCCTCAGGATATCACTTTTTTGCTCACCCATAAGAAGCAATTCCCCATGCACTCAAGTTTTATCATGAGATTGCAGCAATTCAGTCATATCTTTCAGCTCCACTTTTAATTTTAGTTCTCTTGGTATTTCCACCACATCTGCAGTTAACTTTCTCCACAAAGTCTTGAACCCCTCAGTCATCCATGATAGTTGGAATCTCCCAAACTCTTGCTACCTTTGATATTTTGCTCTTCTCCTATGACTTGTGAATGTTCTTGATGATGTGTAGAATGGTGAATAATTTCCAGAAGGTTTTTAATTTACTTTTCCCAGATTCATTAGAGAAATCACTATGGCAGCTGTAGGCTTATGAAATGTATTTCTTTAAACAGCAAGACTTGATAACATAAATGACTCCTTGGTCCATGGGTTTCAGAATGGATGTTGTGTTAGCAGGCATGAGAACAACATGTATTTCCTTGTCCATCTCCATCATAGCTCTTGGGTGATCAGGTGCATTGTCAACGAGCAGCAATATTTTAAATCTTTTTTTCCTGAATAGTAGTTTTCAGCAGTGGGCTTAAAATATTCAGTAAACTGTGTTGTAAACAGATGTGCCAGCATCCAGGCTTTGTTATTCCATTTACAAAGCACACACAGAATAAATTTTGCATAATTGTTAAAGGCCTGGGGTTTTCAGAATGATAAATGAGTACTGGCTTCAACTTAAAGTCACCAGCTGCATTAGCCCCTAACAAGGACAATTTTCTGTCTTTTGAAGCTTTGAAACCAGACATTGGCTTTTCCTCTCTACCTATCAAAGTCC
Source organism: Talpa occidentalis (assembly GCF_014898055.3). NCBI lineage: Eukaryota > Metazoa > Chordata > Mammalia > Eulipotyphla > Talpidae > Talpa > Talpa occidentalis. The sequence continues at coordinate 133,655,431 of NW_023604295.1, read as the reverse complement.
TAGATGGCATTTTCTTCCAATAGAAGGCTGTTACATCTACACTGAACCTCTACTGTGTAGTGTAGCCACCTTCATCTATGACCATAGCTAGATCTTCTGGATACTGGCTGCTTCACCTTGCACTTTTGTGTTATGAAGAAGACTGCTTTTCCTATACTTCATAAACCAAACTCTGCTAGTTTCAAACATTTTCCCTGCATTTTCCTTACCTCTTTCAGTTTTTCATAGAATTGAAGAGAATGAGGGCCTTGCTCTGGATTAGAATTTGACTTTAAGGAACATATGGCTGGTTTGATTATCTGTTCAGAAGTTCAAAAATATCTCCAACTTGAAGTCTAGATGGTTTTTTGTGTGTTCTGCTATAGAAGCCAATTTTGCTTCACTTCCACATTTAGCTTATCCTATGAGTTCTGCAGGATATTATTTTATCACAGAGGAGCATGATACTAGAATAACTAAAATGTTTGTAAGCATAGGGAGCTCGTATGACTTGGATATTAGAGAAATGCTCTCCCTCAGATGGTGTGATTGAAGTACTTACTGTTTTTGTTTTCATTTTTTATTTTGACGAAGATGTTGTGGTTTTACTCTGACTCAGAAAAAGAAAAGGCATCCCTTTTAACTAGGGTGATTCCAAAGGATCTCTTCTTTCCTTCTATTATATGTGCTGTTTCCCAAATCCCTTGTGAGACCTAGGCCCACACTTATCCAAGGCATTTCATAAGATATCTTGATAGAGGGAAAATGGCAGTGTGTTTTGAGTGAAATGAACCTACCTGGGATTTTACTACCCAATATTTTCTATTCTCTATGACTAGTGGATAAGTTTTAACTACTCAAATTTGTTTTTCTCTAATTATGAAATGTTCATATAAGGATACTGAGATAAATGAATGTGTTTTGTAAATAACAAATTCTACGTAAATGGATTATTGTCAACATTATCATGAACTTTGTTTTAGGGATAGAATTTCAGAGAAATTAATTGCTATTTGATGGACAAAGATAAATCTAATTTTATTTGCTTTCTTTGCCAAATGTTACCATTGAGTAACATATTTAAAATCTCTTGGTTTCCTGAGGGTTAGAGAGTTGCTTCTTAAATTCCAACTCTCATTTTTTTTCTTGAACCAATGACCAAAAATGTCTAAAAGTGGCCTTCTCTAAAATTGGGTAACCATTTGATTGATATCTTTGGTTGTGCATCTCTCACCAGAATATTGAAATAAATTGTGGGATATATTTTCCCTGGAAACAGGGTAACTCTCCCTCCTTTTTTGGGAAATAGTTGGGTAAAGTCTTAATAAGAGAAGGGATTGGAATGGATTAAAAATATCAAGATTCTGTTTGAAATCTAGCTGTTTGAAAAAATCCATGGGAATAAAGAGTGGAAAAGATCAATTAATCAAGTAGTTGATTTTAACAATATGTTGTTTACCTAATTGACATTATCATATCAAACATGTGATCCTTTAAATATACAGAATGTTAGCTCAGGCCTGTGTTTTGAGACTGTACAAACACACATGGAGACATCTGACTTAAAACAATTGTTCTGAACACCCACCAGGATGAACATCTGTTTTCCATTGGTTGTCCTTATGCTTTTGGTTTAGAGGCTGGAACACTGATTTTCTGTTTTAGAAGTGTGACATTGCCATCCCTTGACAATTTTCATTTTTATAGCAACATCTTTGCAGAAGAAGGAAATGCATCTCTCAAAAAACACACAACATGGAAGTGTCATCACACAGACAGTAGGTGACAGTCACGTGGTTTCAATCATCAGGTGGCTGTTTTTTTGAGAGTGATTTTCCCCTCAAGCTTTATTAGTAACTTTCACTAAATTTACCACCCTCTTCCAAGTTATATTTGAAGAGTTAGCTTCAAGCATAAATCTAACAAAGGTAACAATTTTAAAGTACCTTTATAAAAAAACAACATGTAAGAGTGTTTCATAAGAATTTTATTATACTTTATCATCCTTTATTATATTTTAGGATTATCCTTTGCAAAGCTTTGAAGTTAAACCTTTGCTGTTTTTTGTTGTTGTTTTTTTTTTTTTTTGTCTCACACAGTGGTTCTCAAGTGGGACTACACTTTATATTTCCCTAATGATGCCCCTCATCCTTTCAATCAGAATCTGGAGATGGGAACCATCCCTCCTCCTCCTCCTCCTCATCATCATCATCATAGCCTCTTCAGAGTCTCAACCTCAGGGAATCTCTTTGGATCAAATTAATCACTGGGAAGAATTTATCCCTCAAAAATCATCTCCAACAATTGCTTCTTTTCTCTGAATGCACCAAAATAATAAAGAAGTGTAGATATGGTTTAGAAGTAGAATGATGGCCTAGAGCATTATAGATTTTTCTTGTTTTTTTTTTATTTTTTTTTTTTAGTCAGAAGGAAATAATTCCTTTTCCCTTTCTTATCTGAATATCCTTTTCCCCTTTAAGTCAGAATAATAATAGTAGATATTAGCTCTTTGTGTTTAAATCTTCCTTTTTTCCATTTTTTTTCAATTTTCTCATCAATGGATTGAGATAGTTGTGTCTCATTAATCTTTGTGTGCCCATCACCAGGCATCTTTGGTCTGGTGGTGCAAAGGCTCAAGAAGTAAATGCTGGATGACTGCATGTCAAGCTCACTTGGAAGGAGATATTTATGGGTACCCTTGAGAGCTCCTCATTTATCATGGCCTTATTGACAGTGTTACCATGTCCTCACAAAATACAGGGATGCTCATAATACATATATTATTCTGGTTGAAAAAGTGGACTTTGCAAGTATATTGGTGTGCATACCTATACACATACGTAAGCATAAACACACGCATAGTTTGATTTTCATAATAAACTGAAGCAAATTTGCTAGAATGGGTTTCCTATTTTACAAATGGGGAAATTGGAGTTCAGAAAAGTTAAGTAACTGGCCCAGTGCTTGCAACATCCAGGTAATGCTAATATGGGTCAACTATCCAGAGGTTGAGGTTAGAATTTCTTTCATTTCCTACAGCACCTATAACCCCTGGCAGGGTGAAGGCATATGGATCAAATCTGCTGCAAACCCAAGGGATAACAAAATCAGGGCTCTAAAATATTTCAAGAGTTTGGAATGCTGGCCTAGAAAACCCAAAAGATGAAATTTAATAAGAAAAAAATTAAGATCTTAAGTTTAGATTTAAAAAAATAAATTCTGAAGTACAGATTTGGGAGGGAAGAAGGAGACCTAGCTTGTTCCTGTGGAAAAAAATTTCTATGACCGTGAGATAAGCATGTGATGACTGAAATACATAATGCAAACTCAGGTTGTTTGTGTAGCACTGATGGGAGTATAGTACGTTCCAGGAAATGAGAGGGTCCCACGTTCTCTTGTGTGCTGGAAGAAAGCCATTTGGAATTTTGTACTGTTTTAGCCACCACGTTTTAAGTGGGACAGTGAAAAACTGATGTGTTTTAGGGAGAGGGTGACCACTGTCACCCGCATATCAGCTGGTATCCTCAAAAACCACATCACAATGAACCACTTCCTCCCATTTAGGACCTATGGAAAATTTAATAACCTCAAGAAACATCTGAATTCACAAGGGCTTAATTTTTCTTGGTAACTCCTGGCTCCAAGCTCCTGCTTCTTTAAATTTAAATTGCAGTCTCCTGCCTGGGCTGCGCCTATCCTGTTCTTCATGGATGCAGCAATCTTTGCTTCTTGTACTGCTCTGCTTTCCACAAAATTCTACCAGCACAAAACTTTTCAGTGCTAGCAGATTTTACTGATAATTTGGGAAAACAAGGAAGGTTTATGGAGCAGGAGCAATAAAATTTTTAAATTGAAAAGCAGACATCTCTCTTCCTAAAACTAGTTTGAGGGGGCCATCCTGCTTCTGGAGATTTTTTTTTTAGTATCTGCTGATAATGTCCTCAGAGCTCTGGCCTCACCGCTTCTCTCACCCCTTCTCACGTTCCTGGAAATCCTCTCAGATTTCCTGCAGGAATTCATGTTTCTCAGATTCCTACATATAACATTCACCTTTCTCCATTCTTTACTCTTAAACTCAGTTCCAAGCAACCTGTGCAAATACAAAAACCACTAAGATGTTCAGTTTAAACAAAAGGGTCACCCCAAGCGTTCTACTCTGACAGGAGCCATTCTTCCCAGAGTGGAATTGTGCACTTTAAGTAGTACTTTATTCCTCTGTTAGACCAGGAAAATGACGGGTTTGGAAACGACAGCTTCTTGGTATTTATTTTAACTAATTTAAAATAATTGACTGATAAAAAATTCCTGTGTGAGGAATCATTCCACCGTCCCCATAATAATCTTATATGAATAGAAACTGTTGTTTTTGACTGTAGAAAATGCCTATTATGTAAACTCAGTTGTTTTGTCGTTATAAACAAAGTAGTTATAGCAATATCATCTTGGAGACTGGGAAAGAATAGTAAAATAGCTGTACATATGGAATGGATCTAAGGCAGATGTAGGAAGCGAGGATTAACAAAAGCTTCAGACTAAATTAGTGAGAAACATGAGGAAACAAAATAAAGGTATACAGTTGCCACGCATTAGTTGTAAGAAATGAGAGAAAGAATCCGAGACAATCTTGAGTGTAATTAAAAGAAAAGGAAATGGTCATTTATAACTGGGGACTCACACTTTAGAGAGTGACTAGGTAAGGAATTTGGGTTTTGGAAAGCAAAGAGGATGAGAGAAGAAAAGTTCATGGGGAAACAGTTTCAGTCTGAACTATGGGGTAGTTTCTGGAAACTACCACTTTGTTTCTGCTCCCAGGCTGAATGAGCCTAATTGTCCAAGGACTGAGTAAGCTGAATCTGAGATCAAACTTGTCTTTATTCAGATAATGTTGGTCTCAGCCCAGGCTGAGTGATGATCATTTACAGGTACATGAATGGTGTTTGTGTCCTAAGAGCGCCCCAAAATGTGAAGTGCTCTTGTCCCCCAGCCCCTGGGGATGACTCTTGACAGCATGGGAGGCATAGGTTACCTGGGAGAGACAACATCCCAGCCTAACAAGGAGAGTTGCTTTCATACTAGTGAGGGCTGACTAGTGAGATGCTGCAAAATCAGTGAGTTTTTTCAGTAAACATCCTTGGAATTTTCCAAATAAATTATGAGATAATAGAAATAAGTATAAAATGTAGTTTTCTATTTCATAATTCACTTAGATATTTTACTACTTCAAGATAATTATAACAAGTCATATGATTTTATATTTTTAAATTAGAATTAAAAATTCGAGGTAAATATTTGTTTATATTAATTCATTTATAAAAATAAATTTATTCTCCTATTCTTAAATGCCAGCAGAGCCTGGGAAGTTTCCCATTAAAGGATGCACCTATGGATACATCAGTAAGATTCTCCTTAACCTCAAGACTCATCAGTACCATTAGTTATTCTGCATATTACACCACTCAAAGCAAGGACTGCATTTATTTCTCTCGATAGCCACAGGGCCTCGCATAATGCTAGGCACTTGTAGCATTATGTGCTGGTACTAGTGCTGGTACATACTTGTAGGTACTGAAAATATTTGTTGAAATGAACAAAGCATGTCCACATCTTGACAAAACTGCAGTATATACAAAAATATAGACATAGAACCAAATTTCAAATAATCTCATAGCTACTATATTTTAGTGAGAAAAAATTGTAAACAGAAAAGGCCCTGCATTTCTGATTTACAAAATTAAAATGCTTATATAAATAGTGACGTTTGGAATAGTAGATTATTTCGCATTTTCCTTGTTACTGAATAAATCAAGGAATTTGTTTCAAATATTCATGCAGTAAAAATGGAAAAGTTATACACACAAAGCAATCATTGTTGCGATTATCTATTTTGCATAAAAGTATCTATATGAATCATCATCTCCATTTTATAAATGAAGAAAATTTGTAAAATGGGAACAGATGGGAAAAGTGTCACATAGTTTGTCAATTGAGACCTAATAGATAGACTTCAGAAGCTGTGCTCTTAAGTACACTTTCTCTTAAAAGTGGAAGGTAAAGAACCTTCTTGGTGACGTAAGGGGTTAAGTCTCAGCACTGTGAAGCTGTGGGCAGCCACTGCACCATGAGTTTGATCCGTGGCCAGGGAGCTGACCTACATGGCACAGCAGACCTCTCCTGTCTCGCCCGCTGCTCCCCTCAGCAGTGTATTTCAGTCCATCTGCCTGTTCTGTTCCCTACTCTGTCTCTGGTGAATCCTCTCTCTCCCTGCACCTCTAACTCTACCCCAGTTCTTGCATGCATAAATAAATAAAATGACTCTTAAAAAAAAAAAAAAACTAGAGAAAAAAAAAAGTAAAACTAGTGCTGGTACATAAAAATACACCTAATACATGCTAAATGCATTTATTTATCCAACAAATTTTTAATGAGTCAACAAAACTAGAATAATCCCTTCCTTCATGGAGCTTGCTTTCTCTCTAAAAAGAGTGGATTTCTTATCAAAGATACTAGTGTTACTGGTGAGAGCAAAAAGTGTGAGACTTTAGCAAAAACATCAGTCTGCCGATTTAGTGTTTATTAAGAGTAAACAAATGAAAGGTTAGAGGGAGCCTGTGGAGTTTGTAAAGGTCTCTTTCCTGAAATTAGCTGGGTGCAGGAAGGTACCCTTCAAATAATGACTCAGGCTCTTGGGACAGCGTTTCATATATGATAATTAGTAACAGAATGCTTTTGCTGACCTATCTACCTCAGTGTGGTAGTGGAGATGCCTACTCCTTGCAATAGTGGTAGAGGCAGGGTAAGAAAACTTCTTGAAATCAATCATGTTTCCTATATTAAACTAGATGCTCTATTTGATAGCATATCTATCCTAGTTAATCCAACTAAACTCAACTACCATCCCTGGATAATAGAGACAAGATTTATGTGAAGAGAGAAGATGAAGACAGAGGAGATGTGCAGAAGAGAAGGAGAGGATTTTCATAGTACACACTATAAATCAGGTATCATCCTAATCGCTTTTTATCTATTAACTCATTTATTCCTTTCAACAATATCATCATCTCCATTTTACAAATGAGGAAAATGGGTCACAGATGGGACTAGTGTCACCTAGTTAGTAAATGATGGAGTAAATTGAGACCTAGCAGATGGGCTTTAGAAGCTGTACTCTTAAGTGCTAGGTTACACTTTCTCTTAAAAGTAGAGGTAGTGGGGCCTCCCCGGTGGCGCAGCGGTTGAGCACTGGGCTGCGAAGCTGTGCACGGCCTCTGCAGTGCTGGTTCGATCACCGGCTGCTCCCCGGCCACAGGAGGCAGGTCCCACATGGCGTGCAGACCTCTCCTGCCGCCCGCTGCTCCCCTCAGCAGTGTACTTTGGTCCTTCTGCCTGCTCTGCTCCCCGCTCTGTCTCTGGTGAATTCTCTTACCCTCCCGCGCTTCTGACTGTACCCAGTGCTTGAATAAATAAATAAATAAATAAATATTTAAAAAAAAAAAAGTAGAGGTAGTGCTGGCACACAAGGATTTAAAATCTAATGACGCGGCACAAAAATCTTAATAGAGTTGTCCCTTGTACAATGTGGGGTGTAGAATTGCCAACCCCTGCCCTGTGGAAAATTTGAGTAAACTTTTGATTCCCCCCCAAACTTATCTACTAACAGCCTGCTTTTGACCAGAAGTCTTACTGATAACACAGTCAATTAACATATATTTTGTATTTACTATTCATTAAGTGGAAGTGAGTCATCCTAAAGGTCTTTATTCTCATTGTCTTCACAGTGAGTAGGTCAAAGGAGAGGAGGGAGCAGAGGGTTGGTCTCACTGTCTACGTGGCAGAGGCTGAAGAGTTGGAATAGATGGAAGGCAAGGCAGAGAGGCTGGTGAACTCATACAACTTTATGGAAATATAGTAGTTTCTGTCCGGTTTTCTTGCTTTTTCATTTCTCTAGAACTATTTCTATACGGTAACAATCCTTCCACCTTTTACTGTAATTTCAGTGCATATCATAGAAGGGTTTAGTCATAAAAGAAGGCAAGAGCAGTTTGGAATAACTGGAATCATTCTGTCAGAATGTCTAATATCAGTTTGATTTTGGGCACTGTCTTCCTCGTCTTCTGGCACAGGTTTGGAAAGACTCATCTCCATTAAGTCTCTCCTGTTAATTTCTCTGGTGTGGTGTTATTTGTGCATAAGCAAACCTGCACATTTCAAACCCATGTTGTTGAAGGGTTAATGTGTACAGCAGAAGATGGTATATAGTCATGTGATGTAGGGGTAAGTAGTTCAAATCGTCGAATGAGTCAAGGCTTTATGGAAATGGAGGCTTGCTTCAGATCCTGACAAAAGAGGAGGGAAGCTGTATTTTAGCTGTCTGATTTGGTTCATGTGTTCAGGGTGCTTTGAAAGCATCACTACCCTTTACAAAGAGCACAAAGCACTTTTATTATTTCATGAACACTTAAAAAATCTTATTTGTTATACAAAAGAAGCCCCAGTGGTATTATTATCTCTGTATTTTCCGAATGGGAAAACTTTACTGCCCCATATTGCTGATATGTTCCAAGGTTACGGCCAGAGTCTGGGGCCATGAGGCAAGAAGGGGAGGATGTGAAAGAGTCTCACGCAAACCTGCTGTCAGCTTGTCCTTTCATATAAACAATAAATAAATGAACTAATTTTATGTAAAAGGTCATGGGATTCATTCCTTGTTTTATAGAAACTGTTGGATTGTGTGTGACGTGTCAGGTTAAGTTAAAGACCAGGGTCCCAGCAACAGCATTTAACAAACTGCCACAGAATTCCATGCCGCTAAAATAGGTGATAATAGGGAAATATGCAATTCTATTTGGTATAAAGGCACAGACTACAGAGCTAAACTGCTTGGGCTGGAGTCCTGGACTGTCATTCATTCCTTACCCTCCCTGTGTCTCAGATTTCGCACTTGTAAAATGTGGATAATAGTATAATTTAGGAGCTGTCTATGTGTGTGTATGTGCATGTGTGATGACTCAATGAACTTCTAAAGTATGAATATAAGAATACAGTAATATTTTGGATGTGTTAGATGTTATATTCACAACATTTCCTTCCTCATCCCTCCAACTAAAATGTCAGTTCAAAAGGGCAGACTTTTTGTCTGTTTTATTCATTGCTATTTTCTAGGCACTCTGAACAGCGTCTGCACAGAACAAAATATCTGTTGATTGGAAGGGTCACTTTTCAACTTTTTTTTTGCAGCAAATGAGTTGCGTCATCAACAGTTATATTTCTTTGAAGACTGTATCTACTATAATACATATGAGAGTAAAAGAAATAAAAGTCCAACTCTCAGATTATTTTTTATGACAAAATTTGTACCTCGACCAGTAAGACAATGAAGAGAGGACATGTTTAGAGGGTAAAAGGTTGGATTTTGTTGGAAAAGCTGTCATTTAAACAAATTGTACATGGCAGAAATGTTAAAGACAAAATAAGTAAAGACCTCATTAACAGAAATGGATGAAGATGGAATGCAATTACCTCCTAATATTTATCTTAGTCATAAGTGCTGCTGAATTAAGGAATGAACTTAGTTCATTGAATCCTTAGTTACAGTGAATCAACAAATCTGCTTAACCACTGCTGTGTATTTGTACCGCATTTTCCATTGTTTTCATTTAAGTATACATTTCATAGAAATGAACTGTAGTCCTTCATGGGGAGACTGTGCAATCAACTTTGCCCCCGGGGAACTTGGAGACACACTACAGTCTCCAAGATAAGTCAGCCACATAGAGTAGATCTATAGTCCTTTCATAAAAATGTAATGAGAGATGAAGGCTGGGGAAGGGAGACAAGCAATGCCAAATAAAAACTCCAGCTCCTTGCAGTTAATTCAATAATATTATGGTACAAAATGGCCCTTTATCATTCCAGCAGCAAGTGATTTTCTCCTCCCAGAGAGGGACACAGAAAGTCACTGCAGATATAGGTGAAGATACAATACAATGTTCATTGGCCTGGCAAGGATTTGTTTGTCATCTTTTTGTTTGCAGGTAAAGCAAGAGGACACACACACAAAAATAAAATAAAACAAGCACAAAACCCACTTTCTGTACTTTTGTCAAAAATGCACCAACTAAATAAGGACTGAAATCATCTTAAATAGTTCTTGACTCCTTAGCAGGAACTCAAGCTCTTGTCTAAGCGACATGAAGTTGTCACTATTCGCAGGGTGCTTGTCTCCAAAAGTCCCTTTCAGGATGAAGGCATCATTAGGCAATCTCTAAGAACATGAAGAATGTGAGGCTCTTTCTACAGTTTTGTGTGTTAGGAGCAGAGAAGGAAGCCTAAAGAAAGACAAAATGACTGTAACAGACACAAATCACACTTAATCACCCACTCACATAATGTGAAAGCCTTTTCTGATCTTTTAAGCTTGCTTGTAATTTATCTTTGGAGGCTTCGCCTGTGAAAGTGAAAAGTGGAGAAGGAACTTGATAGGAGCAGCCTTTTAAGGTCAGTAACTGGAAAAGCTTCATGGAAACCAGCTAAAGCTTCTGCTAAAGAGAAAATCATAAGGGCTTGTGTTCCTACTCCAGGACTGGAACGCTCCGGTTCTAACACAGGCCACAGTTAGTGATCGCTTTAGCTTCAGGTGCTGTTAGGGCTCTAAGGCTGCTATCTGACAAGTCTGACGATATACAGCTGTGTTTTAGTTCAGGGGCTTCAACAGGAAATCGACCAAGAAGAGGAAGGTAATTTGAAGCCACTTGGTGATAAGACCTAGTCCGCATTTTACATATATTAACCATGAAAAGAAATAGTGAGGTTTACCAGTGAATTCTAAATTAAACTGGAATAGTGGAACAACCTGACTTGGATTTGAACTCGGATTTGATCACTTTTAGTTGACAAATGGGAAAAGTTAATTTCTCTGAACCTCAGTTTTCCTCATTTGTAAAATGGGCTAGCCCTGCTATTGTGCAGATTAAAGGGAATGATGGATACCGTTAAAATTCATCCCCATGGGAGATCCTTTACCTCTAAAACACAAAAAATGGTGTAAACCAATATTAACTCATTTTTAAAAAGACATCTGTCTGTACGAAAGGAGTATTTGATGAGAGGCTGACAATTGGGAATATGCTGCAACATCTATAATTAACAAAGAACTAAACCGCTAGTGTATAAAGGACTCATAATTACTAAAAATACATTGGAAAGTGGGAAATGAGTACTTACATGCAATGTTGTAAAGGCAGGAATGGACAGAGTGCAGGTTTTCTATAATCCAGCAGAAAGGGTAAAGGAGGAGTCAGAGTCTTCAGTGGCTTTTTTGCAGGATTTTACTGGGATTTACCCGGTACACAGCAGGCAGGGATGCTGGGGGTGCCACTCTATCTGGGCTCTCTGGCATTCTCTCTCTCTCTCTCTCTCTTTCTCTCTCAGCTTCTGCTGCTCTTGCTTCTCTCTTGGCTTCTGCTGCTGGCGTCCCCGTGACGTCGCCTTTAAAAGCCCAGTCTCAGCCCAGGTGAATCCCATCTACCTCTGCCCACACCCTACTCCAGGTGCCCGCCATCAGGCATGCATTCAGGACCACAAGGATCCATCATCTATCCTGATGGCGGGAGGGCAGAAAAGCCTGACATTTTTCCTTACCCTACAAATATGATTCACTTTTTATTATATCCTTTTTTTGATAATAATATATTTATATGTATACTTATGCATGCACATACTTATATAAACTTTTTGTAAATAAAGATTATTTCTGTAAAAGAAGGTATGTTTTATAGTTAATTAAAAATAATTGAATAGGGGCCTCCCTCGTGGCACAAGGTGTTAAGACGCAACCTATGAAGCAATCTGCAGCCACTGCAGCATGAGTTCAATTCCTGGCCAGGGAGCAACCCACATGGCGCAGCAGACCTCTCCTGGTCTGCCCACTGCTCCCCTCAGCAGTGTATTTCAGTCCATCTGCCTGTTCTGCTCCCCACTCTGTCTCTGGTAAATCCTCTCATCCCCCCACACCTCTGGCTTGTGCCCCAGTTCTTGTATGCATAAATAAATAAATCTTTAAAAAAATAAATAACTGAATAGATTTACCTCTAATTGTGAAAAGTTTAAAAATTTTTCATCCACATATAGTAGGTACTCAAAATGCTTACAAGATAAATCCAAAATTATAACTCTGGAAGCTAACTTTATTACACATTATCAATTTATCTTTGGCCTAGGAAATATCTTATCATCCATAAGAGTCATCTCTCCTAGTGGGGGTGGAGCAAGGACTAAATGCTGAACAAGGTAAACATGTAACCGCAGCATCCCAAATTTGGGAGATTGTTGGGAAAACAGAGAGCAACTTTAGAGTCAGGAAGATTTTTTTCACCTAAAGTTGGAACTATTCCCAAAGTATTCCCCAGTATAATTTGAAATTCAATAGGAAACCAAGATTTATTTTAGGTTTAACTTTGTATGCTTTCCTTTGCTCTGGAGAGTGGGAATGCACAGCAGCAGCATGATTGCAGGTAGAACTGAAACATGGGTAATTTGGAAAACTCCCTAGAACTAAGTTAATTTAATTTTGTAATTTTATTTAAATTTAAAAAGAAATTTAGTCTGAACTTGGGATGTCATGACTCTTAGCAGTTTCTCAATCTATTGTCTTCAGAGTCTCTTTACCTGCTTACCTTTTCATTTTAAAGGCAAGTCTTTAGAACATATTTTAAATTTAAAACATATTCTAAAATATTTTTACTATATTACAGATAGGAAAAAGGTATCATTAACTAACCTCAGAATAATTGACTGGATTTATACTTCCAATCATGAGGCACATTTTATAATTATATATACTGTCAATAATCACTTCCATTTTGCTTCAACTCATATTTTTTTTTCTTTATCCTACTTAATACCTTAGTTGCTTAAGTAAACACTCCAGTATTTACTTTTAATGTCTCTATATTAGAACAATTCAAATAAAAACAGAGCTTGTTTGGGTATTGCCACCCCTGTGTATTAAAACAGGGAAAGGATCCAAGAATATAAAAGATCTCACAGAAATTTTCTTGAATGGTTATTCTCACTTTAAGGGGGGAAGAGGTCAATTTATGACTATAGTAACAGGTTAAGCGTGAATGTGGCAATAGGTATAAATTATGTTGAACTGGTTTTAAAGAAAATAAACTTTCCCTTCCCATGAACCTTCACCCATTTTAAAGCTTTGAAATATTTAGATAAAATTTCTCTCTCATTTTCATCTGCCTTTGTAGTCTGACTTTGAGCCAGGATTTGAAGCAGACACACTGGGCTGTTGCGAAAAAGCCTGTTCCCACAAGATTGCTAGCCAAATTTTGCAGACTCAAGATGTTTGGAGAGTTTGGATAATCATCACAATTTTTGGACGCCTATCTGAGGTAAAACGTAAATGCCAAACCTTGAGGGTCTCATTATTAGTGTAAGTATGATTCAATATGAGGTATTTCTCTTCTTGGCGGGCTAATATAAGGTTTCTTAAATGAAATTTAATTGGAAATACAAAGTAAGACATGTTAATTTATAAAGCTAAACCATTTGCCATAGTATACCAAATGAGCAGGAAACAAATTAACACATTCTTAGAACTAAGTGACAATTATGTAGAATAATTTGTTCCAATCTTTTAAAAAGATTTTATTTTCTATTGATTGAGTAAAACATTTGTTGGTTTTGTCATAGTTTGCACTTTGAAGGGCTGTAGGTGATAGATTTTTGGTGCCTGAAATATTCCTTCAGTTCTGTAGTCTTTATCTAAACCACACAGTAAAAACCCTAAAGACATCCTTTTTAAAAATGTGTCTGTAATAAAGACAATTTATACATGCTCAAGTCTCGGAAACTTTTTCAATGCTAAATATTTTAAAAGGTCACACAAGGGAGGTAATAATGTGAGAAGGGAGCAAGATGGGCGCCATGAAGACTGAAATGTCAAGAAAGATTTATCCCGAATGGGGGAAAAACTTTTTAGACTTTATTGCAATTTGAGAAAATGGTCTTCCAGGGCATATAATTTCCTTTCATTTTGTTTGGCTGAAAGGGCACAGGAATCCACCTGGGCCAAGGGACAGACTGAAGTGGAGATCTGAAGTCAGGGATCTTTTGTGAAAGCCCTGGTAGTGGGAAGTCAGAAGTCTAAGGTAATTCGATCATTAAAGCTAACACAAGAAGCAGACACTTCTAATCCTAAGAAAAGATTCAGCATAGTTTCACTTATCTCTCCTTTTTATTAAGACAACTAAAGAATGACTGACAAGTTACAATTTATTAAGTGAGGTCTTTAGCTGGCACTTAGGAGTTTAGAGTTCTTTAAATTTTATTGAAAATTATACCCCATGTTGCTTATGTGATTATTTATGTGATGATGTCATAGTTGGTATTTTTATGTAGAAAGAATGTGAGTCTGTGTGCTAAATTCCTGCTTTTGCTCAGTTACCTCCTGAAAGGCTAGTATTTGGACATCTGCCATTCACATGATTACCTTCTTTTGTTTTAATGTTAAAACTTTCAATTTATTATTTTGTAATTTTAAATAAAGATAGGAAGATCTAAATATAGATATGGACAATTATTTATCAGATATTTGAAGAGGTGACTATAAAAACTTTTGTTTGTCTAAACTTGCTGAGTTTCTCAAGTGTGTGTGGGAGGGTATTGGTATTCAGATGGGTTAATTCTCATGGTGCTGTCTCCAGTATTTCAAGATGTTTAACACTAAATGCCACAGACATTTTTGTCCACTGTGATGCTGCACAGTGGGATCACCCTGTTCATTTCCAGCCGATCTTTGGAGAGTGGTATATGCATGCACGCTCCAACACATTCCCCCCATCTCCTTCCATCATCGTAAGAGACCCACTGGTCTGGGGGTATGTAGATGTAATTCTCTGAATCTCAAATATTATAGAAAATCAAAAGAAACTCTAATAATAAGGGAAACCAATTACAAATCAAGAAATCAGAATTCTAATTTTAATAATGCATCTTTTCAATATCAGGCTCCTTGTACAACTTGAGCTTTGCTTTTCCCTTCCATTAAATGGCAATAAACAACCTCTATTTTGGAAATTTTTATGTAAGCCAAGAGATCATACATATATTACAGTGCTCTGAAAAGTATAAAAAACAGTATAAGGAAGAAATATTGTGAATAATCCTCAGTAGTTACTGTCTTTGGGTAATGTCATACATGGCAATCAATTAGCATGTTTTAGATACAGTTCTCGGAGTTGCAGAGAATAAGAGAATAAGCCACAAAGAAGCCACAGAGAGAAAAGCCACACTGCAGAGGGGAAGACAAAGTCTAAGTGGTCAAACAAGATGATAATGCAAAGGTAGTATATGATTAGAAACAGGCATGCGAGGTTACCAGTATGTGTTAGAGAGGTTTAGGGGAGAAATTGTGTTGAATAGAGGATGTAAAAAGCTAAAAATTGTGAAGAAACCCCACTATACACTATATGAGATGCAGGGTTCTCTTTCATTACACACATTAGAAAAGCATCAATTTTCTCCATATGGATATTTTTATAGATCACAGATCTTGGGGACGTAAATAATTAAAACTTTCTTCTTGGGAAGTATTATCCAATGACAACTCTTAAATAAGAGAGAGCAGTGGTGTAAGAAAGGAAATGTATTAGTCTCTGACAGAGAGAGCAGCAGCTAAAATGCCCTCTGACTGACTCTCGGCCTGACACGTGTGCTCATGTGTCCCTGTGTTCCCTGGCTCTTCTCTGACTCTGTCTTGTTCCTGTTAGCTTTGGTCCTTGCGCCCTGGCACTGGTCCAGTCTTCTCCTCAGACCTGGCACTCCTGGATATGAAGTTTGACCCCAGTGGGGGCCCTGGAAAGCCATCCCTAAGGGGCTGATTCTTGACTTCAGTTTCCTCTGGAAACCTAATTAACGTGCAACCTGGAAAGAGATTTCCTACCCTTGTCTTGAGCAAGATATTAAAAGCCCCTCAACAATGAAGAGATGGCCATGTTAGAACTTGGCAAGACATTTAATATATGATTTTGACCACTCATATACCTATTAACCTGAAAATTTTCAAGGAAAGATGACATTGTCAATTGCCACAGGCTGGATTTCTACTTTTTCTTCCTGTATCCTTTGTTGTGGTAAATCTTTCCCTTCTTGGCTGAAAGCGACCTTTTTTTTTTTTTTTTTTTAAAGCTATAACACTGAACTCTCCAGATTTTTCTTCCTCTCTCCTCTCTGAGCACTCTGTCCTAGGTGGCACTGACTTCTCTTCTCTCAGCTGCCTTAAGTGCAGATCCGGTCATCAGGCTTTGTCTCTCTTGTCAGTACATCCTTCAGCCCAGCTGTGTCTACATCTGCGTGAAAACTTCCAAACTCCAGCCTGCCTTTCAGACCACAGGCAAGACCTTTCACATGAATGCTCTACCCATAGCTCAAACTCCAAATAAACGTAGCACCAGCTTTCCTCTAACATCCAAATATTATGTATCTCTTCCTCCTTTGATCTTTCCTTTCTGAATGGCATAATCTTTGATCTAGTCATTCAGGCTAGGAATTTCAGGAATGATTTTTATTGCTTATTTCTTTTATTTCTAATTTCAAAACTTAACAAATCACTGAAAACATCTTCAAAATGTTTGATGAATCTGGCCTTTCATGTCTACTGCTGCAGTATTTTTCTCCCTCAGTTTCTTGCTGGCAACTATATAAATTATAATTCAATTAAAATTGAATTAACAGCCTCTAGTTTCTTTCCCTGGCAATTAATTCGCTGCTGCCAGAGTTAATGTTTTCATTTAAAATAATTTAATTATAAATGTAATAAAAGATCATTGTAAAAATTACAACAACAGCAGTGTAGAAAGGAAAAAGGGAGTCTTTGTCTCTACTTCCCTGAGCTCCCAAAGATTTCACACACATTTAGTCTTCCAGACATCATTCTAAAACAGATGTGCACAAAAATGACTTGTATTATTGTCCTCAAGGATTCACTACTTATGCTGAAATGTCAGGTGTTAGTTTGGTTGCTCATTTTGGGTAACCAATTTTGATTCTTTGTGAGATTGTAAAATTTTCTCTTCATCTTGAGATGTCATCAAAAGTACTATGTCTCATTTATTGTATCCAGAGAAAATCTGTTTGTCTAAATATGCCTGTATTTCTTTAAGAAAGACTTATTTTCTTATATTATTTATTTCAATGATTTCCTTCCCTTTCATTATCTGTTTTCTCCTTGTGGAATATCTTCAAACCTCTATCCTTTCAAATAGCATAAATCACATAGTCCCCCAATTCTATACATCCATATACTTCTTTCTCTTACATCTGTGCAATAAATCTCTCTACTATAAGTTACCACAAGTAATATATTATTTTTCTTTTAATGCATGCCTTGAATTAGAAATATGTAAATAGGTGGAAGATATTCTTAAAATATGATTTACAGTTTGCACAAGAATTTCTTCTAGAGAGAATTCTCTGTTGGAAATATCTGGGTGTCATATGATGCCAAAACATCAGAGGAGAGGGCTGCTGCCTTGTCAAGTAGAGGAAAAATAATTTAAAGCTTCTCCTGCAATCTAAGAGAAAAGAAACAAGAAAGTGGAGATAGATTGGGGAGAGAGGTGAAAGCAAGATAAGGAGAGTCCAGGACTCATCAACTCTGGTGTTTATAGGTGGTTACTGGTGAACATGGGTGTCTGAAAAGGGCATTTAGCTCCCCAGATTATCTGCCCGTTTCACTCACTTGCATATTGTGGGCATTCCTGTGATCTCTCATCTCTCATCTGTTTCCTTTCACATCATTTCCTATCAAATTTATTTGATTTATAAATATGAACTAAAAATTTTCAAATGTGGAACTTAAAGAGAAGCTGAGGCCATTCAGCACAACATAGAAGCAATGTGTGTAGAAATAGGGGCCTGGTAAGTGAAGAAGGAAATGGAAGAACTTTCACAAGCCACAAAATTGGCAAGACTAGGAGACAATTATATCTATACCTTGAGAGACAGGAACTTCCAATGACAAATATCTATGCTGTCTGTCTCCCTCCTACAGTTCTAGATTTACTGGAGTGGTGGACTGAATCCTTACAACCATGGGCACATGGCAGCACTCCACTCTGCGGAGTGTTTTCTAGATGTTCATCACATGAACAATATAGTTGAAATTCATACAACAGACACTCAGTAACAAAAGGCCAAGGACCTGGTTGTAGTGAAATATTTAGTTTAGTGAGATGGTTGAAATTTTTGGTTAAAATATTGGACTTTCAGTCTTTGAGATAATAATAAACCACCTTCCTTTGCTTCTGATTGTAGTGGACAGACCACGGTTAGCTGTTGTTACTTCATTTACATTGTATTACATACACTATTCTGGAGAAAATCATCTCAAGGATTTTTTCCAACTCTTTATAATGTCTAGTTATTCTACACTGAAGCAGAGGACTACAGTAGGTTGATGAAATAACTAGTGTGGTGGGAAACCTGACTGAGAAACAAGAAACTGGCTTGAAGTTTATACATTTAATATGGAGCCGGGTCGCATTAAAACAAAAACAAATGTTTGAATCAGTATTTTAGGTGGAGAAGGCATATATTTTGCTTTGATTTTTTCTTCTTTAAAACTTTTTTATTGAAGCAACAGCGGTTTACAATATTTTATTGGTTACAGGTGTACTGCATCATAATTTGAGGTCTGCATAAATTGCAACCCTGTCACCTCCAAAAATACAATTTCTGTCCATCACCCTACAATTGACCTTTTTTACCCTGTTTTTCCCTGTCCTCTTCCCTTCTGATAATCACCATTTTTTGTCTACGCTCACTTACTTAGTCAGGTTCTCATCTGGAAAACTTACATGTCATTACTCATTAATCTTGTAATTATTTGGTTTTAAAGCACCTGCTTCACTTGATTTTCTGACTGCCTTCACTCGTCCCATGAGACCGCCCATGAAAGAAACAAGAATTGAATTAGATCTAGGGAGTCTTTCAAAATGCGCTATCGCCAAGAATTTTATTTTTGTTTTTTTAGTAAATGGTTGCTCTCAGGTTTTAATACAATAGTTGTTGTAGCAGTTAGGCAAAGGGAGACTTCCTTCCGCTTTCCACCGCATCTTGCTGATGCAGTTCAGTGAGTCTGAGGAGGCCATGCCCACCTTCACTGTGCTCTGCTGCCCTCCACTTTCCTGCAGCTCCCACCTTTGTGCTGTGCTCTTCCCTAACTGAGGAAGAGAATCAAGCTTTGAGGAACAGAGCACAGTTCTCAAAGCTCCTCCTGATTCCCATGCACAATGTGCCTTCTTACCATCAATCTGGACTACTCTTTCTACTTCCATTTGACTCACATTCTAATATGATTATACCACCCTGGTCACCCTCAGCCCCTGGTATCCTGTGTCTTGCACTCTAATTAGAGTTTACTCAGTTAGGGATAGAGATGTGAGGAGAAAAAAGGCCCAGAGTACACCTGTGGTGGCTAGTTTTCAAATAGACTAGTAAGTGCAAGAAGATAATAAATCATTTTATGGCACTAATTTTGGGAGTGGTTTTTTGTGCACCATTAAATAAGCAAAACACCACTTCATACGCATAAACCATCACAAACCATCAATGATTAGGAAGTCTGCCACACAGTAATCCCAGCTATACACCTGAATTGGAAATCCTTGGGTGATTTACTCTTTGAGTCTCAGCTTCCTCATATATAAAGTGGTGAGGAGCTCACTCTCCAGAGTTCTTAGAAGAGTGGAAAGGAAGAACAAATATAAATGCCAGGCATACATAATGTCCGATTAAATATTAATCATCAGTTTTTATCATTGAAATAGAATGTATAAATAAGAAAATTTCACTGATGACATAGTATGTGTTTTTATACCTTCATATCAACTCGATCCATTTACCAAGTTACAAAACTGGAGTTAAAGTTTACTTTAAAAGCCTAAAAACGATGAGAAGTAAAAGGAAGAATAAGGCTGAAAAAATAGTTCTCAGCCCAGTTACTTCCCCATGAATAATCCCAAATTTACTTTAGCAATTTTAGGATAAAGTAATTCCAATTTCAGGAATTGGTCAAGCTGTCATATCTGCTTTACAAGAGTTATGGATCATCTCTATGAGCAATCAGCGAAGAAGAGAGGATGCATTAAATCCCAGATAACACAAGAAGTGTTTCATGAAAGCCTGAGATCCAAAGGTGGTGTCAAGGTTTAAGGAAACCACAAGAAAGAAAGATCAATCTGAGCATACAGCAAATTGTTACCACCCCAAAGCCTATAGGACCTGGAGAGGGAGCAGCTTCCTGAACACAGAAGAGAACATCAAGTGGCCAGGATACCTTCATTTGATAGAGGGCACCAAGGTGAGCACCGCCCCAGGAAGTGAGGGAACTAAGTGCCATGAATTCCTCTCCATCATTCCTTTGATCTACCAGGGGTCCCTGGGGTTGAACCAAATGGAGCTGGGAGGAAACTGTTGTAGTTCACACGCGCTCACACACACACACACACATACACACACACACC
The DNA here is from genome assembly GCF_014898055.3 of Talpa occidentalis. Taxonomy (NCBI): domain Eukaryota; kingdom Metazoa; phylum Chordata; class Mammalia; order Eulipotyphla; family Talpidae; genus Talpa; species Talpa occidentalis. The sequence continues at coordinate 133,634,918 of NW_023604295.1, read as the reverse complement.
CCACATCACCTTTCTAGGGCAAGGGAGCAGAGTGGAAAAGAGTGAAAGAGGATGCACTTTGTGAAGGGGGCATGAAGGGAAGCACTGTCTTGCTTCTTTCCATGCCTTTACTCTAAGCCATAAAAGCAATCAAGAGCATCACTCTTTCCACTAATGACCTTCGTCCCTTCAGGATGGAGGTCACGTAAGTGTTGCAGTAAGCAACCAACAGTTTGTCCACCAACAGCTGAAACAAGTGTGTATTGACCTCTGGCATCCAATCGCCCCCAGCTCTGCCTTTTCTCCTCTCTCTCTGGAATATGATGCCATCTGCTCCAAATCCTTTATGTTGCCTCTTCTGATTATCTGTTCTGAGCCTTTATTTGCCTCTCTGTAATTTTTTAACCTCTGACTTCAAACTTGCTTACTGATCTGATAATCTAAGACCCATTTACTGTATTTGGCCAACTACCCATTGCCACGCAGGTGAGGGTTTGAGAAAACATTCCACATGCCAAGAGCCTCTGGTAATTTCTAATACCCATCAACCATCTTCCCATGGGCATTAAGCAGAGGTGATTAGCACAGGCATGGCATTATGTTTGAAAGCTGAAAGGCAAACTAAGTCATGTTTCTATGTATCCACTTGAGAGTTAAACTGGCCTGCCAGACAAAAAATTCAGGAGAGGGCAAGAGAAGCAATACGTGTGAGGAGAGAACTAGGACTGATCTGCAATGTGGATGTGAGTGAGAGTTTGGATCACAATTTACTTTCTTTGGATGTGAGAAAATGTAACATTTCAAGCAGAGCAAACTATAATGAAAGACAGGTTTGGGTTGGGTTTGATCTTTTTCTGATTTGTCAAAATCTGAAAGCCAGAAAACCATCCAAAGGGGAAGAGAAGAAACACATGTATGATGGTTGAGACCATGAAGTGCCTCCTGAATTATAGGTAGCTGTGAGCTAGTCTTGTGTTCTGAGAAAAACATGGCTCTGTGAGCTCCTGAGGTGTGTGGGAAGCTAAATTCTGTGCTGGGAGGCAATGGGCTGTTTCACAGTCTCGTTAGAGAAGACACACCTTTAAATTCCAAACCATTTTACATAGTGCAGTGGATAAATAAATATTAAGATTTTAAGATTTACAGATGAAAGGGACTGGGCAAGTATAAATTTTTTTAATTGGCAGCATAAGTATTACAGGTGTCTATTATATACAATACAGTGGCAGTAAAGTTACTGTGCCTCGCAGTAGGATAGACACACCTTGTTAATGGAGTCATCATTCTACCTGTATTGACCTGTTAAGAATTGGAAATGAATACAATCTAAACACAACAGCTGTCATGTTAGAGTGGTTCTGCTGATTGTTTCTCTGTAGAATGTCCATTGTCTAAAGAGTGATGCTGTCTCTAATTTGAAACAAAGGGAGCACTTGAAGTATGTGCTCCAACCCACACTAGTTAATTTTCCTCAAACATTAGGACCTAGGAAAAAAATGAATTGATCAAGATATTTGTGAAGATGAGTGTGCACAACCAGGGAGCAGCATTTTCCGGTAAATCAAACTAACCCAAACCTGAGGTAAGATGGTATTTCTGGAGAGGGTCCCACATGGTGCGCAGACCTCTCCTGCCTCCCGCTGCTCCCCTCAGCAGTGTATTTCCTCAGTCTGTCTGTTCTGTTCCCCGGTCTGGCTCTGGTGAATTCTCTCACCCTCCCACGCTTCTGACTGTACCCCAGTGCTTATGTAAATAAATAAATAAACAAACAAACAAATAAATAAATAAATCTTAGAAAAAAAAAAAGGTGGTATTATCCCAGAAAATCTTCCTGACTCCACATGCACCCTCCCACCTGCACCATATTCATCACACTGCATGGTCCCTGGAGAATTTCACTCTGGGCTCAGAAGAGTAACTATCATTTTGATGTGTGCATTAATGTTTAACGCTAGGATGACCCTCATCTGACATATTGTCCAAAAGTCAATGTGATTTCTTCAGTGTTGATACAGCCCTCTTAATAACTGCTGTCCAAATCACTCAAATAATTAATTCTTTAAAAAATTACCTTATTGTATTGCATGTTACAAAGCTCTGTCAAGAAAAGTTTTGTTAGAAATCAATGGAGGCCTCCCTGATGGTACAGTGGGTTGAGCGCAGCGCTGTCCTCAGCTTCTGCAGCGCGGTTTCAATTCCCCGCCAGCCAGGGAGATTCTCACATGGCGCGGCAGACCTCTCCTGTCTAGCCCGCTGCTCCCCTCAGCAGTGTATTTTGGTCCATCTTTCTGTTCTGCTCTCTGCTCTGGCTCTGGTGAATTCTCTCACCCTCCTACTCCTGGCCTGTACCCCAGTGCTTGTATAAATAAATAAATCTTAAAAAAAAAATAACATTACAAAAAAAAAGAAATCAATGGAGCTAAAATGTTTTTAGTACAGATGAGTGGATTAGGATGGTGTGGTTTATACACATATGGATTACCACTTAGCTGTAAAAAAAAAAAATGAACTGTTGCCATTTGTGACAACACGGTTGGCACTGGAGGGCTTACGCTAAGTGAAATATCCTGAAGGTGAAAGACAAACATGTGGAACATAGAGAAACAAAACGAAGGGTCATATAAAACCAAATTAATAACAAATCCTAGAAATTCAACTGCAGAATTGAGGCTACCATAGCGGGAGAGGGAAGCAGGAGAGCAGAGTGGGGAGGAGGCATAATGGACTATGGTGAAGGACTATGGGTGCCTTGATGGGGGGTGTCGTGGTAATGCCCTCCTGAAGGGTGTGATCCTTTACCTTTAAATCATATATAGTGGTTGTAAACCTATGTTGCCTCAATAAAAATAAAATCGTCCCGTTGGTGTTGTTGGGGCCAGTTTCTGGTGATGAGCTGTCCTTGCTCCTGGAGCAAGTAATGATTGCCTGTACCAGGGTTATGGCCACTGCATACCAACAGTCTTTATTAAAAAGCTGGTCACTACACAGAAGCATTAAGTAGTACAATACCAGGTCACAAATTACATGTTATGTTCTGGGTGGGATTACTACTTTGCTCATGAGAGGAAGAGAGACCTGGCTCACTGGCATCGAAAGTGGAAGTTACAGCCCACGCCCTTACAAGCTGTATCAATGGAGGTTGTACTATTAGTAAAGGTGCTTTCTCTCCCTCACATCAGCATTAAAAGGTGGGCTGGGAATGTGCATTTTCTCATGAGAACCAGTAAACCATTGATCATGGCTTTTATCTTTTCCATTTTTTCTTAACATTATCTGCAGCAATGAAAGGAGGCCATCCACAGGCTTTTAGAGAAATAATTGGCGACTACTGTGTTAGGTGCTTCTAATGGTAAACTGGGGTTCACCCTAACTCTGTTGGAGAACAGTTCTGTAAGAAGGGCTATGTGCCACATTCTACTCAGTATGACAGCGTTGTGAAATGGTATAAAGTACAGAACAAGTGGGCAATTTTCCTTAAACATTGCACGTCTTAATTTTTTTTTTTAAGTAGAGATTTTTTTATAGAGAGAGAAATATTGTATTTCACGGAATCTAATACAACACTCATTATAAGACACCATTACTTTATGAACCATTAAGAAAAAGATCAGGGCCTCCCCAGTGGCGCAGCAGTTGAGAGCTGGGTTGCAAAGATGCCCACAGCCTCTGCAGCACCGGTTTGATCACTGGCTGCTCCCCGGCCACTGGAGGAGGGTCCCACATGGCGCGCAGACCTCTCCTGCCGCCCGCTGCTCCCCTCAGCAGTGTACCTTGGTCCTTCTGCCTGCTCTGCTCCCCGCTCTGGCTCTGGGGAATTCTCTCACCCTCCCGCGCTTCTGACTGTATCCAGTGCTTGTATAAGTAATAAATAAATAAATAAATAAATAAATAAATCTTTAAAAAAAAAGGAAAAAAAAGAAAAAAATCATGTTGTACCAAGATGGGAAATAATTCCATTACAACGCCAAAATTAAAAGTTCTGATCAAATTTGCGGGTATAAAAGCAATGAAAACTATTTCATGACAGAATCTTACAATGATTGTAAAGTGCCTTTTCCAAAATGTATTGATTACAGTTGTTAAAACGTGACAACATGCGTGTTTTAGCATCCATGAAATATGGTAATATCTACTTGTCAGACTAGTGAGTTTATACATGGGAAGCTCTTAGAAGAATGACCAGCCTATGCTAAATACTCAAGAAATGATGGTTACTAATGTTGTTATTTCTATTATTATCAGTAGAAGAATAATAACAACTTTCATGAGGGCTGAAATTCAGTAGTTCTTTAAGAAAAATAAAGAGGAATAATTTTAACTATGACAGTAGAATGACAAGGCAAAGGTTGAGAAGAAGGAAAATAACATTTCAGCATAGACTTCGCACAGTTTGGTGGCATGTTTAATTCTGTACATGGATGACTCAGGCACATATGATGCTGGCTGAAAGCTGCAGTAAGTTCTGGTGTTAACTTTCAACTCATTATGGGATGACAAGGCCCCTAGAGGAGTGACTAAGCCTAGCTAAGCTCTTAACCTTGATCAAATCCTCATTTGTGAATAAAACCCTCTCTGTATTCTTCTGGGAGAAAAACTTGCTGGTCCATGTCATCCCTTCAGCAAAATCAAAAATCATATAATGATGTGGTGAATTCTTTGACTGTGGTGCTTCAAAGTAAAAAATGAAACAAATATTTTCTGCCTCATCTCCATACACTTCACCAACTTTATCTATTGCTCTATGCACAAACACATTCCATGAGGAATGGACCATTTTCTGCTGCTGCAATTGATTTGTCAGACTATCTATCATGGTACAAATGATTTTGAAGATCTGCTTGTTTGTTTTATTTTTTAAAGATTTATTTACTTACACTTATAAGAGCTGGGGTACAGGCCAGAAGTGTGGGGGGTGAGAGGATTCACCAGAGACAGAGTGGGGAACAGAACAGGCAGACTGACAAAATACACTGCTGAAGGGAGCAGCGGGCAAGACAGTAGAAGTCTGCTGCACCATGTGGGTATCTCCCTGGCAGGGGATCGAACTGGTGATGCAGTGGCTGCGGACAGCTCCATAGGATGGGTCTCAATCCTCTGCACCAAGGAAGAACCAATTATCTTCAAATGTAAGTCTTCTCCCAACCTCACTTTCTTCTCTTCCCCTTTCCTCTCCTACTCCTCCTACCCCTTCCACTTCCTTCTTCCCCATCTCCTTCTTGGAGGAGACTTGTTTTCTATTTTTCCATTAGAAAATACTTGTTCAACTCCAACAACCCAAACTAAAAGCTGTTGTCTTTAAAAAAAAAAAAAAATCCTTATTCCCTAGGGCATTTTTTTTATTTATGTTGTCTGGCCCACATGTGGATTATATAATCTGTTATTGGAAACTTGTTTCTGTGGCCTAATTTACCATATGCTATTATATTGAACTAGACTTCACTGTTAGAGCTAAAAACCAAGAGAACAGAAATAGTTTCCCCTTGTAATTAGCAATTTTTCTGCCAGGAATGGCTTTGGATTGTGTTTCTCTATCAGTGCTCAGGTGACTAGCAGTTTACTCCTATTCTAGTAGATATTAAACATGACACTCTACTCTTTCTTGGCTCAATAAATTAAAATTTAATAGGAAAGAATCATTTCTATGGCTTCCTATCATTTGAACATACTAAATGGTGGATTTTTGCATCCTGATCAACACAGTAAGCAGTATCAAGTTTCAGACTTACAATTAAATTTGCTACAGTTGTATTTATAAAGTAACTCCTTTAACCATCAAAAGAATGCAATGTCTAAATGGAGTTCTTGAATTGCTGTAATTATGCCTAAACAGATTCAGTGATCCGTGATGCAGTACTGCCCTGAAGCAAGTGAAGAAACATGTCAAGAAGTACTTTAAGCAAGTCTAACAGAAAAGATTTGAGGTTGAGATTTGGGGAGTTTTGACTGTGAAAATATCAAAATTTCAGAGACAAATTCTTTCCAAACAACTCTTTCATAGTAGTTTGCATAACAGTCAATTAAACTTCCAAAAAGCACATTCTTTTCCCTTTGAAAGCTTTGCTGTATGGTAGAATACTTAACAGGGAGAAAATACAAAATCAAAGCCAATTTATCTAACTGGGGAAAAAGCCTACATTTGTTACTCAAATTATTTCTAGAGTTTTCTTCCTGCTGACATTATTGGAATACAAAAACAGGGAGTGGCTAAGGTGTTGGGGAACCACTTTCAATTGGCCTTAGAAAATATTTAACAGGAACCCATGAAGTAAACTCAGGGAAATTGCTAAACAATGTAAAAAGCAGCAAGAAAACAATGGTCAAAGAGATTTGATGTTTTGGAAGGCTTGCCAAGTTGACAATAATCCACAGTAAGGGTGACCTTCACAGTTTTGAGGTTTAAAAAGAAAAAATGGGGAGATAATTAGTTGCAGGAGGGAGGTACAGAGATTGAAAGTAATCATTTTCCTTGGCTTTGATCCCATCCCCTACAGCAGTAAAGGAACAGAAGGCCAAGTGAGGTGAAAGTTTCTAGAAAATGACAGTATTCAGAGACCTGGGAAATGCATCCCCACTATTGTAATAGAGCCTTGGTGATGATGCTGCCTTCCAAATCCCAATGAAATTCTGACTCACTGTCCCAATGAAAGAAAAACCTTTCAAGATAGACTATACCTTAGACATTAGTCGTTCAGCCTATAATTTTGAAGTGTTGCCTCTCCATAAGTGCTGTACCATTGTGATTTCTTAGCAATACCAAAGAAAATTATGGTATAAAGATTTTAAAGAAAGCATTCGGGTTCAAAGGTTTTGAGAAAGTAAAGTATAGGGGGTTTATACCAAATCAATGGCAATGAAAGTGAATATGAGAATACCTAATATAGAAAATACAAAAATACCTTAATATATATTAAGATAATACTCTGTGCCTGGCACAGTTCTCAAATTTTTCCTTGTGTTAACTAACTTAACTCCCACAATAACGCTAGAGATAGATACTTTACTTCTTCCCACTTTACCAACAAGAAAATGGAGACATAGAAAGACTAAATAATTTGATATGTGATAGAACCAAGGTTCACTCTTGCTCCAGAATCTGCATTGTCAACCATCAAAGTCTTTTGATGTTTGTCTTGCCAGTACACATACATATTCTATGCATAAGCATATTTTTAATTCTAAAGGGATTCTCTCTGTTTTTATTCCTTAGGAAAATTTATATATATATATATATATATATTATTCATTAGTTTTCTTGTGAATTCAGAAACTTGGCCATTGAGATGTTAACTGAAATGATGGAATCAATTCTTTAGAATAGAAATTAATGTCTAATTTGGCAACTGCTACTTTGACTAGGTCTCAATGACTTCAAATCAATTGAAATTTCTGACGATAGTAATACTCCACATTTGCCTTGGATAGCAAGCTTGCTTCTTTATTTATCAAGTATCAGTATGAACAGTGTTTTCTACAGTGGAATGGGATGGGCCTGTCAGGGCATCATGTTATCGTGGGTTGACCAGGAAGATGTGATAACCCAGCTGTACCCACTCTGTAATGTTCATATCATTAAACAAAAACTACAAAATAGTGGCAATATTTTCTGAGCTCAATGATACTGAGTTAGCCCATTCACTCACTGGTGTACAGAAACAGATTTTAAATTCTTGTTTATAATGGTCTTTTGGCAGCTGAAGTTTTGTAGAGGTATAGCTAATATTTCGAGTGAGAATTATGAATCAGTAGATATTGGATAAAGGAACAAGGATTGAGAGGGAATTGAAAAGATAAGAAAGAGGACAAAACAGCATGATAGACCATAACCCTATAATTTATAACTCATAGAAATCACCTGTATAGAAGGAATTAGACATGAGGGTATATCTTCATTTCAGTGAAAATAAAAGTGCCTTTTTCTTAGTGTTTTTTGGTTTCTAGTTCTAAGGCAGTTTAATGTCTAGGGAATATTTTTTGTTCTAAGTAAAATATAAAAGATGTAGATTTTCAATTCAATGTACATGGAGAAAGAAAAGATGATTTAAAAGTGAATTAAAGGGACCAGGAAAAAGAATAACTGTAAGAAAGAAAATATCAAAATCAACAAACAACTATGAACCAGAGACACTCTATGGGGGGTGGGGGGTGGAGAAAGGAGGGATTGGGGTCAAAATAAGGGGGTGGTAATTGTATGGGGAATATAAAAATAAAATTTAAATAAAAAAAGAAAGCTGGAAAAAATTGTAAGTAGGAAATGAATATGGATACTTTTTTTTAATATACGGATCAATACATTAAAAAAAAGTGAATTAAAGGAAATGATAAAATAACAGGGTGGTGTAAAATGGTCAGACTATGGCAATATTAAAGATAGAGCCAACCAGTATTGCAGGATGGATTGGATGACCTGGGGAGTGAGAAAAAGAGATGTTAAGAATAACTCCAATTTTTCCTTTTTACTTGAACAGTTGAAAAGAGGATTGTCATTTGTTGACATGGAGAAGATTTGGAAAGAAAAGTTTTTAGGGAGCGAGAAGACCAGAAGATAAGCTTTGGATATACAATATTGATAGTTGTCCATGTAGAGTTATGTCAAGTAGATAACTGGATATTACACAAAATTTAGTCTATGTACATCTTCAATTTTATTGTGCATCACAAAATTGTGCCTCAAATGGTGCCTTTTCACATTTGATGTTGCAGTAGTAATACTTGTACTGAACTTTTCATAATGATTAACTCAATGCACTATCTGATGTCTCATTTTGACAAAAACTTAATTTTTTAAGTGTCATCTTTAACAAAAACGATACCCTTGGACTAAGTCATCTGGATCCCGTATATGCTTTACAAGCACTGCATATTCATAACCTACTGGCTGGTGATACTGTTGCCACATTTACCCAAACCAGAGCAGTCAATAAATGGAATATTCTACATACTTACACCCTCATAAGAAAAGTGAGTAGAGGCTTATTTTTTTTTTTTTTTGAGGAGATGTAAATTTCTGTAGTCAGTGTTGCATAGATTTGATGAGGCTAATCTTGTTTTGGTTTCTAAAGATGATCAAAGTCTTGCAAATGTAAACTAATTGGAGACAGTGGAGGTGCTGGGTTTTGATTATAAACACAAACTTTGGTTTATGTTTATGGTTTACTTTGCGGTATTAACTTACTGAAAAAAAGAATAACCAAGAACAGCTATGTTCCCTATCCCCCATTTCTTGTGTCTCCTGTCTGTTTCCCTCCCTGCTCTCTCTTAACCTCAGAGCCCTCAGAATGTTTGTTTATGTCCAGTAGTTTCTGAAAGTGTTTTTACATTGTGAATTATCTGCTATATGAATGGCCAATATTTGTTTCTATCATTTTTACTTTGCTGCATATAACTGTTTTCCCAAATTCCCTCCATTTTGTTGAAAATGGCTGCACTTCATCCTTGTGGCTATATAATATTCCATGGTATGTATGAATCACATCTGTTTGATCCATTCATCCACTGAAGGAGATTTATGCTGCTTCCATGTCCTTGCAATTGTAAATAACACTGCTGTGAATATTTTAGAATATATGGTGGGGTTTTTTTTGGTTGTTATTGATGGTTTCATATTCATGGATATATGCCCAAGGTTGGGATACCTGCATTATATAGTATTTCTATTTTTAATTTTTTTTAACATTTTTTTTAGATTTATTTATTTATTATTTATACAAGCACTAGGTACAGTCAGAAGCTCGGGAGGGTGAGAGAATTCACCAGAGCCAGAGCAGGGAGCAGAGCAGGCAGAAGGACCGAAGTACACTGCTGAGGGGAGCAGCGGGCGGCAGGAGAGGTCTGCGTGCCATGTGGGACCCTCCTCCGGTGGCCGGGGAGCAGCCGGGGATCGAACCGGCGCTGCAGAGGCTGCGGGAAGCTTCGCAACCCAGCGCTCAACCGCTGCGCCACCGGGGAGGCCCTCTATTTTTAATTTTTTAAGGTAAATCCAGATTGCTTTCCACATGGTTTCACCAGTTCACATTCTCACCAGCAATGTAACAGGATTCCTTTTTCTCCATATCCTCTCCAGCACTTGTTGGGACCTTTTAGAGATGGGTCATTCTTATGCACCATTTTAATATGCATCTCACTTACTAGGAGTGATGATAAACATGTTTTCATATGTCTTTTGGCCTTCTGGATATCCTCTTTAGTGAACTGTCTGTTCATATCTGCTGCCCTGTTTTTTTTTTTTTTTTAATATAGAAATGCATTATACAAACTGTCAGGATACCATTTTCTTTAAAGATGTCTGGAATGTGAAGCCCAGTATAGGAGATTTTTAAAGTTGGCAGTTCTACTCATCTGCATTTCTGGAGCTTGTCAGTAAGCTTTGCACAACTAGATAAACAGCAGTGACAGAGGTTAAATCTTCTCACAAATCACTGGAGTACATAATCAGCAATCAGGAGACCTGTGTCATAGTTCAGTTTCTATAATTAATTACTTTTTGTTACTAGGCAGATAATTTCACAGCTTTCCATCTTAGTTCTCTCACAATGAAATGGCTTCAAACAGATAGTTGTCATAACAACATTTTAAAAAGAGCTGAAAGTGAAAATATAAAGCTTCATTATTATAATATTAGAGATTATTTTTTTCTCTATTATTTTTCATGCATTTTTTGCCAACTCATGAAAGTTGAAGATAGGGAGAAAAGGGAAACTGATGAAAAGGGACCATTTCTTTATAGTGTCGTGAGAATTGCATTAGGACACAATCAGAAAAACATGAATTCTGACTTTAATAATTAAAATGATTATCAGGGCCTCCCCGGTGGCACAGCGGTTGAGCGCTGGGTTGCGAAGCTGCCCGCAGCCTCTGCAGCGCTGGTTCGATCCCCGGCTGCTCCCGGCCACAGGAGGCGGGTCCCACATGGCGCGCAGACCTCTCCTGCCGCCCGCTGCTCCCCTCAGCAGTGCACTCGGTCCTTCTGCCTATTCTGCTCCCTGCTCTGGCTCTGGTAGATTCTCTCACCCTCCCGTGCTTCTGACTGTACCCAGTGCATGTATAAATAAATAAATAAATAAAAATAAATAAATCTTTAAAAAATAAAAAAATAAAATGATTACCAAATAATTAGCATGTAATATGAGTGGTATCTAAATCATACATGACTTCAATTATTGTTAAAGCTTTTCTTCCATCAACTTTCCTCTCTTTTGCTGAGGTTTTATTGGAATTATGCAAGAATAGAAGAAGAAAACAGAATTTTTTCAGTCCATTTGTGGTTATAACTGGTATTTGTGCCAGTTTTATTTGTGGGCGGGTGACGATGTTGTATATAAAGTAGAGATGCCTTGAAATGGATGATCTGGCTTCTATCCTACTATTTCCATCAATCTTCCCCTTCCTGTAGTTGGGTCTATTTTATCTGCATCTGTAAGTTTCAGTAAGCCCAGTTTCCCAAACCAAGTGGTTTCTATCTAGGCCAAAATAAGGAGTTTCAGGCCAGCAGTTTAATAGCCCAGCCATGTCCGTGTAGCAATTTTTTTCCTGTCCAGGACCCAGGACAAGTTTAGTCACTAAAGTCCTGCCTCATTTAAACATATCTGAGCCTTTGGACCAGTAGCATTGCCTGCTCCTTAACTAAACTCCTCAAGCGTAGAATTTTCTCCCCATGCTTCCAGACCCTGTATTTGGCACCTGACACCGGCTGCCATAATTTTCTGTGGGGCATTCGTTTAAAGTAAGTCTCAATCTTACCACTGGGGACGGCAAACTCCTTACATCACCCCTTACTCTCCTCCTAGTGCAGCTTATTTCTCAACAGAAGTATCTCTTGGTTTACCAGTCGGTGTCTATGGACTTCTGCTTACTGTTTGCTCCAATCCCTTATTATCCCCTTGCTCTCCACCTGCTCCTGGGACCTTAGGAATGAGCCCACCAAACAATAGATTTGTCTGATATCTGGGTTCTGAGTCCCCTGTAATGACACAATCTGAGCTAGGGTCAAAGACTCATCAGTACAGGGAACTCTATTAAAGATTTTCTTCCTTACACAAAACTTCTTAAAGATTTTCTCCTTAGACTATCCTTTGTGTCATGTGGAAAAGGAACAATGTTGTTAAATTTTTGATGTGCTAGCCAAGATCTTTATGACAGAAAGTAAGAAAACTCAACACTTAGACTCTTCCCATCAAAAAAACCTTGAAAAGATAATAAATAAATAAATAAAAACCCAGCCATTTTAAACAATGGCACATTCTCACCAAAGACTTATTTACTCCAGAAGGGCATAAGTTGTAATGGCTAATGAACATGGCCACAGGCTTTGGTAGAGTGAGAGATGATAAGAGGAAACTAGTTAAAACAATAATTCTGTAGCTACTAAATTAATGGGCCTTCCTCCTATAAAAAGAAAAGAGGCAGAAGCATGAATTTGATGGCCCTCAAATTACCAAATGCTTAAGTGAACTTTAACACGATAATTATGGCCTACTCATGGGAATTAATCCTTTGATTAAATGGATTGAAAGAGTGAGTGTACTTACCTGCCACAGTAATAAATCTGGAAGGGGCCGATTTTGAAGGTAAGCATAAATGGAGCCATGTGTAGTATGAAAACCTGTGGAACTGTTTTGAGTAATGTGAATATATTTTTTATTTATTTGAATGTATTTTTAACACAGAATTATTTGTTTGCAAGATTAGTGGGTTAATAAAATCTAAGTAGAATCCAAAAGAAATACTCTATTTAATTTCTATCATAGGCAAAACAGTAAGAAAAATTCTTAATGAAAATGATACATGCAAATATTAACCTATTTTAAATGAACACTTTTACTGCCCCCTGCTGTTAGTTTCTAGGAGAAAGATACTAAAATTACTGTAAGAACTGACTCAAGGTGAATTAACTGAAAAAATTAATTGGAAAAAAAACCTACTTCCATGCTTCTAATGACAACACTTTTCAGTCAGTATTTCTATTGCTTACTTCGTGTTTGTGAGCAAAGACTCAAATCAAGAAACCCACTCCAGGGAAAGGTAATAATGGATGTAGGGTGAGAGGTAAAGCTTGTGATTTGTAAAGTGCTAGGTTAATAAGAAAGTACCATCGTTGCCTTTTTTAGCCAGTGATGTCTCATAGTTTGCAGATTTCATAATTTTGGATATACTTTTTTATACTTACACAATTAAGGTAAAATTAGTCTTAATAGAAACAAAACTTTTGAAATAAATGAATGGTTTATTTTTTTTCTAGTATAATCCTGATTGAGATGTTCTTTTCATTTTGACATATGAAATTAAGAAATGAGAAATAATAAAAATAATAGGTAATATTAAGGCAGCAGTTACAGGTATATGACACTGGGTTTCAAGTGAGAACTTTTTTTAAACATATATTTCAGGTGCACAGTTTTATATTTCAATATATATATATATCTCACATAATTTTATTTTGAATAGTACTAAAGCCTATTATAAATGATCTTAATTCCATACACCTGCATCTACCTTCCTGTAAAAACCACTGAAAGCAACTCCTGGATTTATATAAAGAAAATCTATTCTTTTTTTTTTTCATCAGCACATGGAAAATTACTGAGGAAAGGGAAAAAAATGGGAAGAGAAACGTCTGCATAGACACAGGTGGGCAGGAAAGCTGCAGTTTTGAACAGACGCCTGCATAGACACACAGTCTTGAAAGACAAGAACTGCTAAAGAAAGTCTATTGTATCTTCTCCAAGGCACTGCTTTTTGCTCATATTTTATTTAGTCATCTTAAAATAGAATGAAGTAGATTATGTTGTAATTCTCATTCTGTAAACTGAGCCACAAAGTAATTTGATTAGGTGCACAGTTGTTAAAAAACACAAGGTATAAATCCTGCAGTGAAAAAGTGTTACAGCACACTCACCTACTTGTTATTATTATTGTTTTTTGCTGTGTTTTTGCTCCAGCAGCCAGAACCACCAGATGACCCACTCAGCAGGTCTGTAGCACCCCCAGTTTGGTTTCTCTTTATTTGTTGCTAATGTTCTTTCTTCTGTGGTTGCCTCACACAGAAGCATCTGAGTGAAATGTGCCCACTTACTCCACGTATTAGGCAAGATGATCTACTAGGACCTAACGTTGTGCACCACACCTTTTGTCTCTGTTCTGACAGACAACTTCTAGCTTTAGGAACTTTCAATCATTGGCAGCAACTTAAGTTCAAACAATGCACACACTTCTCAGACCACTTTAAACAAATCAGTTTTCCCTTTGTTTTTTTGTTTTTAAAGATTTATTTATTTATGCATACCAGAACTGGAGTACAGGCCAGAGGTGTGGGGAGGGAGGTGAGACAAGGTTCAACAGAGACAGAGTGAGGAACAGAACAGGCAGATTGACCAAAGTACACTGCTGAGGGGAGCAGCAGGCAAATCAGGAGAGGTCTGCTGCACCATGTGGGTTGCTCCCTGGCCAGCCAGGGATCCAACTCGTGCGGAGATATCTTCATAGGTTGTGTCTTAACCAGGGAGGCCCCAGTTTCCCCTTTGAAGTTCCCTGGGGCATCTATTAACTGCAGAGCCCTACACAACAGCCCCTTTGTGCTCCCCTAAGTCAGGAGCACAGGGCCCATGACCACAGACAGACCTGCCAGTGCCACTGCAACCCCTCACACTTACAACTCTGACATGCCTTTTGCCTTGCAGATATTTGTAAACACTATTGCAGACCTCAGCAAGCAAACTATATAGAAGGAAATTTCTTTGCCTCCCAAATTAAAGTTAAAACCTCAAATCACAACAAGTCACTTGATAGTCAGCATTAAAATGTCTTACCTGACTCGAGGTGGTGGGTTTCCAGTGACTCTGCACTCCAAATAGACTCTACTTCCTTCCTCCACTTCTTGACTCCTCAGCTTCTGGATGAATCGAGGAGGTGAGAGAAGGTGGGATACATTCTGGGGTTGTGGGTTTGAGATGCTGTTGTCTGGAGCAGCCACCTCCTGGCCAGCCTGGTAGCCAGGCCTGGCCTCAGGGGGCTTGACCTCTGCTTCCATCTCCTGCTGGCCTTCCATGGGGCTCTGGCTGGCTGAGGCACTCATCAGGGCTGATGGCTGATTTTTGGGAGACAGGTACCCGCTATCTGGGGAAGAGGATTCTCCATTGGGGCTTCTGTTTCTGGGCTTTGCTGCTTCTCTAAAGATGGATGTCAGCTCCTCAATGATATTAGCTGTCTTGTCACACAGCTCGCTCTGGGGGCCTGCCTTCCCTGGAGAGGCCGACTTGGGCCTCATGTTTGCGTCGGGGGTTTTTGCACCGTGTTTCTCAGTCTTTCGGAGGCTCCGGATATAACTGGGGCTGGCCAGCAGCGGGGACAGGGTGGCTTTCCTCTTCGAAACAGGTGAAGGGAGACTGTCTGTTGGTTCATGGGGCAGAGGCAGCCCCAGGCTTGGTCTGCTCTCTGGAGGCCCCTCTGTGGAGGCTGGCTCACCCGACATAGTCTCCAGACAGGAAGGATTTTCACAGAGGTTTCCAGGAGAGGTGTTGAAAATCTGCGAGATCTCCTTTTCAGAGTCACATTCTTCTGTCTCAGAGTTGACTATAGCCCTCCGGGCCAGGTCAAGACTCTTGTTTATCTCTTCCTGACTAAGAAAAGCAGATAGCTCCGGGAAGTCAGCAGTCTTGCTTTCTTCCTGCATGTCTGATAGGGAATCGTAGAAGGAATCATGGGAGGAAGTCTCTGACATATTTGAGTGGTCCTCATACACTCTGTCTGCTTTCAGCAGGAAGGCCGGAGGCACTGGAAACCAGCTTTTTCTTGTGCTCTGAAAATCAACATAGATGAAATTGCCATTAGTTGTAATGATGTGTGTGTGTGTGTGTGTGTGTGTGTGTGTGTGTGTGTGTGTTTTATTAAAAACTACAGTTCCAAAGTTAGGTGAAACATTAAGGAAAATAAATATACTTTTAAAAAAATTTTTTTTTTCTGTTCTATACATTGGAAGAAACAACAAGTATACATACGTGTGCTTATCACTTTGACATTCGTCCTGCGAGGGGATATCAAATATCCTGCTCACCAGCAGGGAATCATTCTAGAGGCCATGCCACAGTCAGCTCTGTGGGTGTGGCAGGGCTCGCTGGCGTCTGCAGCCTCCCTCCAGCACACCCGTGCCCCGGACGTCCTTTTGATCCATGAGATTTCGTTACAATGCTAATGAGTAGGAAAGCAATCTTGACTCCTGGCTGGGTCCACCGACTGTGTGGAGGGTGCATGTCCTTCCCATGTCTGCGTGGGTTTTCTATGTGTTTCCTGCCACATTCTTTTTTTTTTTTTTTTAAGATTTATTTATTTATGCATACAAGAGCTGGGGTACAGGCCAGAAATGGGTGTGTGTGTGAGAGGATTCACCAGAGACAGAGTGGGCAACAGAACAGGCAGACTGACGAAATACACTGCTGAGGAGGGCAGTGGGTGAGTCAGGAGAGGGCTGTCTAGCCGCACCATGTGGGTTGCTCCCTGGCCTGCCGTGGATCGAACTCGTGCTGCAGAGGCTGCGGATTGCTTCATAGTACAGTACTTAACCCCTTGCACCACCAGGGAGGCCCCCAATTCCTGCCACATTCTTAAGATGTGAGTGTGCGTTTTGTCAGCATGACGTGTGAGAGAGAGCGAGAGACCCACTGTGAACTGGATAAACGAATACATGAGTATTAGAAGCTTCTGGGGTCTTTACATAGAAGTTTGGTGATGTTTTTGTGAGCAAAATTAAGCCGTGGCAATTTGACATCGACTGCCCTATGGTAGACCTGGCTTCACGTTAATGAGAAAAAAATGACCGGTTTACACTGAACCAGATGACGTGATTCAAAAACCTGCTTCCCTTCCTTGACATCTGGTTCAAAGTCAGTTTCCAAGCCCCTATAGACGACTGAGGTGAGGACTTACTGTACTAGGCCTTGTAGCTTCACCATGAGAAACTTCGCCACGTTTGCTCCACGACAAATTGGTCATAAGCAATTTTTCCGTAAAAGAGAAACGAGTTAAGTGCGACAGTTGGGTTTCTTTCCTCCACTTATGAGTCAACCAGTTGGCTGCTTTCCATTGCCCTTGTTTATTGTTTTCATGTTTTTTTCATGTTTATTGTTTTCACCCTGCTAGGAACATAATCATGTGCACACCATGAAAATGGTCCTCTAAAATATCAGTACAATAATGATTTTTTTCATACACATTTTAAATGCTAAATATATTATGCACTCATGATTTGGAAGTAACCTTAAGCATTTTTAAGCAGGAGAGATATTCAGAAGAGTCACAAATGAAATAACCTGTAAAGTGTCCTGTGTTTTTATTCCAGAAACATAAAGTAAGCCTAGGGTTATTAAGAATACTTCGGAGATTTTGATTTTTTCTTTTTTATAGTTAGGCTTACAGACTGGGGTGGGAGGGGGAGAAGAAGGATTAGGGTCAAAATAAGGGGGGTGCAATTGTATGGGGAATATAACCAAAATGAAAATGCATATGTTGTGCAAAAATGAAAGATGATGTAAGAATTATCATACAAAATGAAATATTTTTTTAAAAAAGAATACTTTGGAGAAAGTTGTTTTATACACATAAGAATATGTTTTGGGGAGTAGGGAGGGTAATAGCTTTCACTTTGGCCTAAATATAAGAGTCTGAAATCATTAAACTTAGAATGCAAGGAGGGTTCTATGGATTCTGGTGTATTTAAGCAAGTTGTCAGTTCATGTAATTTCTTCATTGGAAAAATATGAAACCAACTCTTTGCAAATAGGTTATCATTTTCTAGTATAGTACTATTCAACCTAACTTTACACAAGGCAATTTTTAAATGTGTTTGTATTGTTTGCAATATATTTGTAAAAAAGTATACAAAATAATACAAAAATTTTGAACATTGTCTTCTTAATATTAATTTCCTATGTATTATGATGTCTGCATGAATACCCTTTTCCTTTTTTTTAATGGCAAAATTACTTTATGGTCATTCACTTATTCATTTTCGCTAAACTGCTTGAAAAGAAATTGGTTTGGTAAAGATGCTCACAGGGAAAATGCCTGACACATACCTCTTTAAAATGTCATTTCATTAGTGTTATAGGCTGGTAGGTAGCTTATTGATATTTTCATTAATCCTAAGTCTGCTCATCTTGCCTGAAGCCACAACATACATTATAATTCCAATTTTCATTTGTTTTTTGGTTTTCAATGCAATATTTTAAATCTTTTTTTTTTAAGATTTATTTATTTATTTATTTAGACAAGAACCAGTGTACAGGCCAGATGCATGGGAGGGTGAGATGATTCACCAGAGACAGACCAGGGAGCAGAACAGGCAGACTGACGAAATACACTGCTAAGCGGAGCAGCAGGTGAGACAGGAGAGGTCTGCCATGCCATGTGGGACCCCTGCAGGCCAGCCGGGATCGAACCAGTGCTTTAGAGGCTGCGGACAGCTTCACAGTGCTGCGCTCAACCGCCTGTGCCACCAGGGGAGGCCCAATATTTTAAATATTATTGCATCATCCTTTCCTTGTATCTGCCATGTTCATTAGTCACTTATTATGCTTCAGTTGATAGAGGTACAGTTGTGATCTGGAATGGAGAGCAGCAAAGCTTTTCCAGAAATGGCCAGGAAGTAAATATTTTCGACGTTGTGTGTCCAACTATCTCTGTCATAATTTCTCAACTCTGCCATTGTAGTATGAAACCAACCATGGAGAATACATAAATGAATGAGCGTGGCTGTTTGCCAATAAAACTCTATTCATGGATATTTGAATTTTATGTAACTTTTATGTTTCAAAATATTATTCTACTTTTGAATTTGATTTCTTCCTTTATAACAGTTAAAAAAAAGTAAAAAGTATTCCTAGCTTGCAGGCCACACAAAAACAAGCAGAAGGATGGATTTCACCAGGGACTAAAATTTGCTGGCTCATGATTCAGTCAGGTTTTACATTCAAGAAGGAGACAATAGAAAACCTGATAGGGTATCAAAGGAAAGTGAAAAGGATCTGTTTGCCATGGTAGCCTAATCTAACCTACAAGGCCACGTCAGAGAACTGTGTGCCTTGCTGAGGACATTAAGATGGGAGTATCACGTGCATTGCCTGAAGGTGTGATTAATTGGACAATAATTTAAATTCCACTGTATTTTGCACTAAATATAGTGCGGCAATGATGCTCCTGTTACTCTCTGAATGCACTGTTGTTTTTTTATAAGCTGTACATGGAAAGATAGAGGGAGGAAACTTCATAAGCTATCTTTGCCTCAAGATTGATTCTACAAGTTACCTAAGGCAGATTGCTGGTGAAGTTCAACCTTAGAAGTTGGGTCAGGAGTAGGCTTGGTGGGACATTCATTCCCCAGCAGGTGCTTGTGCCTTGTGAGGACAGAATGGGGATGCTCATTTAGAAGCAGCTTTCCATCTGCCAATTCTGCTCAGAGAATTCAAATTTTGTTTTGTTAAATGAAATATGTTTTTCCTTTCTTATGACCAAAAGGAGCCAGCTGGCATTGTTTGATCCTTGGGAGTCTCTGATTTCAAAGAGCATTACTCAATGGTTGAGAGGAAATTCAAAAATCCACTTCAAATACATACCACCACATCGAATTCAGTGATTCATGAAATTTGTTAATTCAACACAAGATGTATAATCAAGGATCCTATAGTTCAACATAACCTACCATATTGTTAGCTGGATGGTGGGCTTGTACCTTACATATCCTAAAAATGAGTCATTTTGTTGTCCATGAATTGAGGTCCTGAGCTATCTGCTAAACCATATTTTCCACTCTTCTCGAAGTTAATCTTACAAATCCATGAGAGCAACCTCATTATCAACCCCCCTCTCTACCAATGTAAATGTTATTCTAATTCATCTCTGTCCTCTCTGTGCTCCAGGGTGAAACCATTCTGATTCCTCATCGATTATACAAATGTAGTCCGTATATGAAGAAAAAAGTTTTCAGTGTATTTGGAGTACTTGAATATAAACATATATCCAAGATTTTATTTAACAAATCTACAGTTGAGAGTAGATGAACAACCATTTCAAAGGAGTCTGATCTGAAGACCAGGCACATATGGAGGCAGTCAGGAATGCTGAAATGAATTTGCCAATAGATTCAAAATTGGTTAATATTTATAGAGCAATAAAATGTAACCTTTGGAATCATTTATACAGAGTAATAACAACATTCCTACTGGAAAAAAATTACATTTGTATACCTATGTTCAAGTGTAATTTGCATTGCTATGAAATTTCTAATGATGTTAAAACTGTCTAGTTAGATACAATAAGACATAGTGCCTCCCTGGAGGCGCAGGTGGTTGAGCGCCCCACTGTGAAGCTGTCTGCAACCTCTGCAGCACCATTTCGATCCCGGCTGGCCGGCAAGGGTCCCACATGGCGAAGCAGACCTCTCTTGTCTTGCCTGCTGCTCCCCACGGCAGTGTGTTTCATCAGTCTGCCTGTTCTGTTTCCCGCTCTGTCTCCAGTGAATCCTCTCACCCTTTCGCGCATCTGGTCTGTACCCCGGTTCTTGTATAAAAATAAATCTTTTAAAAAAAAAGTAGATATAATAAGACATAGACTTTAGAATCAGATGACCTTGAAATGTCCACCAGAGCCCATTCAGCATTTCATTGGAAGGATATTGGTTCTATGTTACCTAATTCAAAAGCTTTCATAGCTGTCTTAAGAAGGCAGACTGGTTTCTCTCAGTACAGAGCTCCTAAGTACAATAGTAAATCAGCTAACATGGCAGGTTTAGGAGAAGCCAGGGCCAGGCTCACATATTACAATCAGTGAGGACATAAGTCATCAGGCAACAGGAATCCGGAAAACACAAGGAAAGAGAGCGGCTCTTGGGCTAAAATGATGTTTGTGTACTAAAGGCAAACACACCGTATTTTCATTTCTTGCAAAATTTATTTTTCTTTGGGAGAGAAGCTACTGGGTTTTTGTTTTTGATTTTTTGACCTAAGACAAAGTCACTTTTTGTATTGAACTCAAGTGCTGAGAGAGTCTGGGAAACACTCTGTGTGAACCACACCTGGAATAGGCTATATTAAAAATGCAGATAGATAATGGGAAAAAAAAAACCTTTGATTCTGGAAGTAACTAATTTTCAAAACAGAAGGTGGGGTAGAATCTCCCACTCAGAATGCATTTATCGAGTCTTGATTCCGTGCCAAGCAGTGTGCTAGGGGCTGTGATATAATTTTTAAAAAAAAATCTATTCCCACTGAATTTAATAGTCCACAATGGATACATTTAAGAAATGAACATATATGTGTTGAGTGCTATAACGAAAGAAGAACAAAGAGCTTTATTAACACCTAGAAACTTCCTGTCAGGGTTGGGATCAGGAAACATTTTGTGGGAGAGATGAAGCTTAAGGATAATATGTGAAGGATAAGGAAGAGCCAAGAGGTAAAGAGGATATTAGAGGAAACTTAGACAAAGACCAGGAAACTTATAAAGGTTCAAACTCTACCTGCATTTGGAAACACAACCAGAGATAAGGTTAAAAGCAGGAATGGGGTCAAGGAGGGCCTGAAGCCATTGTGAAGTGCTTGAATTTTATCTATGTGCTGTCGGGAGACAAAGCAGAATGTGAAGTATGTGAGAAACGTGACAGAGTTGCATTGTAGAAAGATAGCTGATTGCAGAATGGCCTGGGCAGTCAGGGAAGGGAAAGGCTAGACTGAAAGCAGGGAAGCCAGTTAGCAGGCTTTTGCCATGATCTGGGGGTGCGTACATTTAGCTTTGGACATCCATCATCTGAACCTCCTTCTTAGTTTTGGGTCCTTCCTCATGTATGGAGCCTCTGAGAAACTGAGCTCACTTGTCTTAATGAGAAGTGAAATCTTCAAGTACTTGCTTTCTTGGCCCTTTGGTGTCTGTGCCCAAGTCTTGGCAAATGGCCCAGACTTGGTCATTAGATACAGCCATCTTGTTTATTTGAAGCAGGGCCCATGGAGATATTGTGATGGTGCTGGACAGTGATAGTGGCAGCACAGGAAGTAACACAGAGTATCCAGGGCAACAGTGGTGGGGTGGAGAGAGAAGTTGTGATGGGGGACCTACACATGAGCATTTGGGGCTTCTGACTATGTTATCGCCATCACTGTAGACTGTGGGCCTCTCTCTGTGAGTGACCACAACTCCTATCAATAAATCTCTGCACACAGGTTGACCAAAGAATATTTCTGCTTCTTGCCACTAAGGAAAGTCATTGATTGTAGGTAAAATAGATGATTGAGGTCTGAGAAAGTGACACTGGGAGGAAAATTTGGTCTGACCAATAGGTAGAAGAGAGAAAGGACAGATATCGGTGATTAAATGAGGAGATGATATAGACAGCATTAAAGATTTTTACTTGACCAAATGGATGATGTCACATGCAGGGGACTGGTGGAGACACAAGTTTTAAGGAAAAAAAAAAACAACCTAATTGTGATTTGTGCCTTTTGCACCTGAGGGACCTTTGGTTTAGAAAGGCAATTTGAGATACAGGTTGAGATCCCAGGAGAAAGGACAGAAGAGCTGGATTGGGAAATTTCAGCCCATGGGTACCACCTTAAGCCATGGGAGAGAACACTACAAGCTAACACAGAGGAAGAAAGGCAAAAAGAATCCTCCAGAGAGTTGGGGGAATCAGGAGGGTGGGTTGTTATGGAAGCCAAGCTAGAAAATGCCTCATGAAGGAGGATTTGTGTGTTTGATTTAGCAACCGGGAATATTTAGCACCACTGGCAATAGCAGTTTTGGTGTATGTGATAGAGATTCTAGATTCCAGATGTGTTGAGAAGTTGGGGAAGGAAAGAAGGAATAGAATGTGAGAGTAGTTGACTGCTTTGAGAAGTTTATTGAATGAAGGAGAGACAAAAGGTAGCAGCTGGATGAAAATATGGCATTTAGTGAGGTTTTTATTTGTTTATAAGGATGGGCAGAAAATATGTTTCAACCTAATGGAACTAGTAGAGCAAGAGAAGCTGAAGAGTGATATAAGAAAGTGGAGGGTGGGGGTCTCCCTGGTGGCACAGGGAGTTGAGCACAGCACTATGAGGCTGTCCGCAGCCTCTACAGTGTGAGTTCGATCCCCAGCCAGCCAGGGAGCTATCCACATGGCACAGCAGACCTCTCCTGTCTCGCCCACTGCTCCCCTCACCAGTGTATTTCAGTCAGTCTGCCTGTTCTGTTCCCCAATCTATCTCTGGTGAATCCTCTCACCCCCTGCACCTCTGGCCTGTACCCCAATTCTTCTCTGTATAAATAAATAAATTTGAAAAAAAAAAAGTGTGAAGGTCTTCCGGGGTGTGAGATGGAATCAAGTGTTCAGCTTCAGGTTGGAGGAAGATAGTGCTTTCATTGTTATAACAAGTGTGTGTGTGTGTGTGTGTGTGTGTGTGTGTGTGTATGTGTGTGTGTGTGTGTGTGGTTGCAGCAGAAACTGTCTGGCTGACAACACCTGTAATATTTATCTGGACTTTAAGAGAAGTTTGCTAGTTCTTGCTATAGAACATCAGCTACTTAATGAATTCATGTAACAACATAAGCACTAACAGCAATGATCACAATGATAATAGCTAACCATGGACTGCTCGCCATGAGGTAGGCTTTATGCCAAGAGCTGTTGGAGAGATCATTTAAGATGCTCACAACAGTTCCATTTTAGAAAAAAATGAAAGTGAGGCTGAAAATGTAAAGAAACAAAAGTTGAGCCTCCAGAGTTTATCATCTTAACTGTATCCTTTGCTCTCTTTACTTTGTTTTCACAACCAAGAATTCAAAGCAATATATTAGACTGATAAATGTGGATCAGAAGTCACAATCTTCATATTAATTCAATTATAGTTAGTACAAAGTGAACACACTGTGATACATTTTAAAACTTTACAAAAGCATTCTATGAGGAAGCTTAAAGCACACTTCTGAATGCTGAAACAATTTTCAACTTTTTTTTTTTCCAATAGGGAGTGTTTGCCTGAGGCAGATTAAATCACCTGCTTATTAACTTATATTTTGGTTTTAAAGAGGCGCCATCTGATGGGATCCAGTTGTCAGGATTAGGTTTAGCTTAAAAACTGCTTACACAGTGAAAAAGAAAATAATAGCTTTGTGGCATATATGGTTCACGTTTAATTTGCAACCCAGTTATTGCTGCTGGGAATGCACGTGGTCTAGGGGGAAGCTCATCCAAAGCGGCTGAATGGCGAGGCTTCCAGGTGGCCCAGACTCACTGGGAAATCATGCTTCAGAGATTTCCATGTCAGTCAACACCCCAAAATTAAAAGGTCATAATCAGAAGAAACGTAACTGCAAACCTCTCCATTATTTCCCTGAGATCGCATGTTTTATTTCACATGGTGCTTTCGGTAATTTTATGCTGGTCTGGTAGACACAAAAAGGAACTACAGTAAAAAGCACTAATTATATTGCCTTTAATGAGGAAAGCGGAAGTAAATGCCAAAAACATTAAAGTGCTCCATTTTAGCAAGAAGAATGGGAAGCTTTAGACATTTTCAGGAATAAGTTGTTCTTGGACATCTTCAAGTCCTCTGTGCCCCCGGCTACTCCCCTTTTCTTAAGGAATTTGAAATGCCTGAAAATTCCTCCTTTCTTTTTCTCCTTCATTTTTCATATAGTTTATTTTCATTGCCACCTGTCCCGAAACTCTCTTAAGCCACAACTATTTTCTAGTTTCTTTAAATTTGTGGATTCTAGCTTCTTCACCATGAGAGAGGTGGGTCGTGCCTGTTAATGATTACTCTTCTTCAGTTTGCCCTTCCCAGAAAGGGAAGTTGAAGAGACAAGCTACTGAACCCCTGTCTATTGCTTACTACACTGAGGGAGGCTTCACAGAAAGCCCAGGAGACATAGTTCCTCCCCTTTAATGATTTTACAGTCCAGTGGGAAGGATTAGAGGGATTACAGAAGAGTTAAAAATGACTCAATACAAGGAGGAACATGATAATTGCTATTAAAATACTTTAAACAAATTGTTGGAGGAGATCAAAGGTGGTAGGGGAGATCATATTTACAAATTTGGCCATGTCACTCCTGTGATATTTTTTCCCAGGGTGCCCTTGACTGAAAGACAAGTTCCAAAGCATGATAAGCAGGTTATCTATCCACCTCTGGAAAGTCTGCAAACGCTCCAGCCTCCTCTTCCATCATCACTGTCACTCGCTGCTCTCAGACCTCACTGCTCTCTTACTGGCCAGTCCTCGCATATATCATGTCCTTCATGTTTCCACACTTTGCAATGTGGTCTGCCTACTAGCTCTGTGTTTCAAACTCCAGTTCATGCTTGAATATTTAATTTCCTTTCTTCTGGGTGTTTTGGATGATTCCCCACTTCAATCCCCTCCTTCTTCCAAACCTGATACTTTGCACAGTATTTTCTGAGTGCATCCATCTTACTGCGCCATGAATATGACCTTAGAGAATCCTTTCTCCACTAGACTGTGGACACCATGAGGGCAGGAGCTAGGACCGTCTGTCCTGTATGGCCTGTGCTTGGCACAGTGCCCGGGCCACAACAGATCATGGAGAGAAACCGTCATCCACCTTGTATTGTGACTTAAACGGCAGAGGTAGCTGGTACTCAAAGTAGAGCCCCAGGCAGAAGTGTTCCCTCCCCTCCCCATCCTCTCAGCCACCCAGGCCCCACCTGTGGCAGCATTTCTCTGTGCTTATTCTGCTCCTTGCCCTACTTTTTCATCAGACTTATCACTAGTTGCTCATCTCTCCCAGGGCTATTTCCTGTAAAAAGCTTGATAAAGTGCAGCAGGTCCTCCAATAATGTCATTTTTTTCACAGTTGTTTTGTTATAATATTGATGAGATAAAGCAATCCTGGCTGAGGTTGAAAGAACATATTATTTGAGCATCTGTTTTCCTTAGCTGTCATTTTCCTTAGAGTCCCATTTACCAAGAACCTATGGAGGACTTTGAGGCCCCACTGTAATTAGTGATATGCTAACATATGTGAATGCATACATATCAAATGCATATTACATGCTCATTTCACTAATACAAAACAGCAATAGGTCAGACACTGATAAAAAATTTAAAATTTATATATGAAGACATTGGTTTTATGTTTCTTGTTACCCTCAAGGAAAATTTGTCATGAAAAAAAAAAATTTATTCTGTTTTCTGGAATTTCTGCTATTGAAAAATAAGAATTCTGTACCCATTGATGATGAAAGGGAACCGCTAAGCAAAGGAAATCTTTCCTTGTTAAAGAGTCATAGACCTGGAAATGTAAAGTAAATAACAACTTTGCTTCCTTAATAAGCCTATCTAAACAAGGTCTGGCAGCCTGCTAGGCTGATTGATCTCCCAGGCCATCCTCCAAGATCTGTATCCTTCCCCTTTTCCTGTGTCAAGAATTTGTTTGCTAACTAACCAACTTTATCAGTGTAAAGTGGCTGTGTATAAAAGAAACTCTTTGTCTCTAGACTGGTGCTCAGACCTTACAGGCCTATCCAGGTCTGAGACCTCACGCATGAGTAATAAAGCTTCTCCTGGCCTCACCATTTCTGAAGTACTGCTTGTTCTTCCCCTGCCTGGGTAAAAGGATAGAATTTATTTCTGCAACAATGACACTGTTTAAGAGGGATACTAGCAAGGTCAGAGTAAAATTGTGAGTTATAGAAACACGAAAGTTTTTAACCAAAAAAATTTTATTTACTTTCTCTGTTGTCTTATTCAACAGAGTTGAGTGTTTGTTGAGTGCCTACACTGTGCTTGGCTTCTTTTCTGTGGGCTAGGGACAGACCTTGTGAGTTAGACAGAATTAGAATTCTCTGCTGTAAGGAGCTAGCATTCTCTTATAAGACAAAAGACAAAAGTAGAAAATTGGGAAAATTTCAGGTCCTGAATTTCTTATTCTTAGTTTGGTCTCTTATTTTTTGTTAATTGATTTTGGGCAATCTGTATTTTTGCACAAAACCTTGACTTGTCTTTGAAAGTTACTAGGGTACAAATGAAATAAAATGAAATGCATATTTCACCTTGGCATTGCCAGGAGCACACCATAACTGTTTTGGAAGGTGCTCTGTTGGGGGATGGTGGTGGTAGTCACAGGAGGAGACTCTCACTCTAGTGGTGCTTTAGGTTGTGTCAAAGTATACCATGAAGGCAACTGTAGATTTCTGCATAGAGTTTTGAAGACAGATTCTTCCAGGTGAATTTTGACATTTATGCATAATGCCAGACTCCCAATCTTAAGTTAACATTTGGGAAAGCAAAGCTTTGGGAGTGTTGGCAAACATTGGGAGACAATACAGATTCCCTTTCACATTGAATTTCAGCAGATAGCTTATCAGCCATGCTATTTTCAAATACAAACTTTCATGCTCACCTAGTTTGTTAAATCCCTGTGCATATTTTATCCATTTTTGAGGAATTTTATGTCACTTAATTTATAGATTATTTCCAGTTGCACATTTTATGGTATCCAACTTCTCATTAAGTTAATAGCTTCTGAATTCTGTTGGATTCATGTTCTACTATGAAATAAAGACCATGGAAGTAAGTTTTCATTGAACATTTTATATTGGTATGTAGATCACATATTCTGACAAACTTTTTTTTTAATCATTGTAAAAATGTCTTGGCATTACTATCCTGGTATTTAGAAAAAAGCAATTATTTTTGAGTTTCTGAATATATATACACAAATAAATATATGCGGCTCATATTCACATATAAAGATACAAATAATAGAAAAGATAGAAAAAGAGATTTAGAAATTATGAATAACATTTGAAAGGTCGATGCAGCGGGCAAGAATGCGGAATCCCACATAGAAAAAACCAGACAATAAACCTTTCCCCGCCCTGCAATCCCAGTTTCCCACCAGACCTCTCCTCACCCTATAAAAGGACATCTCTCCCCCACAACGGGAATGACTTCTCTAACCCCCGTGAGGGTCGGCGGGCCTCACCGGGGCCACCATGAAGTTTCCTGCCTGGCTCTCCTTCTCTTTACTGCACCAATCCTTTCAACATTGTTTTTGGAATTGCTGAATTTTGGGGATAATTACCTGAAAACCAGATCTAGGATGCCCAGGATAATCTTCCATTTTGTCTGTCTTAAAGTACCTGTGGGATATTCACTGCAAGATCCCCAAGAGACAAGGCTCAGTAGGCTGTTGAAATGTAAAGGATTACCCTGACCTGACCTTGCCTCGGAAGGCAAGCCAAATGCATGAAAAACAGCAGAATCTACCAGAATGAATTCAATTACAAGCAGTAAAAGCTAGTCTTCCCTGAGGACTTACTGACACAATAGCTTCCTAACTACAAGATGTGTGCTATCATACAGTGAATCATTTGATCTTCAGGATAACCAATGGAATAGACATAATTTTTCTGTTTATTATTTTCTATTATCCAAACTATGGCACACAAGTGTTCAATTATTTGGCCATACTTTAAGTTGAAATTCTTTATACTGTAGATATTTACCTTAAAAATGTATATAAGGAGAGAACTTTTGTAATCTGCTTATGGAATGCTTTGTGGAGACATTGGCAAGTTTCTCTGATGTTGAAAGAAAGTGTTCAATATTATAAAAAGGCTCATAGGCACCAAGAACCCCTCAATATCCCATTCTATTGGGCCAGGCACTTTATATTTTATGTTATTTATGCATACAAGAACTGGGTGTAAGTCAGAGGTGTGCAGTGTGAGAAGATTCACCAGAGACAGAATGGGGAGCAGAACAGGCAGATCTGCTGAAATACACTGCTGATGTTGCAGAAATAAATTCTAGCCTTTCACCCAGGCAGGGGAAGAACAGGCGGTACTTTAGGAATGGTGAGGTCAGGAAAGCTTTATTTTATTATTTATTATTTATATTATTTATATTTATTATTTTATGCATCAGGTCTCAGACCTGGTTAGTCCCATAAGGTCTGAGCACCAGTCTAGAGACAAAGAGTTTCTGTTATACACAACCACTTTACATTGATGAAGTTGGTTAGTTAGCATACAAATTCTTGACACAGGAAAAGGGGAAGGATACAGATCTTTCAGGATGGCCTGCTGCCAGACCTTGTTTAGATATGCTTATTAAGGACTAAGGATGCAAACTTATTATTTATTTTACGTTTTCAGGTCTATGACTCTTTAACAGGGAAAGATTTCTTTTTCTTAGCAGTTCACTTTTACTGAGGGGACAGGAGAGGTCGGCTGTGCCATGTGGGTTAGCTCCCTGGCTGGGGATCAAACTCGTGCTGCATTGGCTGCCATCAGGTTCATAGTGCTGAGACTTAACCACTTGCACCACCAAGGAGGCCCCCTGAGCCAACTTTAGAGTTCAAACAGGGATACTTAGGTTTCAGTAGGCATTTAAAGGTGCATATTTACTTAAAACAAATACATGTAAAAGGTTGGCAGTACATGCACCAAAGAATGCTGATTTCATTGTGGTAGGGCATGGGTAGAGGTCAGAAGTAGGATATTTAAACATGAAAATCTTGCTGCTTATTTCACATTCTTTAAAAATGTGTTAAAATTAAGAGTGATTTTTAGTATTTTTATTTCATTTGTTTTCATATTAAACATTTACTAAAAAAATCAAAAGTGGTTGTGTTATAGGACAGGGAGAGGGGCAGCCCAAACCCCGCAAACCTGCCTATTCTACATGGGTTCTGCCATCCGCCGCATCAACACAAAACATAGGAGACTTTAATGGGAAGGAACTTTAATAAAACTAGGAAACAATACAGGTAAGGCCAAGAGTCTAGTTTCTAAATGAAGCACCCAAAGTTACCCGTCCCCTCGTGGGTAAAAGTCCATCCATATGGGATCGGCCCAGAGCAAGGCCCCAAAGCCTGCCACAAGTCTAAAGCATCTTCCAGTGGGGACCCACAGAAAAGGATCAGAAACTACCAGACAAGCCCGGAAGGAAAAGAGCAAAATCAACATCAAGATAAAAGCTGCCATGGTCACCTCCCCACGGGTCTCACCCACATCTGTGTCACCCAGTCCACGACCAAAAGACAAGCTCAGTTTCTTCACGTGTCTCTAGGCTCCATCCTGCTTCCTTCCTCAGTCTCTTCTGCAGCTTCTTCTCTTCCTGCTCAGCTCCACCCTCCCCCTTGGGTGGGGCAGGGAACCTCCCCCTTTCCTGGGGACCACCCTGTTACAGTTGGTATAAAAATTCAGTTCTAAACAGAATTAGAAATAAACCCTGAAAATGAAAAACAAAGTTAAAAACCTTAAGAAATTTCCCCTCCTTGTTTTGTAATCACAGGCAATGTCCAGACCAAATGTCTTCCTTTTGTTGAAACAACATTCTAGATCCAAGATGGAGCTGCTGCTATGTGGGGTACTACCTCAGCAAACCACAACTGATAGAACTTCTGTGTCCACATATGTGGTCTCCTTGACCAGAAACACAGGCTATCCAGTCAGCAAATCCTCAAATGCCAAGCCCACTTCCTTCCTTGTACCTTCTCATTTCAAGCAAGTTTGCTTCTGTGACCAAAGAGTCACAAATATTTTTCTCTTCCTTGTTCTTCATTCTTCCTGCCTTCTGTCCCCCTTTGCAATTCTCCAGAAAAAGATGGTCCCCTTCATATGTCCTCTTTGAGTTCACTGTTTCTCCCACTGTTACAAGGCCCATAGGTAAGTCACTCTTGGATTTGAGCTGTGCTCCTCTATGCAACTCTCCCATCCATGTAAACTTTATTTAAATTTTTATGTCTATTTGTATGCATGAATGTCTCTCTCTGTGTGTCTGTCTCTCTCACAAAATTTCCTAGACTTATTAAAGTTCTACAGAAATTAGGAGTCTGCAATGTTTGGCAGCTTTTAGGGACTGAAGAAGGAGTTCCAGTGTTCACAATGGGTGGTAACTTTTAGGGAATCACAAAGCCGCTAGATTAAGACTATAGCATACAATACTGGGAAACTTGAGAAAATAAGTTGACAAGAAATATTAACTCTTTACACCGTCAAATCAAAAATATAAATAGGTATAAGTAGGCCTATTAGAAAATTTTAGGACATCCACCGCTATAAAGTAAACTCCAAAAAGGCATATTAGATTTATAGGAATCTCAGAAGCCAAAGCTGAAAAATTGGTTCAGGTACTAAAAGCAGTTTGAGTGTTTGCCATCTAACTTTCAGACTACTGTGCCAGGGTAAATTGGTCACAGAATGGGTTAGATTGACACTAGGTCACTCGCCAAAGTCAAGAAAATTTCTGTGCGAAGAGGTAGATACTGTGAAACACCAAAAATACCACAAGCCAAGAGATACATCCCTCCTAAAATGTTCATCTGACCCCAAGAGATCCAAGGCTTATCTAAAGAAATGGGGACTGTCACTGCAGGGGAGGAGGGAGAGGGATCAGAGGGAGGGAGGGAGGAGCACAGGGGACTGAGGTGATGGTGCACGGGTGCCTTGGGGGAAGGAAACTCTATGGGGACTGCACCTGAGGCGTGGGGGGAAGCAAATACTGTTTAAAAATGAACAGTGATGTAAAAAATAAAAAAAAAATAATAAAATAAAATAAAGACAAGACAAAACCCAGGGGGGGAAAAAAGGAAAGAAATGGGGAACGTCCTAAATCAAAAAGACTAGAAACAATATGTGAGGTGAGAAAGGAATTTACGTTCACTAACAGTAGAAATTTATATTGGTGCAGACCTGGTGGCACAGGGCTTAAAGTCCCAGTGCTATCAAGCTATCGCCAGCCACTGTGGCATGAGTTTGATTCCTCGCCAGGGAGCTGACCCACATGGCACAGCAGACTCTCCTGTCTTGCCTGCTACTCCCCTCAGCAACCTATTTCATTAGATCTGCCTGTTCTGCTCCCCACTCTGTCTCTGGTGAGTCCTTTCACACACACCCCCACCCCCCACACCTCTGGCTTACACCCCAGTTCTTCTATGCAGAAATAAATAAAATAAATCTTTAAAAATAAATAAATTGGTGTCGACCCTATTATGAAAATGGTGTGGGGATTTCTTAAAAATTTAACACTGGAAATACCATGTAACCCATCAATACCCCGAGATATTAATCCTAGGAATAGAAAACACTAATTTGAAAAGATAAATACACTTCTATGTTTCTAGCAACCTTATCTACAATATCTAAGACATGGATTGACTGGTGCCTGGTTAAAGAAATTGTAGTGTCTATATACTTAACTACATACACTCAGCTAGCAAAAGAGATGAAACTTTGCCTTTTTCAGCAACATGGATGAAACCTAAAGCGATTATGCTCAATGAAGTAAGTCAGAAGCAAAAGTAGATGATTTCTTTCCTTTGTGTAGTATAAACAACAACAACAAAGGACCTATCAAATCACAACAAAAATAAATATTAGACTCTGTAAAAAATATAGTGGTTACAGAAGGGGAGGGGAGTGTGAGAAAGAAAATGAGAGGTGTTGACCTGATAGTGGGAATAGTGCTAGAATTTTAGTGGTAGAGGAGGTGAGGCTTATACACACATAGATGTGAAGATGTACTCCTGAGGTTTATATAGTGATTGAAGTCTATAAAATCTTATTTTTTTAGAACTAAATTAGTATAGCAAAAGGGCCAGCTTTCACAGGAGAAAAATCTCTCTACAAAGAAAAAGGAATGAGGGGGAAAAATAAAAGATCCTTACGTTTCAAGGAATCAAGAGCGCCCCCTTCTGGCACACCTGTTTATCTCTAAGAACTCTGTCCTGCAAGCTGTAGAAATCTAAAAAAAATGGCAACTAGGATGATGATTCACCAGTGACATGGTGGTGGGAGAACTATGAGGACCACACCTGAGGGGAGAAACAAATTACTCTACAAAAATGAACAAAGATGTAAGCAAAAAAGGGCAACTGTTACTAAGACAACAGAGAATTACAATGGCAATTATGGGGAATGTTCAAGTTAGATGAGATTGTTCATTTAAGAAGTGCACTTGAAATTAAGAGTTGCCAAATCTAGACATGGAATAGGATACCTTATTTATTCTAAGATACTAAATAACCCCCAAGCAGTATATTTTATCTCAATTTCAGGGATATAATGTAATGGTTAATGCCTATGGCAGTCATATGAAAATATTTTTCAGAGAGTATTTGCAGTTATCCCTGGTTCACCATAGTACCATCTTTTCCATCATATTGAATCACCTGCAAATACCTAGATTTCACTCCAACTCACCCATTGTCATTATCCTTCGTGCTTCATTTTTCTCACCTTAAATACAAAATCTATCAAATTGGTTTCTATATTCTCTATATGATTCAACAATTACAAATTATATCAGAGTGTCTTTGTCTTGTTTTCTTTGCTGGAATTTACCCAAGACACAGTGTTAACTCTAATACTGAATTCCTAACTGGAACTCAGTTATCACAGTGCCTTTTAATATCCTCCACACACATTTTGTTAATGAAGTGGTGGCTCTTGCAGATTTTAGCTGGTATCTCTTTTAAGAATGTGTCACATTTATTTTGAAACTTGACTCATGTTTCCTCTGTACATTTTTCAAAATGAGGTGAAGATATCAGAGTAATTGTAATTGTCCCAAGTAATCTAGCTCCTTTTATGGTGAACTATGTAGAGGATCCCTTCAATATTCAATTTTAGCAATGAAGTAAAGAAACTCAGGCAGAGGACCAATAGAGAGCCTGTAGGATAGAGACCCTGTCCATAATGGTCTCGGGAATGGGAGAAGATAATTTATATTCTAGGAATATATAATCGTATATTTACAGAGCAATTATTGGCTAGATAAATCTCTTAGGCCTTGTCCACTGTTAGCAATAATTTGCAAATTAGATTCTCATTAAAAATTGTGGATCATTGAGGCAAACACTCAAGTTCTTTCTAGTAGAAAAAAATGTACTGGAAAGTATACTTATCATGTAATAAGGATTTAATTTCTGTATACAAATGATTGAATAGATTTTGAATAGTAAATAATGTGACATAGTGGACCTTATGGCTGTTCACATTATTCATACTACGGGGCAGTTAGTATTTTTAGCCATTGTTAAAAAGTAATACGAGTCTAAAATCTCTCTGTATCAACTTCATATATTGGATTCAAGACAGGTTCATGTGTAACTTAAAACAGCGTGATGTAAAATAATACTGTGATATTTAAATTTGAATGGACTGTAATTTCCCCTTAGTAAGCTTTATTATTTAAAAATAAGTAATCTTTATGCGTAGATGTAATTTAAAATGTCTGCTATTACCACAGCAACTGATTAAAAAATCTTTTCCAATTATAATTAACAACTTAAAGCATTACTAAAACCTTGACTATATCATTGCAAACCATCAGTATTAAGCTTATGTCTTGGTGAGGTTCAGATGAACTATTTTCATTTTTTGTGAAACATAACACATACACAATCTTGACAAATGTTGGCTCCATAACAACATTTAATCCTTTTGGAATTGATAGCACCAACTCAACATACTTAAGATTATAATAGAAAACGCAGCTCTCTGACAGCACAGGTAGAAATAAAGCCTGTAGGTAATATTATCTGTTTTCAGAAAGAATACAAAATTCCTATTTTTTTCCTCCAAATAAAAGAACAATGATGGCATTTTCTAAATAGTTTTATAACTTTCAGCAAACTATTCTTATACTTAAAGCTTTTAAAAAATAAGTTAACAAATATTACCTTGCTAGTAATTATATTAATATATTTCTTACAGACCTTTTCACTTCTTGGTTACTTTGAAGGCTCCAAAAAAGTGATGGATTTCAGATGAGCTTTTCTTCTTTTCTGGGGGAATGGAGGTTGGTCTTGCCTATTCATTAAAGACAGCTTGGTCCGTGGTCACTTTGAGGCAACGGTGGCCTCAGTCCCGCATCTGTCCTCTTGCTCCTCTCAACTATATTTGGTAACTGAACTCATGTTTCAGCAGACAGCCATGATGAGGAATTTCAGCAACAGGCTGTGAAACAATCCCAGGTCTGAGTGCTGGGTTCTTAGAAATTAAAGGCGCCTAGTGTAGAAAGACCTATATTTATGGATCTGATAAACATAGCATTTGCATATGTTTCTTTACACTCTGTCCTTCCGTCTGGAAATCATCATCTGTCCTTTTAACATATTCTTAAAAAATTGATAGTACAGTGTGTGCTTTTTTCTACCTTTTGCAAGTTGAAGAAGTGACACTCATAAGGAATGCTCTTCTTCTGCTCATCCTCTGCTATATGCATTAAACTTATAGTCAGATGGTAGTTTATCCTAAAATAGTAAATCCAGTAACTATTTTAAAATTTAGCCACCTGT
This sequence comes from Talpa occidentalis, assembly GCF_014898055.3. Taxonomy (NCBI): domain Eukaryota; kingdom Metazoa; phylum Chordata; class Mammalia; order Eulipotyphla; family Talpidae; genus Talpa; species Talpa occidentalis. Next base: position 133,599,653 of record NW_023604295.1, on the reverse strand, counting down.
CAAACTGAGGGAAGAGTCCCGCTCTTCTCTTACATCACCTTGTTAATTGAAGATTATTAGATGACTATTATCTCTCTCTATATATATTTTTAAAGATTTATTTATTTATATATATAAGAACTGGGGTACAGACCAGAAGTGTGTGGGGTGAGAGGATTCACCAGAGACAGAGTGGGGAACAGAAAAGGCAGATCGACTGAAACACACTGCTGAGGGGAGCAGCAGGTGAGGTAGGCGAGGTCTGCTGAGCCGTGTGGGTATCTCCCTGACTGGGGATCGAACTCGTGTTGCAGTGGCTGCGGATAGCTTCATAGGTTGTGTCTTAATCTCTTGTGCACTGGGGAGACCCCAGATGACTAGCCAAATTATGTTTACTGCACAAAACAACAAACTCATCATAATGAATTGTTGATAAGGCAGTGACTCATTCTTTTTTGTTATTGCAGAATCACTCACACATAATGAAAATGTTTCTCCTTCCTCTTTCCAGGAGGTATTGCCAAATTTTACTATGTTTAATGTTCTTTTGTCACAGGATATCTTTTTGCAGAAATAAAAAGTTAAAGTTAGAGGTATGAAAACCCTCAAAGGGACATGGATTTGCCTGTACAGTTGACCCTAGAACAGTTTGGGGGTAAAAAAAAAAGACCTGACCTCCCATGCGGTGGAAAATCCCATTATAACTTTTGACACCCCCAAAAGTTTACTAATACCTGCTGTTGACTGGAAACCAACAGCAGGTTGTTGTTGTTACTGATAACAACATTTGTTGTTGTTACTGTTGTTACTGATAACATAAACAGATGTGATACCTATCTACTATATGGGATATCTATTTATTATATTCTAACAATAATTTAAACTAGAGAAAAGAAAATGTTATTAAGAAAATCGTAAGGAAGGGAAATTACATTTATAGTATTGTACTATATTTATTGATATTGTAAGCTTACATTGACTGTTTGCAAAAAAAAAAGTGTTTAAATGGACCTATACAATTCACACCTTTTTTTTTTCAAGAGTCAACTGTATTATTAAAACAAAACTGTTGGATTATTTGCAAGGTACTTCTCGTGGAAAATGTTGGTCCTACCTATGGAGAAACTTGGGTTCTCAGAACCAGGGAAACAGAATGATGCTGGAGTTCATGACTGGCATGATGCTTGTGTAGGACGTAATAGCACATTCACGGCAGGGTGTGGTCCTAGATGCCTGGGCACTGAGTCTGGCCCATCCATCATGTCTTGGCCTCTGCTTTCTCACTGGCCCAGGGCCTAGACTAATAAATTCCCACGTGTCCTTGGATTGCCTGGTTCCGAAATCCTGCCATAAAGTCAGGGAAGTGATGAAGTCATAAGGAGGAAAAAGAAAAAGATAGCCTGTGGTCCTGAGAGAGGCCTCAAAGCTAGGATTTTATTGAATGAGATTTAAAAAAAAAAAAGTGACATATATTGTCAGCAGTTTAACAAACCATTTTTTTCTAAATATTATAAGAATCTAAAAAACAAAATTTATTGTCTTTAGAAAAGATCCTTGGCCAAGGTTCTTATCACAGAAGGTCAATTGATACTAAGGATGAGGCTAGTGCATGAGGTTATTACAGTTTCTTTCTCACACATTCAATTCCCGCCCTCTCCCCCCCCCGCCCCACTTTGCACTTGAGGTTGGGATGTGGGGTCAGTGACCCCTTTGCTGGGTCTACATTCAGCTTCCAAATGATTACTTCTTATAAAAATGTCTGTTCTTGTGCGTCCCTGGTGGCAGTTGAGCGCTGGATTGCGAAGCTGCCCGCAGCCTCTGCAGCGCCGGTTCGATCCCCGGCTGCTCTCCGGCCACCAGAGGAGGGTCCCACATGGCGCGCAGGCGCGCATACCTCTCCTGCCGCCCGCTGCTCCCCTCAGCAGTGTACTTCGGTCCTTCTGCCTGCTCTGCTCCCCGCTCTGGCTCTGGTGAATTCTCTCACCCTCCCGCGCTTCTGACTGTACCCAGTGCTTGTATAAATAAATAAATAAATAAATAAACAAAAAGAGCTTTCATTTGAGCTGACCATCCTCTATCCATTTTTTATTCCAATATGACTTTAGATCTAGGTGTTCTTGATTGTCTTCATGCCAGGTGCTGCCATTGATGGGTGATGTCAGCACCTATTTGTCCACTTACTCCACATCCTAGTGTGTTGGTTCCTTGGTCTAGTCATCTCCAATGATCTTAAACTTCATTGTACTTCAAACATGACATGAATGAACCTGCTCACTTCTCAAACCATGTGTCTACTTACCTATTGCTTCATAACAAATTATTGAAACAATTGGTGACTAAAACAATAACTAGTATTTCATACAGTTTCTGTTGAAATGAGGGTCTTTGCTGGGCAATTCTGGATTAAGATATAATGAAACTGTAATCAAGAAATTGTCCATGGTTTTTACCTGAAAACACATATAGGGCTTGAGGTTTTGCTCTAAAGTGGCTTCCTCATGTGTCTGGAAAGTTAGTGCTGTTGGTAGGAGCATGAAGACTAGAGTCTCCTCATATCATGGCAGCTGGGTTCCTGTAAAGTGAGTGTTTTAATAAAAGATCAAGGTGCAAACCACCATTTAAGACATTGGAGGTCACATTCCATCTTTTCTGCAACGCCCCTTACTACACACACACACACACACACACACACATACATTCCCAACTGAATATGACTCAGTTTAAAAAAAAATGAAAAAAAAAGGGGGGCGGAGCAACATGGCGGCGAGGAGACGCTGCGAGTAAGATCTCCCATTAAAAAAAGTGAATAGGGAGGAAAAGCGGCAGGTCCCAGTGAGAACTGGGACACGGAAGATAAACGGGTGACGCCAGCGAACTGCCCGAAGAAGAAAGTGGCCATAAAAGAGGACTAGAAGGGAGGGAAGCGCAGAACCCTGCTCCCCTCCCCCGCCCACAGAGGCGGCACTCTCCGCCCTGCAGAGAGGAGGAAACAACAAACCAAAACGGCCAACAAGAACAAACGACGCAGCAAGCGGGACTGTGAGTGGAAAGGAACTATTGCAGCCACCACACCCCGTGAACGGGAGCTGAGGCGAACCCTGCAGGATCCGCCGCCGCGGTGAGCGAACGGCTCCGGGCACCATTAGAGAAGAACAAAGACCCCGGGAGACGCGCACACAGCCCCGGCTGCCGGTAAGCTGGCGCGGAAACGCGGCGCGCTAGGGGAGCTTGAAAAGCAAGTGCAGACCGGAATCGCGGCTGCCCAGGTCCCCGCGCCTGCGACCTAGGCTTGCGGGGAGACGACCTAGGCTTGCGGGGAGACACACGGAGGTCCTCACTGAGGTGAAGGTCCCTCCCTGAGTGAGCAGGAACCAGGCGCCCAGGCACGGGAGCTGTGCAAAAGGCGCCATTCCCGCGCCACTGAACTGGGCTACAGCCCGCGTCCTGGAACTGAGGGCTTTGAACTGAGACCCGGGGCACGAAAATTCGGGGCGTGGGTTCTCCACGACGGTGGGGCACAAGGCAGACACAGCACCCCAAAGCTGTTGAGGTGTACCCTACCATTCCCGCTCTGTTCTCTGTCCCACGGGGTGGGGGGAGGCGAAAAACAGCCCCCCAAGGACAATAGGAGAGATCTCTGGCGCCACCTAGCGACCAGGAAAAAAAAAGTCACTAACACCCTATAAAACAGGACATTTCTTAAGACTGCTTGAAAAGGGCAGAAGGTTTCTGGAGGACCCAGTGGCCAGCCGGGAAGTTATTCCACGCCAGGCCCCTTCCGACCAGCAGTCTGAGCCCACAGAGGGAGCAGGCACCCACGTCCGGGGCAGACCGGGTGCGCAGAAGAGTGTGCCTGAAACCGGAGGCGCAGGGACTGCATCCCGCTTCGCCATTTGAGAACAGGGACATTTCTTCAGTAAAAACTGCCTAAAACCAGCAGAAAGCTCCCCCAGAAGACAGAGATGGCTCCTGGAAGAGCCAGAGGGGAGCGGAGAACTTCACCCAAGATGTCAGTCAGTCCGAGCAACACAGTGTCCCAACGCATACGACAAATTAGAAAACAGACAGTAGGGAGTAGAAGAACCACACGCAACCTAAAAACTCCTCAGGAAAGAAGCACACCACAAAAAGAAAACCACTCCCCAGATTGCAATGACAGCAACTTGGAAGAACTTCTGAGCCTTCCAGAAAGAGAATTTAAAATTGCCATGATTAAAAAAGTGATAGATCAGAAGAAGGAAATTGAGTCCCTAAAGAGGGAAGTAAGAGAAATGCAGGAGATCAAAGAATTAATGGAGGAACTAAAGAACTCTGGGGAAAGCAATGAAAGCAGAATAGATGAAATGGAAGAACGAATAAGTAATCTTGAAGACACAGAAATAAAAAGAACCAAAACAGAAAAGGAAAGAGAAGTACGAAGGAAAAAGAATGAAGAAAGACTTCGGGAACTATCTGACTCCATGAGGAAAGGAAATATAAGAGTTATAGGAATTCCAGAAGGAGAGGAGAGAGATGTAGGAACAGAGAAAATATTCATGGATATAATTGAAGAGAACTTCCCAAATGAGAAGAAGGAGCTGAAAATTGATATACAAGAAGCAAGAAGAACACCAAACTTCCACGACGAAAGGAAAAACACAGCAAGACACATAATAGTAAAGCTCCCAAGAATCCAGGACAAGGAAAAAATAATGAAGCTGACAAGAGGGAAGAAACAGATAACATTCAAAGGAAAACCAATCAGGCTGACATCAGACTTCTCTGAAGAAACACTACGGGCAAGGAGAGAGTGGAGGGACATAGTCAACAGACTCCAAGAAAACAGATGCCAACCAAGAATACTCTATCCCGCAAAGCTCTCTTTCCTCCATGAAGAAAGAATATGGACCTTCCCAGACAAAGAGAAACTCCGGAATTTCATTGCGACTAAACCCCCACTCCAAAAAATACTACAAGGAATCCTAAAGCCAGAACCTCAGAGGGACGAATAACAACGAAAGAAGACCAAAAAAAAAAAAAAAAAAGTTATTAAAAGAATAAATAAATAAAATCAAAGGAAAGACAAACATAATGGCAAATACAGATGCTAACATATCAATATTAACTCTAAATGTAAATGGACTAAACTCTTCAATAAAAAGACACAGAGTTGCAGCCTGGATTAAGAAACAAAACCCAACCTTTTGCTGTCTCCAGGAAACACATTTAGCTACAAAAGATAAAAATAGGCTCAAAGTCAAAGGATGGAAAACAATCCTACAAGCAAATGGGCCAAAAAAGAAAGCAGGAACAGCTATACTTATATCAGATAAAACAGACTTCAAACTCAAAAAAATAAAAAGAGACCCCAATGGTCACTACATTATGATTAAGGGGACAATACTTCAAGAAGAAATAACACTCATTAACATATACTCACCAAACGAAAGAGCACCAAAATATATCAGACAACTGTTGTCCTCTCTGAAAACAGACATCAGAGAAAACACATATGTAGTGGGAGACTTCAACACACCACTATCAACAATGGATAGATCAACAAGACAAAAAATAAGTAAAGAAAGTAAAGCTCTAAATAAGGACCTAGAGCATTTGGGCTTAACAGACATCTATAGAACACTAAACCCAAAAAAAACGGAGTACACATTTTTCTCAAGCGCACACGGATCATTCTCCAGGATCGATCACATACTGGGGCACAAGACAAACATCAACAGATACACCAAGATTGAAATCATACCAACCATCTTTTCTGACCACGAAGGCATCAAACTAGAAATAAATCATAAAAAGAAGGCAAGGAACTATCCTACCTCATGGAGATTAAAAGCCACACTACTGGAAGACCACTGGACTAACGAGGAGATCAAAGAAGAAATTAAAAAATTCTTTGAATTGAATGACAAGGAGGACACCAATATCCTAAATGTATGGGATGCAGCAAAAGCAGTAATAAGAGGAAAATATATAGCAATAGAAGCTCACATCAAAAAACAAGAAAGAACTCAAAGAAACAACCTAATCTCGAAGCTCAAAGATCTAGAAAAAGAACAACAAAAAAACCCCAGAACCAGTAGAAGAAAAGAAATAATAAAAACCAAAGCAGAAATAAATGAAATTGAAACTAAAAAAACAATCCAAAAGATCAATGAAACCAAGAGCTGGTTCTTTGAAAAAATAAATAAAATAGACAAACCCCTAGCCAGGCTCACAAAGGAAAAAAGGGAGAAAGCACAAATACACAGAATCATAAATGAAAGAGGAGAAATCACAACGGACACAGCAGAAATCAAAAGAATAATCAGTAACTACTATGAACAGTTATATGGAAACAAGTTCAACAATCTAGAGGAGATGGACAAATTCCTACAACTCTACAATCACCCAAAGCTAGATAAAGAAGAAATAGAACACCTAAACAGACCAATTACAAGCAGCGAAATTGAAATGGTAATTAAAAACCTCCCCAAAAACAAAAGCCCAGGACCTGATGGATTTACAAATGAATTCTACCAAACATTCAGAGACGAATTAGTGCCTATCCTTCACAAACTCTTCCAAAAAATTGAGAAGGAAGGGACAATACCAAACACGTTCTATGAAGCCAATATTACACTAATACCAAAACCGAATAAGGACAACACAAAAAAGGAAAACTATAGGCCAATCTCCCTAATGAACACTGATGCAAAAATCCTCAATAAAATTTTAGCTATCAGAATCCAACAATGTATCCATAAGATAATTCACCACGACCAAGTTGGATTCATTCCAGGGGCACAAGGATGGTTTAACATCCGAAAATCAATCAACGTTATCCAACACATCAACAAAAAGAAATATAAAAACCATATGATAATATCAATAGATGCTGAGAAAGCTTTCGACAAAGTGCAACACCCATTCATGATAAAAGCCCTTGAAATTCTTGGGATACAAGGAACATACCTCAACATCATAAAGGCCATCTATGACAAGCCAACAGCCAGTATCATTCTCAATGGTGAAAAGCTGAAAGCAATTCCATTAAGATCTGGAACAAGACAAGGATGTCCACTCTCACCACTGCTTTTCAATATAATACTGGAAGTCCTAGCCAGAGCAATAAGACAAGAGAAAGACATCCAAGGAATCCAAATAGGAAAAGAAGAAGTCAAACTATCACTATTTGCAGATGATATGATAATATACATAGAGAACCCCAAAATCTCCACAGAAAAACTAATTCAACTCATCAATCAATTCAGTAAAGTGGCAGGATACAAAATCAACACGCAAAAGTCAGTAGCCTTCCTATACACAAACAATAAATCTGAAGAAGAAGAAATCAAAAAAACCACCCCTTTTATTATCGAAACAAAAAAAATCAAATATTTGGGAATAAATCTAACAAAAGAGGTAAAGGACCTATACAAAGAAAACTATAAAACACTGTTAAAAGAAATAGAAGAAGACACAAAGAAATGGAAAGACATCCCCTGCTCATGGATTGGAAGAATAAACATTATTAAAATGGCCATCCTACCAAAAGCAATATACAGATTCAATGCTATTCCAATCAAAATCTCAATGGCATTCTTCAAAGAAATAGAACAATTATTGATGAAATTCATATGGAATCACCAAAAACCCCGAATAGCCAAAGCTCTACTGAAAAAAAAAGAAGGAAATGGAGGCATCACACTCCCAGACTTCAAACTATACTACAAAGCCATAATCATCAAAACTGCATGGTATTGGAACAAGAACAGACATACAGACCAATGGAATCGAATAGAAAATCCAGAAATAAACCCACAGATTTATGGTCAACTAATCTTTGACAAAGGAGCGAAGACTATGCATTGGAGCAAAGAAAGTTTGTTCAATAAATGGTGCTGGGAAAACTGGGTCGCTACATGCAAAAGAATGAAGCTTGACCACTACCTCACACCATACACAAAAATCAACTCAAAATGGATTAAAGAACTAGACATAAGACCTGAAACCATAAAATACATAGAAGGAAATATAGGCGAAACACTACGTGATTTGCACATCAAAGACATCTTTACAGACACATCACCCAAAGCAGTGATAGTGAAGAGAAAGATAAACAGCTGGGACTACATCAAATTAAAGAGCTTCTGCACAGCAAAAGAGACAATAACAAAAACAAAGAGAAACCCCACCAACTGGGAGAACATTTTTGCACCCAACACTAATGATAAAGGACTGATCACAAAAATCTGCAAAGAGCTGATGAGACTCAGCAACAACAAAGAAAATAATCCAGTCAAAAAATGGGCAGAAGAGCTAAAAAGAAACTTCTCTGAAGAGGAAATGCAAATGGCCAACAGACATATGAAAAAATGTTCAACATCACTTGTAATCAGGGAAATGCAAATCAAAACTACCATGAGATACCATCTCACACCAGTGAGAATGGCACATATTAAAAAAACTAGCAACAACAAATGTTGGCGAGGATGTGGAGAAAAAGGAACTCTTGTGCACTGTTGGTGGGAGTGCAAACTGGTCCAACCACTATGGAGAGCTGTGTGGAGATTTCTGGACCTACTAAACATAGAGCTTCCATATGATCCAGCAATTCCACTCCTAGGTATTTACCCAAAGGACACAGAAACATCAATTCCAAAGAGCACCTGCACTCCTATGTTTATAGCAGCACTGTTTACAATAGCTAAGCTTTGGAAACAACCCAAATGCCCAAAAATAGATGACTGGATCAAGAAGATGTGGTACATATATACCATGGAATATTACTCAGCATTCAAAAAAGATAAACACATGCAATTTGCAGCAACATGGATGGCACTGGAAGGGATCATGCTCAGCGAAATAAGCCAAAAAGAAAAAGAAAAATACCGGATGGTCTCACTCATAGCAGGAATCTAGAAAACTTAAATAAGGGACCAGGAAAATGAATATAAGAAAGTGAAAATCAAAATCAACAAAAAACTATGAACCAGAGACACTTTTTGGGGGGTGGGGGGCGGGAGGGGAAGGATTGGGGTCAGAATGGGGCGTTTGCAATTGTATGGGGGAATATAAAAATAAAATTTAATATTTAAAAAAAAAAAAAAAATGAAAAAAAAAAAGAAATCTTGCCGTTGTGACAACATGGGTGGACCTGGAGGGGATTATCCTAGGTGAAACAAATCAGAAGAAGAAAAACAAATACCAGATGATTTCACTCACGTGGATTGTCAAGAAACAAAGCAAAGGAACAGGCAACTATACCAAAACAAACCCTAGAAATCTGAGAGCAGAATTGAGGCTTCTAGAGGGGAAGGTGTTTGATAGGGAGTATGACTATGATGAAGGATTATTGGTGATTTGGTGGTGCCCTGGTGCGGTAACATACATCAGATGAGGTGTGATCCTGTACCCCAAGTCATATACAGTGTAGTAAACCAATATCACCTCAATAAAAACAGATTAATATTAAAAAATATATGCAAATATTAAAAATCCCTAAATAATAATAATAATAATAATAATAATAAAATCCCAACATGGACATATTTGACCTAATCACTCACAGCCTCTTGTTTCTCTTAGAGTTTGCATTCTGCACACCTCATGGACGTCCCTGGGAGGGTTGCTGCCCGACAGCTAGGGACAGCTGACAGCAGTTTAGAAGCTGCTTCCTCAAGACAGTCTAATATGGAAGGATGTGGCTGTCACTCCCTGGGAAAACAGAAAGGAAGGAAGAATATGGTAAAGAAGGAAATCAGCTGTTGGACCAAAGAAGGATTTAAATATTGAAAAAATGAAGACAGTTGCCGTGCCACACAAAATCCTGAGGTCTGACCATTGTCTGCTTCTGCGAGCCTAGCAATTTACTCAGCTATTGCTATTTTGGGAAGGAATTTCAACAGAGCTGGCCTATCTTCAGCCCCCGAGATTTCCTCTGATTGACTGATCAACAGGTGTTGAAAAAGCTGGTGGCAGAAATATCACAGACCCGGGCACTTGTCTGAATTCTGTAACTGTGAGTGTAGTTTCTCTGCACTATGTTGTTGTTAACCAAGGAGCCTTCCTGTAGGAGAGAAGCTGACGAATGTTTACATTTATAGTAACTGCCTTTGCATAGATAAAGCGTATGCATTCCGTAATACCCTATAGTTATGTGTGATTGTGAAATATAAATTGAATATTGTCCTAATGATAACACAGCTGAAATCTCAACGAGATTCAGATTTAGAATGAACTTTTCAAAGAAATGTTGATATCATAATCTTAAACAATATTAAAGTTTCTCAACTTAATTTTGGCAGAAAAGCTATTAGTCATATCAGTATTAGAGAAAAAGAAAAAAAAAGGAACATATAAAGTGTTAGATTGTCAGACACTTGAGGGATATAATTTGTTATACTAGTTTTATATTAAAATTCTCTTCTTGATTTTTTCTTTAAAATATATCCCAAGAAAAACAAATACCTGTATATGAATTATTCAAATTTTCACTAAAAATAAGAAAACTTCAAAATTCTCAATGTATTTTTCATGCCATGCCTTCCCACAGTCACAGTAAAAGTTAGAGTCCTTATCTTGTTCTCTAGAGTCACACACAAACTGATTTGTCAATTTATTTTTGTAACTTTAAGATTTTTTCCACTCTCACCTCCGTCTCTCACCTCGGCCACACAGACCTCGCTCTACCTTCAGCCCTCTGGGCTCACTTTATCTCAGGAAGCTTAGCTGTCCCTCCCCCGGGCACCAGCGCTCCCAGGGAACAGAATGTCCAGGGAACAGACCCATTCTAGACTTGTAGCACCCTCTCCATCTATAAGTTAACAGCATATTATATTCTTTTTTTTTAAGATTTATTTATATTTTTTTAAATTTTATATAATTCTTACATCATTTTTCATTTTTGCACAATGTATGCATTTTCATCTTGGTTATAGTTCCCATACAATTCCCACCCCCCCCTTGTTTTGATCCTACTCCCTTCTTCCTGGCCTGTAGTGTGTCTCTGGTTTATAGTTGTTTGTTGATTTTGATCTTTACTTTATTATTTTCCTGGAGCATATCATATGCTTTCCTCTCTGACCTCCTGCCTTTCTCTTGCAAGAATTTATGAGATTATGTTGGGTGCACCATGGATACTACCTCCATTGAAAAATCTTCAATCATATATGCAAATTTCTTCTTGTCTGTAGGTAATAGTCACAGGTTCTGGAGAACAGAACATGGACATCTTAAGGATCATTTCTTTGTCTGTTGTAGTTCATTCTTTGTCTCCAAAGAGTCACATCTATGTCTTATTGCCATTTCATATTTATTTATTTATTTCATATTTATTCCATTCCAAAATTTCCCAAAGCTGCAACCCATGACAATATCAGCTTCACCCCAAATCCTATCTAAATCTCACTAAATCAAAACATTCTTATCTCATCATCTAAATTATTTGTCAGGTACAGTTGACATTTGGATATGAATAAAGCCTGAGGCAAAATTCCTCTCATCTGTGAATCCTGATGAAGGAAAAAAGATCAATTTAATAATGTGTGCACAGAGGCTCTACACTGATGATGAGGATTTTGCCTTAGCAGGGAAGCATAGGGCTTAAAATCCTGAATTGAGGAATGGGGTAATGGACTGGGGTGCCAAGTATAGAGAATGGGGACTTCACATGACAAAGAGGGGATGACTTCATGTTTACTGTGCAAATAAAAATAGATCTCTCAGAAAGAGAGGACATTGCTGCAGATGATTCTATACCTAGGTAATACTCCTAATTTTCATCTTTCTAGGTAGTAAAAGGATTGGCTATCGATTCTTCTATCAGGGGAAGGGCAAGGGCTTCTCCTTAGACTCCAGGGCCTCAGTTGTCCTCAACTCAAAATAATCTCCATGTCATCCTGAGAACTATGAGAATCTTGGAGTGGTCCGTCCTGAGCACCCTCTAAGCCCAGAATTGGCACAAGAGAAGAAAACTTTACACCTCTCTGTAGAATTTCATAGTCCAATGTACTGCATTTTTTATCTTGTTTAGACTTCCAGATTTCTCTGCCAATGATACTCATATATTTACACCCATATCCCAAATACCACATCACTAGCTCTGGTATTACCTTCCTGGAACTCTCGTTGTAAACGGATGGTTGGATGGGCTGACCTACCAATAGCAGATCAATATTCTTCTATTAGAAAAGCTTCAGGATGGAGAAAGGAAATAGAAACTCAGTGCCCTAAGTATGCAAGACTGGATGAGGTGGCTTCCAGACTTTTTGGGTTTTATTTTGGAGAAACAAAAGGAAATGTTAAGTATTTCCTTAAGCAATTTTGCCATTATGGGCTTAAAATGCTTATGAGGTCACAATCTGTTGGGCAGATTTTCCTGGACACACAGGAAAGGAAAACACCTAGGAGAGAGGAATTGGGGCCAGAGGCCTTCTTCTCTGTATTTGATGTGTAAGACATGCCATTAAATAGATACTGAAGATGACATGGCATTTAAACATTTTTCATAATACCAGAGATTCATGTTCACCCCAGAAATAGTTGGAAACACAAAATAACAAAAATAAAAACAATGTCACAATTCAGACATGTTCATTCTTCTACATTGTATACCTACACCCATATTTTATGTATTTATTAATAAAATAGAATCTTTTAATTTGCCTTTTTATATGTATGGCACTTGGTATCAACAATTCTGGACTTTTTCAGGAATTCTGTCATTTAAATCAGACAAAATTTGACTTTCTTACTGCACATTTAAAAAAGAATGTTTTGGATTATTTATTATCCACCCTCCAAATTCCAAAATTTTGTTGTCATTCACCTCAATATGTGTTTCTGTTTTTAAAAATCCTGTAATATCATTTTAGTGGACTTTCTATAGAGATGCTATCTGGGAATCTTTAATAAACTTTTAAAAAAAATAAATAAATAAACTTTTTAAAAATCAAGAATCAAACTGTGTTTGGTATTATATCGCAAGGGAGGAAAGAGAGACAAGCAAAAGAAAAACTCAAAAGTGAGAGCAAGAGAAAGAGAGATAAACGAGAAAGATCTCAGACACGCAGAGACGAATCAAGACAAAGATAATATACAGGAACACCATTTAATTCCATTATGACTGATAACACAGAACTGTGTTATCATATGTTATAATTCAGAAGATAAAGTAAAACTACCTTTCTTCACACTGTAAAGAAAATAACGAGGATATTTATTAAAGTCTCGAAGTCTTTTGAGAATTTCCTCTTTTGTCATTTAAATATAATTCATGGTAATGACCCCAGATTACAATGTGGAGATTGCAATTTCTACAAATAAAAGGAGTTTATGTCCAGTTCACGACCTTTTATGATACTGCTGTTTAAATTTTAAAAGTCATGTTGCTCTTTTTTTTTAAATTAATAATTCTTGGGTAAAGCTCATTTATTATGAAATATGTACTCTAACAGCCATGCTCTAAGTCATCAAAGTATTTATGTCTATTGTTGTTTAAACTTAGGAATTACAATTGGGAAGAAATTTTTTTCTAATACTCAGGAGAGTTTTGTTTAAAGGGTTTATTCTACATTAAAAAAATGATAGGGATACTAAATTGCTTTGACAGTTTGCTTTGGATTTATAATCTTCCCTCAGAATGGTTTTCTTTTTCCTTAAGATTTATTTATTTGTTTATGGATGTAAGAACTGGGGTACAGGCCAGATGTGTGTTTGGGAGATGTGTGTTTGGGAGGGAGGATTCACCAGAGCCAGAGTGGGGGAACAGAACAGGCAAACTGACGAAATACACTGCTGAGGGGAGGAGCAGGAGAGACAGGAGAGGTCTGCTGCACCATGTGGGTTGCTCTGTGGCCGGTGGGGATCGAACTGTTGCTACAGAAGCTGCGGACAGCTTCACAGCACTGCACTCAACCATCTGCGCCACTGGGGATGTCTTAAACCCTTGCACCACCAGGAAGGTCCCAGAATGGTTTTCTTTTAACTCCTTTGAGTAAAAGAAGGAGGAGGAGAGGCATTTTATTATACATGTTAAAAATACTGCATCATGTTGCTCTTTTTCCAAACACAGCCATGGACCAGATCCCTTTTTGGCCTGTGCTCTTTGGCCATGAAAAACTGTAAGTCCAGCCTGGGTTAGAATTTCCCATTTTTGGTGTTTATTTACAGTGAATGAAATTTCTCTTAAGGGACTCCTACTTCCCTTTAGAATTCTAGTTTCCCTTTTTCTCTTTCCTTACCAAAATCTCTTTCCTGGAAGATCTCCAGCATTGTTCATTTAGTGTGGAGCTTAATGTGAGTGGAGTTATTTTGTTTTTCTAGCCTGAAGACTTGGCGTAACCTTTTTAAGGGAGAGAAAATGCCTTTCTCCCTTCATGGATTTTGCTTGTCTGTGTCTGGAGAGTTAGTAACAGACTTTCTGGGGGCTCTTACCTTGACCTCACACCTCTGAGTAACTGCCTTGTCTTCCCCGATATCAGGTTACCTCTGGAGAAATACAGTTAAGTCAGAAAACTTGAATCACATTTCTACACTTTTAATAATTTGTCCATAAGGATGTGTCACTAAAAGAAAACTAGAAAATGTTAATTCTCCTGCTTGCATTTGGAAATACTACATTAGTTATATCCCAAATAATACAAACAGTTCAATCATCTCTCTCCTATATTTGCAATCTTGTTTTAGCTGAGTCAATATTTTGACAGTAAATATCACTTTGGAGTAAACATGCACTCTGCTTTAATTTTAAAAGAAAGAACAGTCTTTTGTGGATTTATGTTTCTTACTCCACAATCGAGTTATTGTCTAGAAATATGCAACTGTAGATAATCCAGTTATGTGCACAGATCAAAAGGATTCTCTGAGATCCCTATTCTGTGGCTGTGTCTTGTTCCAAAACTGGTTGCCTAGGAACTGACTCCAGTTACTTTATTCAGTTATGTCAGAATCTTGTTCTTTCTCTAGATCTCTTTGAATATCTGGGTTGAGGTTGTATGTCTTCCTCCTTGTGGACTCAATTTTTTAGCACGTGCCTTTGCAGGGAATCTAGTCTCCTGAGAATGCATTCTTCTCACAAAGCAAGGCAATAATAGATTCATTTGTAACATTTTCTTTGATCCCAATTTCTTTAAAAAAAAATAAAAAATAAACAAATCAGGAAAACCTCCACTAGAACCAGAGAATACAGAAGCTGACTTCCATAAAATAACTGATGAATAGGTAATACCAAGGAGATTAGCACTAATCTCTACTCTCTAACTACAAAAAGTTACTGAATATATCTCCAGTAACCTTAGTTACTGATAGATCTCCACATTTTAGACTATTGAAACTATCAGTGATTTTTTTTTAAATGCCCTACATTTGAAAGTATTTCAAAGGAAACTTTATTTACTAGTATTGCAGCAGTGCTACCCCAAGGTGAAATGAGTTGGCCTGACTGTGGGTCCTCACCCATATACTTAAAAGAGACATATAATGAGACTCAACTGAAGGCACAACAAAAAGGCTAATAAAGGGTTTATTTACAAAAAGGGGAAATGGAGAAATGAATAACTCAGGGAGAAAGAGAGAGAGAAATTGCTGAACCAGTTCCTCTGAGCCGGAACCCAAAAGTATGCTGAAAGCTGGTGATAAACCAAGGGCCCCAAGGCCCACATGTCTGGTTACATACCAAACCTGGCTGCCTAACTACAACCTCAGTTCCCAGCAATCCTCCCTTTGGTGGTGATGACATTATGGGATCTGTAGTCCTTGGTGCCTTGGATCTCTTTGGTTTGGGGTAGGGGTAGGGTCCATTTGGGGTAGGGGTAGGGTCTATTTGTAGAATTTGTTCAGGACATCCTTTCCTCCCAATACTACTATAAAGGGAAGTCAGGATCTCTGGTCTTAACAGTAAGGTGAGATAATCAAGTGTAATCAGCACAGTTCTTAGTTGTGTCTCCCCTCACTTTAATAAATAGGGAGATTATCAAATTTTAGACAGATATTAGAGCCCTGCCCCCTCTGGACTTTCTGGGGTTAGCAAAAAAGAGATAGAGATTTGGAAAGAGATAAAGATTTGGAAAGATGCTCCATCTGTATGCTATGGTAAATCATTTCAAGCAATTTATTTTTATTATTATTATTTTTAAAGATTTTATTTATTTATGCATACAAGAGCTGGGGTACAGGCCAGAGATGCGAGGGGCGAGAGGACTCACCAGAGACAGAGTGGGGAACAGAACAGACAGATTGACCAAAGTACACTGCTGAGGGGAGCAGCGGGTGAGACAGGAGAGGTCTAGCTGTGCCATGTGGGTTGCTCCCTGGCTGGCCGGGGATCGAACTCGTGCTGCAGAGGCTGCGGATTGCTTCATAGTGTGGTGCTTAGGTGCTTAACCCTTGCGCCACCAGGGAGGCCCCATTTCAAGCAATTTTAATGTTAAAATTGCCACAATATGGGGAAAACTGTTCTATATCTGTCAATTCACATAAATTATTTGAGGAATAATCTCATTTGTGGAATGTGAAATACATGAAAACTATAAAAAGATCAGTTAGAAGGCATAGTGGCTGCCTTCAAAGAGCTTGGTCTCTAGAAACATAAGGTGCATATTTGGGAAGATGATTCATTTCACAGGTCCCTGGTGCAGCGTCCAGCACCAGCACAGTAACAGGGATGTGGAAGGCATAGCAGTAAGTATTTGTCAAATATGAAATGAGGACACATCACGTTGGCCCTAGTACACATTGCATTTATTGACTTGTTCTTTGGTTTTTGTTCATCCACAGCTTGAGAATTGGATGAAAAATATACCTAGGAAAATGTCATGCTGCTCATTTTAAGGATTTGGTTAGGGATATTATTCAAGACACTTAAACAGTGCTCTTGTAAGAATCTATTGGATAAGTTCTTATCTGGTTTTAGCTCTAAGAAGAAATATTTGTCATGTACATTGTGAAATGTATAACTGATGAGGTTTTCTTTTCACACATAGCTTCTAGGTATGTAAAGTATAATTTGTGGTCTGTTTCAGCTTCTTGTCTTTGTGCTTATTCTTTCCTGCATTTGATTTATATGATATTATTGTGCTATCATCACCATTATAAAATACCTTAATTCATGAAAAAGTGCAGGGTATGAATAAAATAAAGAAAATACCAACTGAATAACAAAACCAGTGGTTGGAAGCCAGAAACTTAAGGACATTTCTAAGTCATAGTTTGTGATTCATGCTATTTAAATGCAACAAGGAAACATCTAGTCTTAATTTTAAAAGAATTTTAGTTGTGAAATTTGGAATTTAATCAAGCTTGTAATACCAGCTACTTCTTCACCCACTCTCTGTGTGCCCTAGAGCAAGTTTATCTCTGTGCATTTAGTTTTCTCATATATAAAATGTAGATGAAAATGGCAGCTTTATAGATTGTCCTGAAAGTGAACTGAGTTAGTATACACAAGTGCTCATTGGCAAAGCACAGCACAGTGTTGACACATAATCAGAACTTATAACAAATCGATGTTACTATTACTATTCTCTAAACATGCCCCTCTAGTAAATGAAATATACACAAATTTAAGATCAGCTTAGGACATGCTTCTAGTTAAATGGTGATCTTGATTTGGTGAAAACAAAGCAGATTTTTAAGAGGAAAGTTATTTGCATTCACAGATGTTGGCAAAATCCCCAGTGGGATTTTACCTTAATCTCACAAATGAATAAAGTAAGCACTGACTTCATTGAATGAACTTTAATCAACAAAACTATGCTGCACTTTTTTTTCCACCAAGCAGTTTAATTGTTTAAAGCACTTTCTAAAAAGTATTTTGGCTGTAGGTGATTGTTGATGAACTCCAGGAGGATTTTAAAGCTGCTTTACATGAGTATAACTTGAAAGCGATGGAGGATTTTGCCTCCTTTCTACTGATTGCTGCCAAGTAGGGGAATATGAGAAATGAATATGGACTTCTTTGTCAAGAATCAGTATGAAAATTTTAGTTTCATTTTGGAACAATTTTAAAAATAATAATCTTGCCACAAGAAAGTATCTGGACATTGGATGTTTTAAAGATGGTATAAAGACTTCAATGCATAGTAGTTCTATTAATGTATTTAATCCTCAGATAATAAGTTAGCTTATGCCTTCTATTTTCCAGAGAAATGTTACGATTACCAAACATTAACTGTACAATGGGAAAAAATAGAATTTACTGATGAACCATTGTTTGAAAATTCCCTATGGGTTAAGACTGGGAAATTGGAACAGAAATTGTGGCAAATGAAGGAGAAAACAGAAACGTTAAAATAGAACTTTTCTGCAATGTCTTTCTTGAGAGACAAGATTGTTGAGTGTTTACAACTGAAATGGGGTCCAAATGCTGGTTCTACTACTTAATAACCATGAGATATTATGCTAATTACTTAACCTTTTGCATTTGAATTTGTTATCTGTAAAATGAGGCTTTTAACATGTCAAAAGTTGGAGCAGGAACAATAACTCATTTAGTCAGTCATCCACTTATCAACCACGTTCATGTTAAGGTATGACACATTAGAGGCATTCTTCCAGAGACTTCAGTGTCAAGGGAGAAACTATCTTATCGAATTTCATATGTGGTAAGTGCTAAGACTAAGTTACACACAAAGTACTATGTTAACACAAATAACTTTATGACTAATGCAACGAGGATGAGAGAAAACATTATAGAAGTATTTTGCCAATCTTGTTTTAAAAAGTAAGTGAGGATGCATTAAGACGATTAAAAATAGGGTGATAGAAGAGAACTTCCAGCAGAGGGACAGTGTCCAAAATCCTGATGCATTAGGGCGAGGTATCGGGTTGATATCGGTGGAGTGCAGAATACAGGGATTATGGTAGAGAAGGGAGAAAAGGCTGAGTGGAGAGTCTTTAAAGGGAATTTGGCTTTATTTAGTGAAGGGTTTTACTTTTCCATACTATGGAATTTGATTTAAAGTGGTAAGCAGGGATGAGATAGGGGAAGTTTCTAAGGATAAGTAATGCATTGATTCATGTTATTTCTAAAACATGATTCAGGCAGATGTATGTTAATTGACTCAAGAGATAGAGAAACTGAAGGTAAGAAACTGAAGTACGAAGCTATAGCTTTATCCAAATAGGCTATAATGTGAATTTGAATTAAGGCAGCAAGAGTAGGACAGAAGGGAGAGTTAGGAAAATATCTAAGAAGTGAAATCCATGTAATGGGGCAAAAGTTATTGATGATAACTGGGGTTTTATTTTGGCTAACAATAATATTAATGAAAGGAGGGGCATATAGCATGATGACTGGCATCAAAATCAGTGAGTTCCAAGTTGACATTATTTCATGTGATACCTGTAAACACCAGTGGGAAATGTCTAGCAGTCACAATCACAGATTTGCAGCTCAGGGGGAATGCCAGGCTTGGAAGTAACAATGTGTTCATTCCTAGCATTCAGCTACTGAGAACTAGTAAAAAGCTAAAATTCTGCTCTGGTGGAGTGATAGCAAAAAAAGATCACCAAATGTCAAGTCAATAAATAACATGTCAGATGCAGAGAGAACCATTTGTCTCTCTATTCTTGTTCACCCTGAGGTATAAGCCCTAAGATACATGGATAGTGCCATAAATTTCTTTGTTTCACTAATGACTGTGAGTGTCAAAAAATAATGGTCACCATGCTAGGAAACCTAGAAATTGGCTCCAACTTCAAATGTCACTACAAAGTGCAGAATATCAGGGTTTAGCTTAAGTATGGATGAGGGTCTACGTGATTGAAT
The DNA here is from genome assembly GCF_014898055.3 of Talpa occidentalis. NCBI lineage: Eukaryota > Metazoa > Chordata > Mammalia > Eulipotyphla > Talpidae > Talpa > Talpa occidentalis. The sequence continues at coordinate 133,579,930 of NW_023604295.1, read as the reverse complement.
TCTTATTTTCTGTGAAATATAACACAAGCACAGTCCTGACAAAAGTTGGCTCTGTGAATACATTTCATCCTTTTACGATAGTATCACTGTAACATGCTTACAGTTTACACATTTTATATATCATCTATTTTGAAAGACTTAATATTCCTATCACTTCTTAAAAAAAGCAAAAAGCAAGTCATTTTCTAAATACTATTATAACTTCTGGCAAAATACAATGGTATTTTTAGTTTAAAGCAATCTTTTTAAAGTGTTGCACTGTTTGTTATGATTTGAAGAGATATGTTACAGACCTTTCAACATTTGGTCTGTTTTGAAGACCCAAAAAGGTGGTGGATTCTGTCGGAGCCGCCTGGAGCATGCGCCGTGTTGCGCAACACACGTGCCATTAATTAAGTTTCGCTTTACCGTTTCACCTGCTGAGAAACCACAGGTGTTTCCTATTAATCAAATGAGACTGGGAGGTACAATGGGAGGAGCTACCGGGATATAAGAAGAGAACCACGAGAAGGTCAGAAGTTAGTGTGAGAGGTTATTGCGGGAGGAGGTTATTGTGAGAGGTTATTGCGAGAGGAGCAGAGAGAAGGTCAGGGAAGGTAGAAAGACAGGAAAAGTAAAAGAAAGGTAAAGGAAAAATAAAGAAGCAAACGCTAGCGTCAAGTTGTCTCAAGCCCCTCATTTCAATCCTCAGCCCTTCTCTTTTCGTGCCTACGAATCCCACGGGTCGGGACAGATTTCAGATAAGAATTTCTTCTTTTCAGGGGGAATGGAGGTTGGCCTTGCCTATGCATTAAAGGCTGCTTGGTCCATGGTCACTTTGAGGCAATGGAGGCCTCAGACCCGCATCTATCTCCTCATACTCCATTCAACTATACTTAAGTTGCTGAACTCATGTTTCAGCAGGTGGCCATGACTGGGAATGCCAGCAACGGGCTGGGAAACAAATCATTTCTTCCAGGTCTGAGGGGTAGGTTCTTAGAAATTTAAGTTACTTATTGCAGAAAGAACTATATTTATGAAACTAATAAATATAGGATTTACATGTATACCTCTGTACTCTCCTTCTGGCTAAAAATCACCACCTGCACTTTTATCAACACTTAATTAAAGTACAGTATGTGATTCTAATAATTTTCTAAGTGTGACAGTTATAAAGTATGCTATTTGGATTATAATCCTCTGCTATGTGCATTTAAATTTTATTCATTAGTAGATAATCTTGAAATAGAAATTAGTAGCTATTAAAAAAAGCTAT